>NC_084760.1:114352654-114663250 GCF_028858725.1 Colius striatus
CTTCCTTTTCAAAATTCAATGCAATTCTCTGAACTAAACCAGAACAATAACCAAGAGCTGTGTATAGTGGAAGCTTCACGACACTGGGCAATCCTTACAGTGGTGATTTGTTCCCCATGCACGTAATGATGCTTCACTCTTTTCACAGTGGTTATCTTCTGATAAGAATACTGTGAGATAAGTAAAGTTACTCTGATTTATCGGTATAAAAGTATTTTTATCTCACCTGGGTGTGTAGTCAAAATCACACAATAGAAAGAAAGACGAGTGTGAGTGCTGTGTGATATGGCTGGATTTGTCTTCAGTATATTGTTTCTACCCTTTGATGCTCTGCCAAGGAATATGATAATGCAGCACCTCACTAAACACTGGAGCGTGGACTGAGGCAATGGACAAACGGACAGGAAGTCTGGACATTTCCTAGCGAGTGCAAACAGTGGTACAGTGAGCACTTGCACTGTCAATGTAAGTGAAACTTCACATTTAAGACACAAAAGGTTCTTTGAAGGGTGAACAACTTCAGGATCTATATTCAATTGGAAGGTGCAAAAGAGAAGGGATTGCGCCCTATAAATCAGTGGTTGCTGGGCAGTTGTGCTGACTGCCAGCCCCTAGCGTCAATTGCCAGTAGGAGCCGAGGAGGCTGCGGTGATTTACAGATTATTGTTAGCAGGTTCAGGGTACATGATCGCTGCAAGCTAACAAAGCAGGCTGAATGGACAACGTGATGGCAGGAGAAATTTAGTATTGACAGATGTGTGGCAAAGCACTTGGAAAAGCTTTGTTTGAACTACCTGAATTACCTGTAACCACTCAGGAAGAGGACCTGGCTCACCCCCTTTGAGGGCAATAAAACACCCAGTGTCAGGGAGGCAAACAAAACACCCTACAGAAGGGGGGAAATGCACTGCAGTTCCTTAATAAGGCTGTTTCATAGTCTCTAAAAAGGTGCTTGAATGTATTACTGCTTGATCTGGAAGAAGATAACCTCCACACATTCCCCTGACATTTGTTATTGGCAGTTTATACTTGTAATTAAGTATACTACCTGACAGACCTTTCAGGTAGATGATGTGATTTAGTCAAGGGGACTTCACCAACCAAGAGAAGGGTACACCATCACAACCAATTATTTATTGCTATTGTTTCAGAGGAAGATTGTTCTGTCATGATTAATACAACTGTTTGCTTGTTTTCTTGACCAAATCACCTTTCTCCATTACCAGCACCTTATTTCTTTGGATGTGCTTCTAGTTTATGGCAACAGAAAGCAGCTGCATTGTTCAAAAAAAGCCCAAACCGTTGTTAAGCGAAGCAGAACTGAGTTTTAGATTCTTGCTATTCAGAGTTAGTTATATCCAGTATAAACTGTGAAATGAGTATATTTCATCTTGGTGCTTTATCAAGTATGCTAGGAAAAAAAATTCTAAACCCACTGTAACTAGGAAGGGAACTCCACAGGTCACACAACAAACTTGTTCAGCAGAAGGCATCCAAGTTCACTAAGGGACTACTCCCTTTTCCATCTCAGGTGGGAAGAATATCACTGCACCAGCTTGATTTATTATTGTGCAAAACTACGTGCATTCCTTCCTTTTTTTTCTCTTAGTCTGGGTTAATTTTTTGTTTTAACTGCAATCAGCATACTCATGCGATGTGACTTACACTGAGTATTTGAAATTCAACACTTTTGAATCCTAATACATGTGATACATTGTGGTAGAATGAAATCAAGGCTTTTTGCTTAGTTGTTTACAATCGTCTGGCTGGTTCCATCACTTTTCCTTTTTAAATCTCACAAACCACTGGTCTACCATTGTGAATATCTTCACCCACATTGATACAAACCGGTTGTAGCTGCAGCTCTTGCAACATTTCTCTGGTGCATGAGTTCATGGGGGGTCCTGACTGTGGAGCTGGGAAAAAGGAGCAGTGCTCTGTGCAACATGCTTGTGGGGGGCACTGGATGCAAGAGCAATAGGCTCTCCCAGGGCATGAAGCCCTGCCCAAAGCAGAGCTAGGAAACTAGGAATTGACTGCAGAACATGACCTGCTAGAGGAAAAAGCCTGCATGATCCATGAAGCCAACAGCATTTGGTAAAACAGCTACAGAAGGCACCACGCTGTCAGTAAGCAGCAAGGGCAAGTGGGTCCCTGAAGGGCAAGGCAGGAGCCCAGCATGGCAGGACAAACAACTGCACAGTTCAGAACCAGAAGCACAGACCAGCCACTGTTCACAGACCACCAGACAAGTCAGGAGCAACAAGACAGCTCTGAGATCAAGTGTACATCTCTGTCACTGTGAGGTAACTGGCCAGGCACAGTTGCAGTGCCACTCAACTAAGGACCAGAGGCTGTAGACTGGGCCTAACCACAGCTTGCAAGCAAAGAGAGGAAGCCCTGTCAGAGCTTCTCACAACCCTTGCCACAGCAGCCTAAGCCAGAGCCACAGCTGTTTGATATCAGTGCTGGCCTTGAAAAGCAGCTGAAAGGAATGTGCTGGGATTGCTAATGCAATCCGCACACATCTGAGGGACTGCTGAAGGTGAAGACAAGTGCTGGGAGTATTACCTGTGTTTCTGAAGTTGAAGCAACTGGGAAATAGCAGGCTAGAGGTGATGGCTGCAACATCCCAAATAAACTCCTTCAAAGAGGTGAGTAGGAAGCTCAGCCTGTTTTAAGCAGCTTTTCTGGGCTGGAAACTAGGCCGGTGGTTGGGCACAGTGGTTTCAGATAACTGGTGGTACCACCATGGAGCTGAGGGTGAAGGGAATAGAGTATGTCGCAGATGGAAGGGCAAGTCTGTGTCTGTTTCTCTGTCAATCTGTGTTTTCAAGGGCAGGTTTGCCCAAAAGGAGGACTTCAAGGGCAGAGAATTGGTTACATGAGTCCTACCTCAGGAGAGAGGTCTGCACAGCTGAAGGTTTCCACAGCACTTGCTGGCAGCTTGCCATCAGCATCAAGTTAGGGCTCCATGAGCAATAAGATCCTATCAAGAAGCTCTTAGATTTCCAAATCCTTCTTTCTCAAGCCAACTGAGCCTTGAAATTGCAAAGACCCATGTCTGCATCATGCTATGAAGCCATAAATAAGCTTGTTACTAGTCTTATGGTAAATAATTACCAGAGTTTGGGCAAACAGTAGTAGTAAGCTTCTCTAAGGTGTTCTGCCTGGGCTTGTACTGAAGCTCTGCCAGTTCCCTGTATAGATACTAATAAAGCTTGTGAGTTATTTTGATTGTCTCATTTCTTCAAACACTTATTGATTTAAGTCTTTTGGTTCTCAGTCACAGCAGACACCGGGGAGCTGCTGGTAAATCATACCATCTCTGGTACTTGAGTTGGCTGTAAATTTACCATATCTGGTAGACTCAAGATGACTATAAATTATTTTAGTGCTCGTAAAACTTGGCTCACTGAGGAAAAGCCTGCATGTGTTGTGCTGCTTTATGTATGCAGCCATGCCGGGCATCAGAGGGCCTTTCAGTGCTTATTTCTCATTAAGCCTCAGTATGGTAGAGCCCCTTCTAAGTGTTAGGGTTCTCCTGTGCCATCTGCTTAAAAAAAAACCCCTACATCAACAAGTAGTGTAGGTCAAGAGGAACATCAAACACAGCTTCAATCTCCGCTCTATCAGAATTCTACATGGAGCAGCTCTGCGTGGATTGGCTTTCTAAAAAATCTCCAATCTGCCTATGATTTATACCATCATGCCTTCAGTAATGTAAAAATAAATCTCAGCTGTGTGAGATGAGATCTTACCTCAGAATGAATAAATTTCCCACCCCCAAGGAGTGAAATGAGAACATGTGCTTGGATATATGAAAGTGTGAATCTGCTGGCTTAAAATTAAGTGTGCAGGTGGATTAAGACAATCCTTTCCACTGCACTTCTGGTTACAAAGTAAGGCTATAAAATATTAAGCAGTCAACATTCTAAATCTAATAAAAACTTCTTTTCAGCCTGAAAGGCAATTATTTCACCTAGAGCTGGTAGTGTTTTTTTTCCAAGAGAAAACTAATAGTGACAAAAACTCTTAAGAATATTTATATATATATATATACATATATATATATTTAATAAAAGGTTTTTGTTCTTCATGAAATGTATAAAACATTTTAAATACTTTCAAGCACTGGAAAGTTTTATTTAAAAAGGTATTTCATTCTTTCTTTCAAGACAGAGGAATTATGAAGTCTCTTGATACTCCTTAATTCTATGTGGAGCGATGGTTTATCCTGGAGAATCCCATTCAACCAATACAACTTCATCACTTTGAGGTTAGTAATTTTTCAGATAAATGTGAAAATGTGATCTTCTGAAAGTAAGTCTAGGTCACTGCTCCAGCACAGGGAGATGTTTCTGCTCTTAATAGTAATTTAGCTGGCTTGTGAAGCAGTAACAACAAGATGACAAAAGCTCAGAAGGGTGAATGCTGCGAAACTACTAGTGATCCAAGGTACTTGAATGGCAGCCTTTCACTGCTTTTCTCTCCCCTGATTGATTCAAGTGGGGACTGAAACCATCTGAGTATGCCTGAAAATGTGCAGACATAAAACAGGTAAGTGATCTCCCCACCTCTCCTTCATTCCAGAGCATAGGGCGGGGCAGAGCCAGTTTATATGCATTTTTAGTGAAGAGGCACCTATTGGACGGTGTTGCTTTAAGATATAGTACCTTCTTCTAGACTACCCTCTCCCAAACCTTCTATAAAGTGTTAGAAATACAATACTACCTTTTCCACATGATGTACAATCTCAGCCAAACAATATAGAGAAGGTGTAGTCTCTTTATGTTTGCTGATTGCAAAATATTTGGGGGGAGTTTGGGGTTTTTTGGCTAGGTTTTAATTAGTCCATTGGTCACTGTGAATATGAATTCCTTCCTAACATTACATTAGGAATAAGTCCCAAGCCCTACCATTCTATGATTCTATGTTAACCATTCACAAGTAACAACAAATCAACATTTGATGGTTGAAAATGCAATTTTTTTGTGAAAGGGAAGAAATAGCTATAACCTGGCCTATGCAATAATATAATATCAAACAAAGCCACACTTCTGATCCCATTCCCCTTTACTGGATTTGAGTGTTCCCAGTAAAGACTCCTGCTAGCCTGTCTCCATTCAAGCACCAGCTTCTGCTTTGCAAACAGCCCTGCAAGGGCCAGCCTGTAGCTTCTCACCTCTGGCAAATTGTCCTCTGATCTGAAAACGGAGACTGTGAATGGAAGCTGGCATCCAAAACATGTCTGAGGGAGAGTCAGCTGATTGGTTGCACTTGGGACTCCATCATGCTGCAGCTGTGCCTGTTCTTTATTAGCTAAGCAGCAAACAGGGCTTGGGACTGTCATTGCCCCTTTGGACTTCAGCAAACTTTGAACTCTCAGTTTCCACTGATAGTCAAAAGGAGAAATCCACCCCCTGGGGAAGGCATAGCCTGCCCTTTAGCCTAAGCAGATTTATCAATGAAGAGAGGATGAACATTGTTCCTCGGTGCTCATGTCTCTGTGCCCTGTGTGACATTCCCCCATGGCTGTGAAGCTTTCACCTCTTGCCTCTGTGTACCAGACCACACGTGTGTATAAATGACCACAGCTGTGGACTCTCACAGTTCATATATCAGAGATTGTCTTTCTTTTCCTTGGTCAGTCCTTTTTGTGAGACATCTGCTTTACACAGGAAACGTCCCTGTGCTGACTTTGTTCAACAGCCACAGCCTTTGAGCATGTCAGCTGGGGATGCTGTCACCCTAAGAAATACTGCTCAGCAGCCAGATTATATGCCATGAACCGTTTCTTCAGGGAATCCATCTTAAACTCATTTTAGGCTAACACAGACAGAGCTGTATATTACAGAAAGGGGCAGCTAACCCTTTAGATCTGCTAAGTGTGATTGAAAAACATTACTCACTTTCTCACTTCCTAGACAGTTTTATCCAAGAAAACAATTGTTGGGGAGAAAAAAAACTTGCTATGCAGACAGTCATAGAGCAATGTTAATGATCCAGAAGGTTTCTTTGCCCTGACTTTAAACCAGAGCCAGCTGCCAGAGGGAAAAGCATAGACAATTAACTATTCCAGGGTATGCTCAGATCTTTTTCAAGTCAAAGTAATTTTGCCTTAGGACATTGAAGTATTAACAATATTGGCAGCATCAGTACAAACCTGATTGTTGATCCTTTGTCAATACGGTATTTTTTCCTGATGATAAGACCATACAATGTATCTTCTCTGTATCTACATGCTGTGAAGCATTTTGGCATGAGCAAGCCCTTGAGGAAGTGCACAAGAGTCAATTCATTTGTTAAACACTGCAACATTAAAGCCTCACCAGGGCTGGGGAGGGAGCTTGTAAAGAGTGAGAATCAAATGAGTTGTTCATCAGAGGACCACAGATACCCTGCATAATCTAATATAACCAACATAATGGAAATGAAAGAGAGAAGCCTCCTGGTATCAGAATACTGGTGTAAGTTCTCAGGTACTAGGAACAGGAAATATAGTCTTTGCCTTTCTCTTTCCATGCATTTCAAAACCTGTCCTCATCGTAATTCAGCAGAAGTATTTTTAGTTGCTTGGTTGTGGGTTTTTTTAAGCAGTCCAGGTTTCCTCTAGGCTGAAAAAGATGCTTGCTAGCAGGTATCATTTCAGATGGCAAGTGCAGCTGAGGAAAGCTTCTGGTGAACAGCCAAGTCCTCAAACAGCAGAGAGCCAGGAGTGTGCCGTGCAGCCTCCTGGGGTAGCATTGCAGTGGTTTGGGAGGATCTTGCCCCTTCCCTTCTCATTTTGGTTCAGCTCAGAGGCTCCAAAACAGTGGTTGACTATGAAGAGGAGGGTTAAAGAAGGACAATTTTTTTTTTAAATTTCAAAACAGTTGTGACAGTCAACTTTTGGCATGGCCTTTCTCACCCCTAGCCTGCTCAAAACATTAGGGAAGACTTGCTCTTCAAGGGAGAAATACTTGTGCATTCACAACAGGATATATTTACAAAAAGCATCTCCTATTCCTGCTTTTCTGCTATTAGTTACTTCTCCCTTAGTTTCATAGAATCATTTCGCTTAGAAATGACCTTTAAGTCCAACCAACAACCTCACACTACCAAGCCCACCACTAAATCATGTCCCTCAGCACCTCATCTATGAGTTGTTCAAATATCTCCAGGAATGGGGACTCCCTCACCTCTCTGGGCAGCCTGAGCCAGAGTAAAACAACCCTATCAGTGAAAAAGTTCTTCCTAATCTCCAATCTAAATCTTGCCTTATCATTCATTACTTGGGAAAAGAGACCTTTTGGGTAGTTGTAGAGAGTGATAAGTTCTCCCCTCAGCCTTCTGCAGACTAGCTTGGTGCTAAGGAGGCTCAAGGATCATATCACTCATATAGGAGAAAACATTAACATCCTCATAACGTGACTCTTTGTCTTTTAGTCTTGGTATTAATGAAGCAATCTCTCTGCTTAATATGGGAATGCTAATGGTTTTCCTTTGAAAAATAGATATATATGCCTGCCATTAAATTTGTCACATTACCACACATTGATACTGTAAAAAACAAAAATCCAAGCCAAACCATCAAACTTCCCAGCTACAACCAGACTGATAAATCAAGCTTGTTCTATGCAATATGAACAGAAATGGGCTTTTACATTTTGGGGTGAAATAATATGGCATGAATCCAAAAAGCAATGCCTAGAAAGAAAAGTAGAAGTTGGGATTTTTTTTTTATTAAAAAATCATGGTAATAATGCTTTCCCTGTGCAAACAAAACAAAAAGATGATTCTGTATATTGCAGGAGCAGATACCAATGATCTGCTCAGTCATTTCAGCGGGCTCTCTGCAGGTCTGCCGCCAGGATGAATACACATTGTTAGCATTCATGGAAGTGCCTCGGTGCTTTGTTGCCAGGAAACAGTAATGAAAGTATAGGGATGCCAGCTTGATGATAGGGAGACAGAGCTGTGGCATTAATCCCATGCTTTGCAGACACAAGATCTCTATCATTTGCAAACATGAATGCCTGCACAGGCTGTCAGAAAATTCGGAAGGTCATTTGGCTAGTGACTTTGTAGAAATGGGGAAGGCTACAAAAGCTTAAGTCAACAATAGCATCATGTCAGAGCTCTGAAAAAACCTCCTCTGCCCTATAGAAAAGCTTTGTGAGATATTAGGCTTGTGCATAAAGTATTTTTTAGGTAAGGAGACTATACCTAAGGTGACTTGCCTCTGCAAGGATCAGGAACTGTTGGGATTGTCATTAGTTAATAAGCAGAAGGATGCTCATCTTTTTACTACAAAAGGCAAAGAAAAAACCTGGTAAATTAGGATGGGTCTTTTCTAGATGAGCTTTCCTGTGAGCAGAATTAAGACAAGAGCTTCCCTAAGACCCAAGGGTGAGGATGCAGTGGTCAGGATCTTACCTAAATTTGAAGGCTTTTATTTTTGTTTCTTGTGTGCAACATCTTGTAATATTCACTCAGTAGGAAAGATGTAAGGTTCATATATTTGCATTCATAAAACAGTGGAGTTTCTTAAAGCTTTGCCCCATACAGGGTGCTTCATGTTATCCTGCTGCCTTTGAAGGGATTAGTATCAGTTCTGAGTAACGGAGAGGAACTCTTGTAAGGTTTTATGATTTTGGCTTTTTGTTTTTTACTACTCTTCAGGAAAAAAATGGTTCAAATATGTGGAATAGGAATATAGTGAACTCTGATTGACTGCTTGTCTTTAGGCTACAATTTCCAAGGTGGGGAAAAGCCCTGTGAAATAGTGGGGAAAATCTCAGTAGCCTGGAGCTCTGCTGGGCTCTCATACAGCAGACTTCTTACAAGGAAAAGAGTTGATTGTAATGAAAGTCTGAGCCTGTTTTTAGTCCTTCTGTTCTTTACTCTCCAGGAAGAACAATCTTTGTGTGTTTGACTTCTAAAATTATCCCTATGTGTTTTATAAATGCTCAGTGTGAAATATAGCACAGCTGAAACAATGTTGGGGATAAGGATATAGGTAGCAGCAGCCTGGCAGGTCTCCTTGTCATTAAACAGCACCCATCACCCTGGAAAGCTCACTCATCTTCCCATAGCTGGACTGCCATTTATGTGTCTTCAACTACAGTTGAAGAAAAGCAGCAACCCTGTATTTTGTTCTTAATTATTCAAATAGCACTTCTTGAGAAATGTTTAGATTTGTAATAATATTCTAAAATTCCCAGGACAGAAAGTGATGCAGAGCTCCTGAGTGCTGCTCTGGGGTTGCAAACAGAGAGGCTGTTCTGTAATGTTGCTTTGGAAATTAGATACTGAGATATGACATTTCCTTTTAGCAATCTTGGGAAGCTCTTCCAGAGCTGATAGCAATCATCTCCAAAGGAAAAAGGTGCACTAACCTCTGGTAAATATCTCTTGAGAGAAGCAAAAACAATCTTGTGAAAGGTATTACCTGGCTTCTGCAGGAAGGAGCCTTGGTAAATGTACCTGTCACTTTGACCTTTTTAGCTGATGGGACATGAAAATGGGGAGATTAGAGAGGCAGAGCTTGTTCATTGGAGAGGAGCTTCTGAGAGAGGACAAAGCAGAACGAAAGCCCCAAAGCAGAGGTCCCTTCTAAATGGATTCAGGGAGAAAGGGAGAAGTGAGGTGGTTCCCTGGAAGACCTGTAGTTCTGTGAAACAGATTTAATGGGTACGGCTGCTTCTGTCTAATTGCAAATGCCTGCTGCTTCCACCTTTAGGAAGATGCCCTTCCTCAGCAAGCTGAATGCCAACTTTGCACTGACTTGAGGGTCAGTGGACACCTGGAAGATGTGTGGGATGGAGTGACCAAGCAAGATACTCTTAGTCAGAGATGTCTTTTGGGACTCTATTGAGAGAGGATTCAGGGCTACATTGCAAACATAATGGTTGAAAACAGTGAGAACTGTATTTAGCCTGTAAGATCCTTTGCTGTCCAGGGCTGCTTCTCCTTCACTATCAGCGTGCAGGAACCACTGCTTTTCCACTGTTAGGAGGTGTTTCATTTCAGCCTTTGAATGGTAAATACACCTTAAAATTGCACTGACTTATATTGCAGGACTTCGTTGATTTACTAGACTCAATTTCATACACAAGCAGGTTGGATTTTGTTTTCAACAACAGGGTCCATTTCTTTGATGTGTCTCAGATTGGGCAGGTACAAAACATGATATTGTCAGTCTTTTGCTTCTTTTTAAATGGTGGAAGGATTAGACGGGAGGATGCAGGGGGCTTTTCCTTGGTTTTCTAACATGACAAATACTGAGATATATAATGTGACTCCACGTGACTTGGGCTGTGAGCATATGGTTCATGAAACCTCTGTTCATTGACCTCATGCATCTCCTTTCCCTTCTTTCTTCCCATGCTCTCTTACTTGTCTTTCCTATTCAGGCTGCAGATTCCTGGCACAGAAGGAGCTATGTTGCAGCCTATCTGCTACCATGAGCTTTGTGGCTTGACTGAGTGGATACTCCAGACAATATATATTATATAGACAATATATTATATAGCAATGTGAATTGTTATTGCCAATAATAATATTACCATATTTATCCTAAGGTAAGGAAAGGAAACATAAATTCTCTCTGGAAATGGTTATCGTCTGAAAATATGTGTACAGCAATATGCCATGTAAATGCTCTAAATATGCCATCATCATTATAGCAGCAATGATGCTTCTCACAGGCAACATAAATGCTATCAGGTTTTTTAGGCAGTCAGGTATTGGTGAAATACTGTATAAGTGTTTTATGTGTTTATATGTGGAACTTTTTACTAGTAAGAAAGTGATATTAATTTAAGTAATTGTAATATTGGTTATACCTCATGTCAAATACAGGAAACTGTATCAGTTGAAATATTTGGCAAAAATGCATTTGTATCTTACTGTTTCTTCTGTTTGGAACTCTAGCAAAGAGCAGTGACTTTTTTGTCATTATATGACAGACTAGAAATGGGCTTTCTGCTTTTTTGCTGCATCAGTAATTCAGCAATTGAAAGGCAGCTGTTCCCTCTACAAGCAAATCATTTCGATTGTAGTTTTAAAACAGATGATTCTCCTTGTAGCTCATGCACCAGGATGTGCAAGATCTCAGCGTGCTGCCTTTGACCAGCAGTATTATATCTGCTAGTGAGACATAGCTAAGCAGAAAAGTAGACATTTGAAAATGAAAAGCAATTTCAGGTCTTCCTCACTCTTCTTTCTTTTCCAAGATGATACGATTTTTCTCTATGCCAGTTTTTTTTAAGGAGAAGCAGTGGCCACTAGAGGGAGAATAGGTTATACTTTTGCTTGGGACATGCACACTTTTTATTCATGTTAAATACATCTTCTATATGCAGTTACTGACACATAAAACCTGTTTTCCTTGTTCTGGTTTGTGTGTTCCTAATCTACTTTTATCTCATTGAAGAAACACAATGAATTAAGGATGACAAGCTGTAGTTTTATTAAAATACTTCACTTGGCTGGATTTGAGTGTAAATTGCAGGGAGCATTGCCTAATGGCTTTTGTGGATCTTATTTAAAAAAAAAGAAATAATGTTGCTAGTTGGAAGATTCCTTAATAATAAATGAGTAATTTCTTATTAGCAGTGGTCATTTCTGAAAGGAACTAGGACCAGGTAACACTGCCAACTTAGAATTAAAAAAAAAAGATCTTTCCAGTCATGTTTAGCTTCTTGCTAAATTCTCCCCAAGATGCATTTTTCAACATGTACCACTCCCCAAATCTGGTGGGGTTTTTTTTTGGGTGGACTGAACATCCCTTTTCTGCTCATGGACAGTGTATTTTGCATCATTAAGTGAAGGGAGTCATCAGAAGCCATCTGCTAAGGGCCACGTTGGAGAGTGTGTTTCACAGGCCCTGGAATGCTTTACGGGGGATGCCTTCTTTGTGGAGGCTGCTCTGCAGCTGGAGCAACACTGATGGTGATTTTGTAGAGCACACCAACTCTACCCATCCAGCTGCCTTTCAAAAGAGGCCAAGTCCTGCAATTCCTACTCCTTATTCAGGCAAAACCAGCCTTTGAAGCTAATGGTGAAGCTTATTTTATCTTTTGGACAACAGAAGTGGAGTCAGAGAGATCTGCAGGCGATAGGCAGGAACTACGGGGCTGGATGTAAGCAGTGGTCTTCTTGTGATGTTCCCCCAATGGGCTGAATCCTTTCTTGTCAACCACATGCAGAAACAGAGCTTGCATTCATCAGTCAGTTATTGTCTTTGCACCAATGCTTCCCATGGGCTCCTTTCTTCAGCAGGAGCCTGCCTGCCCTCCCCAGCCTCGGGCAGCAATCTCTTGCCACACCTTTGCTTCTGTTTGCTATTTCTTTTCTCCCTGTCTCTTTTGCCCCTTGAAATTCACAGCAGGACTCAGGCGCTGGCGTGCTGGGTGGGAGACTTGGCCTGCCAGCCTGATTAGAAAGAAGGTTATGTTTATTTTCATGAGCGAGTGTCAGGAAAATGGTTTTCCAGACTGCCTAAATATTTAATTCTAGTCATGAGGAATCTGTAGATCCTTTGAAGATGTGTGTGCCGTTCTTTCAAGTACTTCCTAAAATAGTTTTCTTATGTATATTACCATATTCAGCAGCTCAGACAGCCTCTTTCCCCCAGAGATTACAGATAAAGCCTGATCTTATTAAGAAGGCTGACCTGTACTTCAGAGTGTTTTTCTACTGATTCTAATCTTAATGTTAAATACAACAAGATTTCATGTAGTAGTAGTGTATTAGGACATAGATGTGCTCTATACTAACTCAGAGTAATCTCTTTATTTCTCTCTGAATTTAGCTTATCCAAATCCTCTACATGTTTTCTCAAGGAACATTAGTCCAAGAATATATTTGTCTGCTTTTCCCTGTAGATATTGATCAAATGATATTGAAGTCAGTACAAGATTTCTCAATGATTTTCAGTTTGTATCAATTAATATTCTCCCAGGTTGCTCTTCTTTTATTCTAAGCTTGGCTACAACATTAACCTTAATTTCCACTGGAAATCCAGTAACTGCCAAGAATCAGAGAAAAAAACTGAGTGTAAAATAAATGCAGTGATACTTCTTGTGCCCACAGCCTTCCAGTGTCCAGCCTCAAGAGATCATCCCTAAACCCATAGTATAAATTGCTCCCTAGTTCCTACCCTCAGCCTCTCTAGGCAAAGGAAAAGGGTCTTTCTGCCACAAGAAGAAATATAAATAACTTTGGAAATAGAGAAAGAAAGGTGAATTAGTGTTCCTTTCCCATATGACATCAACTAAACCTTCTCTGGCCTCCAGGAGATCTTGTGTGTTTTAACTTCTTTCATGCAACTCATGCCTTGCTCTGCAGCCTTGTGTACCTCAGGGTGCGTACCTGAAGAACACTTTTTTGTCTTAAACCTTGATACTCTGACAGCAACTGTAGCTGAGCTCCTGGGTTTAACATGCCAGACAGATGCTTTTCACAGCCTTTATCTCTTTATTGATGAGGCTGTTGGCATCCACATGATCTGTTTTGTTTCTGGTTTTGTTTTGTTTCAAAGAAGTGGTTCTTGCTGCTAAACTCTTTGGTCCCTTGAGCACTGTGGCTTCTTGAGAGGTGGTGTGACTGTTGAGATGGAAACAGGTAGGTGCTCAATCTCATGTCTCACTGCAAAGTCTGGAAGAGACTTTGCAGTCTCAAACCTCTTCCATCTTTAATGCCAATAAAGGTGATGAAAGGGGTCCCAGAGTGAGAAGTAAGGAGGAATGCATTGCCTGTGTTTTAAAAAGCCAGGAGTAAATGGCAGTGCTGCATGCAAAGAATTTCCCTGACCTTGTGGATAAAACTGCATTGGCATACCCAAAAACTTAGCTCTGGAATAGTATCAAAATATATGGCTGCTCTTGCTCCTGAATAGTGACATGTTGATATGTTGTATAAATCCCTGGGTGCTGCTGAGAGAACATCTTCAAACACGGCACTGCGATAATTCATTAAACCTTATTATATCTTTCTGTGGCTGGCTTGCTTATCAAGCTCTGTCATGTTACCTTTTGTATATAACAGATTGCCTCTGTGTTAATTGAACGATACACCAGAAAACAGAGCAAATGAGAGAGCTCAGAGGCTGCCACCACCCCTGAATTGTAAGTAATAAGAACTTGATATGGAAAAATTATCAGAATATCTCCCCATTATATTTAATAAAGAAACAACAAATTGCTTCATTCTTGGATGGTTGGGAAAAATAATGAGTTGAACAATAGACAGTCTCATTTCTCTTTCCAACTGTGCAGAAATTAAATGTCAACTAGAACCACTTATTCATTTCCACTTCTCTGTACCATACCTTTCTTTGTCAGGCTTCTTAACTGAAAGTGAAGCAGGAGAGGGAACAAACCCAACCTCATTTCTAAGAAGCCAACAACATGTTTAAAATGCTAGAGCATACTCTCTGAATCTCATGAGTGCTCTTTGTAATGAGAAAAAGTTTCTGTGTAGGGCTAACTTCTATTGTGCAAAGCCATCTGCCATTAATATGTTAAAATAGAAATTAGGTGACACTGTTTTCATGGCTAGAGTTCAAGGTGACAACTGTGTGTCAAAGGAGAAAGTAATCTCTTGTAGAATATATATATGAATATAAGCAGTGTGTTTGTTTCTCTGTTGTTATATTCCTTATTTGCTTATTCCCACATGAAGTATGTTTAAAATGCTTTGAAACTAAATGGGGATGGGAAGCACAGCAAAAGGAAAATAAGCTCACATAAGAGTTAATTAGCAGTAGATCAAAGCAGCAGAAAGTCAGGCTGCTGTCTCCGTGGTTCAGTTCTAACTCAGCTTTGGCTGAAGCTGTTGTGGTTCAATTCTGGGTTGAGCCTAATACAACAACTTGAAAATGATGATGTGTACCCTGTGGTTTGAGTCTTGCTTGTTTCATTTCCACAGATAATCAAACTGAAAGGCTATTTACGAACTGTTTCCTCTTTTGTATGGTCCAGCAGAGGACAGGAAACTTTTGAGTGGGGACTTTAGTATTTCCCCATCTGCTGCACTGTCGCAGCTTCTTGGGTCTCTCCATGGTAGGGCAAGGAGCTGAGTCTTCTTGCCTATCCCAGTGTGACAGCCAGTACAGGTGTAGACCCTTTGCAACCCTCCCTTGTGGCTCAAACACAAGTCTGCATAAAGGGGGGCAACTCAGCTAGCTATTTCCCTATATCCTCCAGCCAGGAATTTAGAGGTTCCCTGCACATGTGCTGTCTGCACTGGAAACAGGCCACTATCTTCTGTACTAGACTGTCATGATGCAGCCTCCAAACATTTGTGATGGGCACTGGGCTTTCCAGGAATGGATGTATGTGGAAAGACAGCCTTCACTGACCATGACATCCAGCTGCTGATGGTCCCTCTGCCAAGCCCAGGAGGAATAATCACCAACTGTGAGGGTCAGCAAGAGGGCTGGATGCAGATGACAAAGCTGCAAGGGAAATGGACCCACTACCATTTAGTTCAGGCTAATTTCCCAAAGAGTACTGGCACACAGGACTTGGCACACCACTGCTGCCAAAGGCATGAAATCCTGCCATGTCTTCTGCAATTGCTGCTGCCATTCTCCTCAAGCTGTTGCTTAGGATGGTGCTGACAGTGCTAGTGCCAGATGACCTACCTGGGCTGCCCTAGATTTGTTACTCCTGCTCTGAGGCACCGGCAACACTCCAGCAGGTGGACTGACTCGATGTCCATGGCATTTCATTAAAAAGAAAAAGGCAACGGCAGGAAAGAGCAAAGGGGGATAATACCAAAACCTAGTGCTGGTGGTAGCTCATTAAAACCACACAGCTCCCAAGGAGAATGTCAAGCTGACAGCTTGATGCTTATTTACTTGAAAATGCATGCTGAGACCTGCTGGAGATTGGATAATTCTCCTTATTTAGTGTGGATTCATGCAGTACTTGGTTTAATTCTTAATAGAGCAAATTCCTTTATTTTTCAGCCATTGGGTGGCTCAATTTGGACTTTCCTTTGGGAAGCTGTAGCAGTGAAGCCCCAGCACTCACTGTGGCTAGCAGAGGGGCACTCATGCCCTTGAGAAGTTAGCCCTGGCAAGTTTCTCTATCTGAACGCAAGTGTGAGTTCAAACTGGAGATGTACAGTCAACGTAATGCCCTTTCTGAAATATTGGCTGTGGAGGACTCTCTTAATTTCTTTAGCAGCAAGTGTTGAGCTTTCTTCATCGCATTAGTAAATGCTGTTTTGCTAATCAGCAAACTGAACTGAGGCTGATGATGAGCTTTGGCCCAACAGCAAGTCACACAGGATGGGGAGATGCCTATGCATCTATTCCCTCCCTTGCCTGCCATCTGGAATGGTATCTCTGGATACCAGAGTGATTCCTGCTCAGAAACATTTCAGATTGCAATGGGAAAAGAGGTTTTTAGCAGGTTAAGATGTAAACATTGGCTGAGTCGTTAATTCCTGCCCTTTGAGGCTGTTTGCATATGAATGCAAGAAAAAGCAACCTACCCTTATCATGATGGGGAAGCATGCTTCAGAAGGACCTGAATGAAAGCCTTTGCACCACTCCTAATTAGTAAGGTCCAGCCTGTCATCTCTTCAGCCTAGGACCTGTTTTGCAACCACAGGAAATGATGGTATGTGCCTGAAGGTGTTACTGAACAAACAGGTCCATTGTAAGAGGTCAATTAACAGCAAAAACTGCAGAAGGTGGTCAGTCAGGAGGCAGTCAGGTGTAGTGCCCTTTCCACCCCAGCAGTCTGGAGTCTCACAGAAGCTCCAGGGATCCCACCTCTGAGTCTGAGGATCATTTCTGCTGGTTTTCCCAACTCCAAGTGTAGGGTAACAGAGAAGCTCTTTGTGATAACACAAGAAAAAAACTTGGAAAGGCATTGTTAATCATATCTGAACCATGTGCTTATTAAGACACTCATACCAAAGGAGTGGAGGAGTATTTGGGAATGCACGTGCTTTGGGTTTGGTTTGGATTTGGGTCTGCAAACTTTGCCAAGTGTTTCTGAGTATAAAATATGTAGTATTTAGAAAATGACCAGTAGTTTCCACCAGATTTTAAAGGAAAGGAGGTTGAAGCATTTGGTGTTGGTGTGTGTATTTATATGCTTTATATTTGGAAGTTTTTTTGGTTGATATCTACAGACTGTGACCTATGTACAGAAGTCATAAAACTATCCCTTTCTGGCAAGCATTATAAAAGCCAGGCTGAGAACAGAGTGTCTTTCTTACCATCTCAATCCTTTGAATACCTGCTGAGCAGCTTAACTACAGGACACAGTGCTAAGAAAGCAGCCTTCCTTCTGGATCCTCTGCTTGTAAAACTTACTTGTTCCTTACTGAAATTGTGGGAGACATTACACACAACGTGCAATAATTTAATGTGGCACATTGAGACAATGGGAGTTTCAAGCGAAGCACTAACACATTGCTGAACCAAGAGGCAGAAGAGAGGTACACTGAGACAAAAATAGGTCAAAGGAGGAAACCTAGGCTGCCTACAGATGTATATTAAATCCAGGCAAACTGTGCTGATGCTGAATGGGTCTAACTTGGGCAATGTTAAACTGAGTTCTGCTTAATTTTACTGAGCAGACTAATTTATCCCCCTTTCCTGGCTAGAATTTGCATTGCATTTAATTACAACCATTCTGACCCAGCTGCCAGGTCACTCTGCAACCACTCAAGCACTTGATGCCGGTTCTAGCCCATGGACAAGGATTCATCAATGCTGCTGGACAAAATCAAGTCTGGCTTTATTCTCCATGGAATGCCTGCAGCATTCATGTCCTGTCCCTGTGACGGTAAGAAATTTCTGAAATAGCAAGGCACTGAGAATTGCAGGAGGAGGAGAGACCCTGGGGATGTTTGGCTGCTTCATGCCAGGTGCACTGTGCACACATTAGTTGGTTCAGGTCCTGTCTGCAATGGGCACTTGCTATGGAAGTGGAAAAGTGTTTTCTATTTCATAGGGTGATCTGTGAGGGTAGAGAAGCCAATTTTATCACCTAATGGCTGGATGTCTCAAAACACAGCATGCAGGGATGTATTTACTAAACCAGATGTATTTCTTGACTAGCTTTGCTAATCAGACAGAGGAGAAACATGACTGAGAGGATTTAGTAGATGCTCTACAAATTAGGCTGTGTATTGGTTGGCCTTTCTACAACCCCTAACTGGTAGTGAAAATCATTACATTTTATTGTATTTTTTACTACTTCTTTTTATTCTTTTATCCTCTTATGCATGTATGTACACATCCGTTTTTTTATAGGCTTTTTAGCTTGTTCTTATCTTTCTCATGTGTTTGGGCTATTTCCTGATAGCTTGTTGTGTCTCCTAGATCCTCTTTAAGCTTTCAATATGCTTTAATCAATTTGCCTGATGCCTTGGCAGAGGTCTCCCCTCCTGCACGTTTGGCTGCTGCAGCATGTCAGCTCCTGTGCTCGCCAGGGTGCTGCAGTCCTTGGCTGAGTTTTAAGAAAATATTTCTCCTTCTGTGATTTCCCAATGCCCCAGTTCCTTCTCTCCCAATGTTACACCTCTCTGGCATAGCACAAATGATCCCTTTGCTTCTTTTTTAGTGTTCCTGTGACATCTGGTCTGTGATACTCTGACATTGGTGCCGAAACTTCCCTTGACTTTTTTCTTACCCCTGGAGTTTGTCTCGGCACCAGAAAGAGTGGTTCTCTTTTTGCATCTTTCCTCTATGCTTGTCCTCTCACTTTGCTGAAAACCTCAGAAAAAAATCCATGTTATGTATCTGCTACTTCCTTACCATCTCCAAGCCTTCAAAACTATTTTTAATCTCTGACTCTCAGGCCAGAGGTCCCATCTGGCTGTTGAAAGTCTCCTGGGTCTCCAGCAACGTGCTCTTCTCTCTTTCTCTCTCCATATAGACCTCCTTCCTCCTTCTTTCCTATTACTGGTCCTATATTTCTTCCTCCCTTCTCTTTATGGCTGCTGCACCAGTGGCTTTCTAACCCCTTGCCCTGGACCCCTCTTGTTTTCATCTCTCCTCTTCTCTTTCTTGAGCAAATTGAACACATGATAGTTTCTCTTTTCCTATAAACCTGTCCTTTGGACCTGACCTGTCTCTTTCAATGTCACCTAATCTCTCGTTTGAACTGATGAACTGCTGGGTACATCACTTTTCTGGCTTCCTTATTCATCCTCTCCTTTCTCCACCTTGTGACATCTCTTTTTGCCCTGGTTTTCAGCTGTGCTTCCACGTCTGGTGTACTTCCATCCCATCCCCTTTGACCATGTCCACCAGTCAGTTATCCTCCAAATCTCTTTTGTGTTCCTCTGACCCTCTCCTAGTGCTTCCCCTCACCTCTGGGGTGTAAATATTGGGATTCTTCTATCTCTCGCTTTCCCATCTCTGATATCCATCTTTTCCCAGATAATCTCATTCATCTATGTGATCCTGGTTGCCACCAATGCTAATTGCTCATCAGCTGATGTTTTTACTCTCACCTTCCCTTCCTCATTTCTTTCCCTTTTTGGAGGTGTTATGTTGTCCATAGGAGTCGCCACTAAAGATGAGGTATTTGGGTCTGAAACCCTCTTCTGTGTCTTGGCAACTGTTTTTTTTTCCAGCTTGTCAAGCCAGTAACAACTTAATGACTTGAATGCAGCTGTGTTTGTGCAGTGTTTTAAGGCAGTGAAGTTGGCAGTGTTCCTGTGGGAGCCCTGCTGCCAGCTTTGGTATAGGTTTGGGGTGAAGTCTCCAACTCCCTGTGCAGGATGCATCCCCTGGGACGGGGGCTCACCCCCACAACATTCCAGGCATCCCACATGGACACCTAGGCCGTGTTCCTGCAAAAGTAGATGAGGGCATGGCTCTCCATCATACATCACACCTTAATGTAGATTTGAATCTACCCTTTTTTACTTCCACTTTTCTCCAAGATGTCCACAATCAGCTTTTTCCTGTTACACACAAAATATGGAGCCAGTGCTGATACCTGTTGGGAAAGCTGCTCTATTATAAGCAGTAAAAAAACATTAGTGCTCCAGCTTTAACATGTTATATACATAAAAATTATTTGGCAGTGATGTCCACTGCTTAATCCTTTCCATCTCCTGGAAAGGTTTTCCTTTCTTCTCTGAGCCTGTGCCTTCTGTGTCTGGGCAGTGTGAGATGGTGGGGTGGTGGATCCAGGTCCTGCCCCCAGCCCCATGGTCCCGGTGCAGTGGCAGCCTGACCTCACTGGTATCTCCCCAGCATCAGCCTGGCTCTGTTCAGTGGGGATTGCACCTATTGCTTTAACACCTTCTTTTAAACACCTGTGTGCATACATGCATGTATATAACCAAAGACAAAGAAAATATATATGGATATGAATGTAGATAGAGATATATACATATCAAAATAGGTAAGATAGAGATATATACATGTCTATATATTAATATAGATATCTTTGTCCCCCCTGTATATGGAGTTGTGTGTACATATAGAGGTGTGTATATATACAGGACTGTGTGCATATATATATATATATATATGTATATATAGGGAGAGACATGTACAGGGTGACTACAGAGGGATATATATGTGTGTGTATATTTATGTATACACACCTGCTTACCTACAACTCTCTCTACATCACTCTTCCTGTAGATAATGGGGAGATATCTACCCATAGGAGATGTGTGCATATATATGTACATATAGGCACATACAGCCCACACTCCCATAAATATATACAGCTCGGGGGACGGCCCGGTGGAGAAGCTCACCTGCCCACGGTAACTCGCTCCCTCCGTACCTCTCCACCTCAAGCCCCCCTCTCTCGGCCTTCCTCCTCTCACCCGCCCTCCTCCGCCGCGGCCGAAGGAGCAACGCCTTGTTACGCTGTTTGTCCCTGCGCTGCCGCCATCGCCGCAGGGCTCGCAGGGGAAGGCGGCTGCGGGGGGCAGGCGGGCGTTGCCATAGCGACATGGCCTAGGCCAGGGGGCGGCCTGCGCTCGGCCCCGGCAGGCGGGGAGGGCCAGGCCGGGCCGGGCGGGGCGAGGCCGTGCCGGGTCGGGTCGGCGGCTGGAGGAGGTGTGGGCCCGAGCGGCCCGGCAGGGATGAGCCATGGCATCGGTGAAGGTGGCAGTGCGAGTGCGGCCCATGAACCGCAGGTGAGTGCGGTCCGGAGCGAGGGGGTCGCCCCGGCCTTTCCCGTGCCCCGCTCCTGAGGGGCCGTGCAGCCCCGGGCGCAGGGCTGCGGGCCCGCAGCCGCCGCTCGCAGGGGGTGCGCGAAACTCCGTGTCCCACCTGTGCAGGCGGGGACTGCCGTGACAGCGGCGGAGGCCGAGGGGGGGCTCTGCCTACTACTTCAGGGCGTTTTGAGCGGCACCGTGTTCCGGGAGCGGCTGCTGAGTCCGCCTCGGCCCCGGTTCACTCTTGTGCTAGAAGGTGTGGGGCTTTTCCTGGAAAGTTTAGGCTGTCGTGGTCCTAGGTGGTGTTGTGCCAGATCCTTTTGTAATGACAAAAAGGTTACTTCAGTGTAGACAGAAGAAAGTGAGAGGCAAGGACCTGCTAAGGTTCTACCACCAGACTTGCAGAATATGGGAGAAAGCTACTTAATCTAGAAAGTACAACTTCATCTAGAAACTCAACTTTATCACCACGGAGAAGCCGTTGAAGTAAAGGTTATTAGTAGGCTGTTTAACCTAAAAGTATAAAAGAGGCAATCTGCCATGCTTACTGTATGGGCAGGACTTTATTACCCCCTTCCTGACATGTGTCACAGAATCTTAAGGGTTGGAAGGAACCTCAAAAGATCACCTAGTCCAACTCCCCTGCCAGAGCAGGACCACTTAGAGTAGGTCACACAAGAACTCTTCCATAGTTTTCTTTGGTGAGACGTATTCCTGCTTTTTCCCCCCACTGCCTGATTTTAGCAAATGCTTCTTACTAATTTTAAAATCTATTCTGTAGATACCTTTTACTTGTCTTTTGAGGATCTGTGACAACAACATAAGTTTCTAAAATATTGATGGGACTTTTTATGTGAAGTGTTTGGTAGCGTAGACAAGTGTTACTTGTGGACCAGAACTCTGATCTGTTGAGAGAAGAGAGAGGGAAATGGAGAGCAAACGGCAGAAAAGGACTCATAACTGTGATAGGCAGTGGAAACACCAACTGATGAAGTGTGAGCAGGAATTTGCAAATGTGGTAAAAGAATGTCGCAATGACTCTGGACTTGACATCTATATTGCACATGGGAGGATAACTTGGATGGGGCTAGGTCACAGCATACATTGAAAATGATGATAATTTTTTGTGGTATGATGGAGGAGAGTGAGCCTAAGAGCAAGGCAGATGGAGTCCTGGTGTAATGAAAGCCACAAGCCAAGAAAATCATCTTTGACACAGCATACTGAGTGGCAATGAGTAAGCTGTGCATAAACTTATCCCGCAAACTGCTGTCTGACTATGGAAATAAGCAAGCTGTGAAACACAGTTGAGTTCAAGGTGTTTATGCAGTAGCACTTGTTTACAAAACAATTTATAGTTCAATGTCATGGGATACTGCTTCTAAGTCTTGATCTTTTTCAGAGGCATGGTTGCTGTACCCAATGATACCCAGTACTGAAGCCTGGGAGCAGCTGGGATCTGTGGTATTTCTCTCTTTCAGTCAGCGCTGGAGTCATGTGCTGTATATTGCAAAACTTTGATCCTAAGCTTCAGAGGATCCAATAGTTTTTCCTGTTGCAATGGCGATCCATAAGCCAGGAGCAGTAATCAATTTCCCTTGTACATACCTTCTCTGAGCTGTGCTCCCTTCCCCTTTATGGGTTGTTGCAGTGTTTTATGGGAGGAAGGCCTTTCTCCCAGTTCAAAGGAACTTTCCAATCAGGTGTTTGTTCTGCAGCACCTATTTTCAAAATCTTTTAACATTATACTATATAGAATTAAATTTAGTTTTGTATATGTCTCAAAATGTGCTTTGGTTTGTTTGAAGCTTAATCATACAATGCAGCTTATTTCATGAGTCATTTTAATTAGAGAAGACAGAGTTAATGAAAGGTTATTGGTAAGACTCTTGCATTATGGAGCAGTTGCACTGCATGGTGTCATAGCACTGCTAATTGTGTAATAAGTCATGAACATGGATCTTGGAATGAATCATGTGATAGGGAGGGAGTTGTTTAGGGATTATTTGCTGTTCCATTGCTTACATGACAAACTTCAGTATTTTTTTTTCCTGCTGTGATTTATTTTAGTCTTCTTGTTCTCTGTCTTGACCTGGAAGGAATTTGTTCATTTTCAGTGCTGTTGTCTAGGCCCTCACCTGTTCTTCTTGAAGTAGTTAACATCACAGATTTTGTTACTCAGAGGTTACACTGGAGAGTTTTGCATGTATCTCTGGATAACATATAAAAAATTCTGTCTAATGGCTTTACAGTTACTCCTTTGAAACCAGCTGTGTGCATGAGTTTAGGTAAATGTCCATCTGTGCTTTGTTTTCCCTCATTCAATACTGAACTGCAATGACAGCCTTTCAATTTATGCTAATATTTTTATGTTTCATAAGGTGGCTAAGAACCTGCCAGCTGGCAGAAGACAAGGTTTTCTTCATTGAACAGAAATCTGTGGGGGAAGGTGTGGTTGATGTATTTTGCTCTGGCAAGTTCATGGTTTTGGCCACCATTATTTCTAAGGTTCATTTTACAGAACAGTCACTGGAAGTATTCGTTTATCATCTTTATCATCATCTTACAATTTGGAGGACTTGACTAGAGGATCCCATATTGAGTCCCTCAAAATGCAGTTTCTCAACAGGATCCTGTTGTTTCTCAGAATGGCTGTTTTCTGAGCAAGTGTAATCATCTTCAAGGTACTTTTGTGTTCACTTACTGAACAGATGACTTGGGGTTGCTGGTTAGTAGTCACTATCTATCATCTGCATAGTGTGAGGCAGTTAAGATCCTGTTAAGCCTAACCTAATTCTGTCTGTCTCTTCTTTTATGCACTGAATCTGCAAAGTTCCAATAAACCCATTGTTTTATGTCCATCTGTTCAGAGCTTTCTAAGAATGAGGGGATGTATTTTCTTACTTACACTCTAGGTCATGTTTTCTTTGCATGAAAACTAGAATTCAATTAGTGTTCAGAGAAAACACATTTATACTCATTTTTGCTCATTAAATAAAACCATCTTAAGTATGGTAAATAAGAAAAAAATGTTTTTATAGTTCATAATAATGAAATATCAACTTGATGCTTTCAGATCCTATCAGTAATTAGTGTGCCCCTCAATTTCTTACACGTGACAGTTCTAATGTATTTGGCTTTTAATTCATGAAATAAGACAAGTGCTTTTTTCCTGATTTTTTTGGTCACCTTTTCATCTGTTTCTTGCAGTTGTATAAACTGGTTGAACAAACTAAATAAAAGTCATATGCTGTCCTTGCCTGCAGAAGATGCAACCAATATCAGAACGTGGCTTTGCACTCCTGTTAAGTTTTCCCTTGTGCTTATCCAGTGCTCTTGATGTTTTAAAATGTGTATTTAAATTAGTCATTTACACTTTTCCACGGCTCTGCTCTTCTTTCCAATATCATGAAATAAAAATTCTCATTTGATTTAAACTTTAAATGGTCAATTTAACCCTGCACACACACACACACACTCCTTACACTTGCTGCTCTCTGAACAGAATGGGGAATGGCAGAAATGTGTGTCAGTGGCTGTGGTGCTCTATGTAGTTATACAATCATTCACATTTATGGCATGAAGATTTAATAGCTTTTAAATAGGGAGACAGAAAAAGGTTTTCTTGTGTAGAGAAGGCTTTTATGTGACTCTGAGATTTATTTGGATCAAAAGCCATGCCAATGTCGATACTTAATCCACAAATGCATTGTGCATGATTATTCGTTCCTCATAAGGCTGGCCCTCTTGGTTTTATGTTATTACACCTCTCAGACTGTAAGTCTAAGTAACTCCTCTGCGTGCAGAGCTGGAATCTGAGTACCTTGGGAAATTTAGGACTAACATTATATTATCTTTAAAAATAACTGCTTGCACAACCCAAGCCTTAGTATCAATAGCAGAGTTTCCAACAGCTCAAATTAATATCGCAATGCAAAGGACAGAGATATAAAATAAGCTGTTTCGTTTTACAAGGAACAAGTGACTAGAGTATTTTTGTAACAGCAAAAAGAGATAAACAAGTAAACAGTGAGCCACCTGAAATATTAATTTCCTTTCTGAGTGTTTACAAGTGATTTAGGTAGGAGCTTACTGGGAATATGAAAGTTGTAGTTAACAGTCTATGCTTTTTAGAATTGAGAAGTGAAGTAAAAGACAGACATGGAGAATATATTACAGAATTTCCAGTGCAAGGGAGAGATGTCTCATGATGAATTGCTGTCTAAAATATAGATTACTGTATGTATTTTTCATTTTCATAAGTTTGTAAAGCTAGTGTTTTGACAAAATTTGTGTAACATCAGCATAACACAGGTGGAGTGAAGAAAAAATTGAGAGATTACAAGCAAGGTATTTATTTATTTAAATACCATATTTGTTTCTGAAGTGCATGGTTAAATTTTTGCTGTGTCTGTTCCTGAGCACTGATTGTTGGTTACTGCTCTTAAGAGATGTCCAGAGTGACAGCAGAAACATAACTCAGAGCTTAAATATGGCCAAGTGTTGCAATACTGGCACTTTCTGAATTGTGTGCATGAGGATAAGGCATTTATCAGCAAACTGAGTTTGCTCTTTCTTATGTTAACTCTTTGAACTTCTGTTTTAATAGTGATGTTTGTGATTTGACTTACAATCATGTACAATTTCTCTATTATAAGAAGTTGAAACATCTGTAAGGACGCATGAGGCTGTGGTGTGCCTTGGGTGAGTGTACCTCTCTCTTGCCTCTGCCTTTATCTGCAGTTGAGTCTCAGTCCAAGTAAAATCTGCTTTGATGCTGAGTTGGCAAGATAAACTAACTGTTCTGAATGTGACTTTTTTACCTTGCTGTATTTTGGGTCCAAAACCTTGAACCTAGCAGATTTTTCCCTTTGGAAAATTGTTTAGAGTGGGTAGACTTCTCTCCCTGGAAGTGAGCTATGCATATATGTATGTGTAAGGACCTTCATCAGTGTGCTACTTGGGTTGTTAGCATGGGACCAGCGTATAAAGATGTTGATTCTTGAACTCTTGAATCTTGATACCAAGAGATCTTGACATCCAAAAAGGATTTCAGTCTTTGTGACATACATTGAGAAATAGTTTTGTTTTGTGTCCCTTATTTCCCACCTCTTCAAGAGGTAGGTAGAGTCTTATTCTACAGGCTGGTCATACACACCTTCTCAGAACAGGCCCTCACCTAAAGAGTGAGGAGGACAACATACATGTCATCTCTCCTTAATAATCACTCCATTTTACCTGACCTGAGTGAAGATGTGCATAATAGATGGATTATGGTTGACATTGACTTGATGATACTCAGTGGGTATGACCAGGTTCTCAGGTGGGGTTAAGAGCAGTGGGCTGCTTTGTTCATTTGTCTTGGCAACTAGGCACAATGATCCTGCCAGTTATGAGACAGCACAAAAATCTAGCACGTGTTCAGTTGTGAGACAGAAGGCCTCATCTGGAGTCCTGTGTCCAGTTCTGGGCTCCTCAGCTCAAGAGGGGCAGGGAAGTGCTGGAGAGAGAGTCCAGTGCAGGGCCACCAAGATGATCAGGGCACTGGAACATCTTTCATACGAGGAAAGGCTGCGGGAACTGGGGCTGTTTAGTCTAGAAAAGAGGAGACTGAGAGGAGATCTTATTAACATTTACAAATATCTAAAGGGTGGTGTCAGGAGGTTGGGACATCCCTTTTTTTAATAGTAGATAGTAACAGGACAAGGGGTAATGGGATGAAGCTGGAACACAAAAAGTTCCACTTAAACATAAGAAAAAACTATTTCACTGTGAGAGTGACGGAGCCCTGGCACAGGCTGCCCAGAGGGGTTGTGGAGGCTCTGTCCTTGGAGATCTTCAAGACCCACCTGGATGCATTCCTGTGCGACCTGATCTAGGTGAATCTGCTTCTGCCAGGGGATCTCTAAAGGTCCCTTCCAACCCCTACCATTCTATGATTCTATCTGATCTGTGTTTCCCTATAGGTGAAATGAAATAGTTACTTTATGGCTGCATATTTAAAGTCCAGGACTTTGAGAGGAGAGGGGTAAAACACACAGGTGTGCCTTTTCTGACAAGGCTATTTGTACCTGACCAGTGTTGGAAAGGGCTCTGCTTCTTAAATGTGGTGAGAATGTGAGCTCTTTGAGCATGGGTACTAACAGTAAATTGTGACATAAACGTTTATAATCATGTAAAAATCCCCTCAAAGATTATAAAAGTCTCACAAATGGTAGTTTATGGCAGTTGTTATTGCTGTCTGTAGTTCTGGAATGAGCAATTGAGCTGGCAGTGTCTGGTAGGAAGCATAGGTGGCTATGTATTGTGAGGCTGCTCTAAATGCTATCTATGCGGATCATATATTTGAGAAAGGGATGTAGTAAGCTGTGTTATAAGGCTGCAAGCAGACCATTTAAAAATTGAGGAAAGGCTAGAGAACTTACTGTTGAAGCAAATGAAGTAGAAGTGACAGGTTGCTGACAGCAGAGCATTGACTCAAACTTGTAGGGATCTGAAAAATATAAATAGAGAAGAGCCTAGTGAATTTACAGAAAAGTCTTGTGTATCACTGGCAAGAATAAGTAAGTGTGACAAAAGTCTTATAGTAGCAGAGGAGATGGTTATGAGCAGGTTTTTTTTTTGGCATAAGGGTAGTAAGTAGTACAGAAAGAATAGTTTAGGCCTGGTTATCTAGGAATGGAAGAAGTAGCAGCCATGATGTGGGGGGAAAATGCTGAAGTTATTTTACTTAGTAGTAAAGAAGGAGAACACTGCAGATGTAAAGCAGAACAGTTGCTTTCCTGAAGAGTTTGTTTTATGTGTTCCAGCCATGTATTTCCAAAGGGCTGGTAAAATGTAGTATTAGACAGCTGTGTTAAGAACAGGGCCTAATGGAAGCATGACCTTTGGTAAAATGAGAAGTTAAAGCCAAATGGAGAAGCTGACACCAAGGACAATTGTTGGCTGGCAATTTGAGTGACACAGGTCAAGGTATTCTAGAAAAATTTGTCGGACTGTCCTTAGGCTTCTGCACCATGGCAAATGCCAGCAGCGCTGAAGCAAGCGGAAACTGAGAGGTACAAGCAGTAGAGAATGCCAACACTCTGGTGGTTTATTTCTCTAGAATTTCTCACCTGTGCTAAAGTACATGGTCTGTGGACATCAGTGGCTTGTTTTCCTGTTCTTTCTATGCCCTTTTCCTCTCTGGTTAATATTTGAAGTTTTGCTGCTTCGAGGCAACACTTTTGATTGTGCTAAAATCACAGTGTAGTTCTTGTTGCGAATATACTGCAGAGCCAAACACTGAAGCAGTGGTTGGTGCTTCCTCCAGCAAGCCCCTGGGTTAGTATCCTGTTAAGTCCTGTTTCTGGACTCTCATTATGTGAATTATGTTGGAAAGGATCAACAAAAATGACGGGAATCATCGATTAAAAAAATATTAAATTACACATGTACTCTATTCTGACTACTGGAATAGATTAGGAGATGCAAATCTAGAAATATTTGCAGGGCTTAAAAAGAAAAATTAAATATTTAGTTATGGCTCCTTCATAATATCTTGGGAGTAATGGATAGAAGCTAATAATGGATCAGCTTAAACAGTACCTAAGGAATTACCGCTAATGAGATAGTTCAGGTTGTGAAAGAGTCTCCCTAGAGGAATGAAAGCCCAGGCAGTTGGGAAGAGCTAATTCCTTTGAAGAAAGTTATTACAGGAAATGATCTTGCTTGAATGGAAAGGTGAGACTAGACATGGGTGACTTTTAAAGTAGCTCCTGCATTTGCCATTGTACGTTGGACTTCCTCTGCAGTGGTTTTTGCACAGCTTTATACACAGGAGAGAGAATAAATAGCATATGCAGTCTTTAAAATGGGATCTTGCTGTTTTCATTAAGCAAGCTGTATCAGGGATGGAGGGCCTCGAGTGCAGAGCTTTATCGTTGTGTTGGTGAACAGCAAACCTGGAGCAGGTTTGACTACTGCAGAAGGAGCTCTAAGGACTTTGAGCAAAAAAGTGGGTTCCCATTAGCTGAAGAGTTAATGTCTGGGACTGATGGTTCCATCATAGACTGGGAAGCCCACATAGAGCCTCTTGTTCATATGTGCTTATTTTTCTGTCCTTTTTAGTGCTTTAATGCAAATGCTTCAAAAGTTTTCAAGCCTGTGGGATTTTTCACAATTCCTACCTTGTTTCAGCTGTCCTCTTTCTTAACATTGAAGAACAAAGACCTTCCAGTGCCACTGGGGCCAGAGCGTGGTGGCAGTGTGGGTACATGTGGGGCAACATAATTCAACTGCCTCATTTACAATTTCTAATCACCAAAACTTTATGATCTTAAGCATTTTGAACGTAAAAAACTAGTTTTAGAATAACATTTCCTGATTTGTTTATTTCATTATTATCAAACGCATTGCCAGGTTATGTGTGCATGTTGTATCACTAAAATGATAAACAATAAAATACTTTAAGACTGCTTTTTGGTGAGAGCTCCCTGAGATCAGCAGAGAAATAGGTAATGAGTCTCTGCATTTCAGTCCTTGTATTGAAACAAAGGCAGAGAAAGATGAGTTTGTAGGTTACTCAGGCTTTGTCTATTTAAAATTAAGACCAGTTTAAAAATAAATGGGATTAGCACTCAGCTGTTTTAACCTAGCTGAGCTCTTGGACTTGAAGACTCTTAGAAGTCTGAGTATCTGAAAGGCAGATATTGTTGGTAAGAACAGCTGACTGAATTGAAGAGCAAAGTCCATTATTTCGCTGTAGCTGTGAATACAAAGCCAGGGTTATTTACTGAGAGAGGGTTTTTCAGAGTTGTCTAACAGAAAGAGGGTGTAGGTGGCACTTAGCATCTTAGTTGCTGATGGACTGTAGATTCAGACACTTCAAGTATTGACTGTATGAAGTCTTTTCTCCAAAGAGTTTGTATTGTAAATACAAAGCAGTAGTGAGACAGAGAAAGCTGGAGTGCAGCCATCATTCTTCTGTATGCTTATACATTTGAAAGACGCTTGTATTTAGATAACTGGAGTCATTTTTGTTGTTCAGTCCAGATTGTATGTGTCTCAATAGATCAAAAGAATGACAGAACAATAGCCCTTTGGGTTCCTTGAGGGGCTAGTAGATCTGTGAGGTCAGGCATAGGTTCTGTTTCCCTGAATTTCTAATTTGAGGACCTCCTGCCTCAAAAGAGAAAGGCCCTGTGGGGAAACCATGTGATTTCTTTGCACCTCACTTTGCTGTACACAGGAGGTCAATACTGAGAGGAGTAAAAGAACAAATCAGATGAATGAAGATAATAGAAGCAAAATATTATGTGGAGTAAAATCCAGGAGTCCTAGAGAAAGTTCATAGTGTCATAACCGTTACAACCAAATTCTGGGATGTCATTCAAATCAGCCTGATCGTGTCTGAGGTTATATTTTATGTTGCTTCTGCCAAGGATGTGCATTTGCTACGTTTTCTTAAAGACTGACATCAGAAATGTGTAAAACCTAGCTGTGTAGTACTAGTTCCTTTAGGTAATGGCATTACTGAGTGTGGTCTGATGCTCCATCTATGCATGCCAAGCAGAAAAGTCACTTTTGAGGTGGTCTGCTCGTTGAAGATTAAATATTTTTCAGACTACTATGTCATTGTTGATCATGGCATGTGTTGATACAGTAACTTTAAAAAGTCAGCTGTTGCTGAGGCTCTTAAAACTCGGTTATGTGTCTGCCCTGATATGAATTGTTGGAAGGTGAAGTCTACCTATAATATTATTAAAAATACAATTTAAAAAGCAAGTCAGATACAGGATTTAATGTAGCATCCAGCCTGTATGTGTTACCATAAGCATGCCTAGTTTCCCCCCAAAAGCTAGATATCATTTGACACAAGACAGCGCAAGGACACCTGTATGTTCATTTTCCAGCAGGGCCTTACTGCTGGAGATTAAACTACTGCCTTTTAGTATTCTTGCTTAAATTTATTCATATGGCTAAAAGCATTTAATCTAGGTTGTCCTTCATACAAGAACTGTTATGTGTGTACTAGTATAGAAACTTGAGTATTTCTGTTTCAGGATATGAACAAGATTTCCCCTGCTTTCTCTGTCACTGAGTATATTGTTCTGGTTTCACTGGCTTCTGCACTGTCCAGAAAGTTTGGGGAAAGCTAGACCTCTAATTTGCAAAGCTTGCCAGTGCTTTTTATAAAGCCCCTATCACAAATGGGAACATGAGTATCGTCATACTATTAAGATGATACTGATCATAGAAAACCTTAGGCCCAAACAAAATGTGTTTTGTGAGAAAACTCTCTTTTAAAGTACCAATTACGTGCACAGTTCTCTTACTGAGGTACCATCGAAATTGTATCCATAGAATGCTGTTTCTTTTAACTTCAATACCCTGGATTTTTTTCTTCTGTTTTCTTTTCTGGCTTTACTTAAGCTGTAACTTGAGAGATGGTAGAGCCTGTCTGTGAGCCAGTTAGGTCTCACCTAGCAGCTTTTTGAGTATGTTGGCCAATGTCAACCAGATTGGACAGCCTGGTAGGGGTCTTGAAGATAATGAAGATGTGTTGTTCAGACAAAATGTGTGACTGTAAGAGTCTGCAGAGCTCCCTGAATGAGAAGGAGACTGCAGCCCTCACCAGCTGTCAGAGGATCCACCTCAGAACCTCCCCTTAAACCTAGCCTGTAGGACATCTGATTGCTGTTGTGCTGCTTGATGTACAGTGTGTAATTGTTAATTTTTGGCTATATTTGTGTAAATGTGTCTTCAGTCATTCAGTTATGGGCTTGTAGTCATGTCAGTCAACAGCACGAGGTCACTTTGAGCTCAGGATATGCTGGGCTATTGCTATGCTATGGAGACAACTGTGATTTCTGTACAGTATAATCACATGTGATTAAATCAAATTGCTTGACCTGCTCTGATTTCAGGTCTCAGCCAACGTTATATTGAAATTACTTGTTATTGATGTTTATAGAAAAAATTACTTCAAAGGGTAATGAAGATGTTTTATAAACAGACCACTGTACCTAGATATGGATTCACAGTTTTAAAAAAAGTTGTGCTTTCTACAAAAGGATTCAATAAACATTGAAGAAGTTAAAAAAACAAAGCCACAAAAGCAAACAAAAACCTCTGGATAGGAACAAGAAATTGTGTTATATTTGAGGTTTCACCAACTGTACTTTTCCTGTAGTTACAGAAAGTAGCAAAGAATTTCTTATGTAGGAGAGTTTTTGATTAAAGCATACAGTTGAATTGAATTTTCTTGTATTAAGAGTTACTTGGACAAAGGAATATGCTCCTCGTCCATGTAATTCAACTGAACATGAGGGCAGATGTACAGTTAGTATGGTACTGAGCTGCGAGAAAAAGCCAAGTTCTTTCTGTGACACACTTTGGTCTTGTTTTTCAGTTAAATCTACCTTGAATTGTCCTAGTCAGTAAGCAACTCTCATGCCTTTGGTTTGTGACCTTCGAAATACAGCAGAGTAGTGTACAAGCAGAGTGATAAAACATGAACTGTGTGAAGATTGCGTCTAAAATGTGAATATAAGAAGCAGCAGGCACTTTGCTGAAAAGAGAAGCCATTGAGCATGGTTGAGTTGCTTTTACAAGTGCTCAGACTATGGTTTTGAGTAGCTGAAAAACAAAATCACACACCTGCTCTTCAGTATAATTCTTTTCCAATAGATGTTCCATTATATATCTACAGTTAAGTGAATTTCCTAGAGTATATTTTACAGACTCTTTCTGTTTTGACACAGAGGTGCTCTGTAAGCAGTTCAGGTAGTGCCTACGTCCTTGTCTGTGCAGCCTTGCAGGTTTGCTGAAGTGGTCTATTTGGGAAAAGTCATGGCACTTCTGCCCTTTTTTGGTTTTCTCCTCCCACCCAGATGCAATGAGTCTTGTTCATTCTGTTTGCTTCTTGGAGTCACATCTGACAGATGTAACAGTGTTCACAACTGATTCTCATAGTATCCGTTTGATGGAAAACATAACATCATGATTGTCTCATGACATAAGCTATAATGTTCTGCTGTCTGAATAATACAGAATGGATTAATAAAAAGCCACTGTTTAAATAACTGAACCTTCCATTGAAGGATCTTAAAGGTAAGAAGTTGGAAAAAGACCAACATATTTACATATCTGTAGTAGGGATTTTTCTAAAGCTTCCCTCGCTGATTTATATTTGAGGTAATAATGTTTTGCCATTCCCTACTCACTTCTCCCTATGGGGGAGGATCTTCAGAAAGTCTTCTAGAGGAGTGAATAAGAGCCATAATGAACAGTGGTCATTGAAAGTTGCCTTGAAATCTGGAGTTGCTGCTAATATTTGTCTACCTGCAGTATGATTTCGACTAGATGCCCGTAGAGGTGCAAAAACCATTCTGGTCTTTACCTTGAAAATAAGCAAGGAATACAAGGGAAGATGAGATGGAAGCTTTATATAGAGATATCAATGTTTGAGCTTCTTCCATGAAGCTGCCATGTTTTGATATAGCTGCTGAATCATCTTCAGTTTGGGGCAGTTCATAATGCAGGTGCCCCTTGTGATGAAAAGAAATTATTAGAACTTTGCCCAACTAAGCCATTTATCAAGTTATCCCATTACAAGGCAAGCGGCTGGTTCTGTCAAGCCTGTATTGATGTTGATATTACATTAAAGTACCAGTATTATTTGAAATAGTTTTTCTGATAGTTTTTGTTTTTCTTTCTTTCCCTTCTCCTCCTTGCAATTAAGTGCCACATCACTGGCTGGATTTAGCAATAGTAGAGGATTAGTAACAGCACAGGGCTGATGTGTTTCCTGGTGTCTATGCCAAGAAGCTTGCCTACTCTGTAGCTTGGTTAGGGGCCATGGGATCACGGGTTATAAGTTTCCTTCCCTTGTGATTGTGAAACCACGTGGTTGGTGTATGAAACAGGAGTGAGAACAGCCTGGAGGCTGGCCCTAAACACTGCTGTGTGAGCAGGCTGGGCTTGGTAAAGAGCAAGCTTTCGTAAATCATCAAAGCTTTAATTGGGAACTAGTTTTGGCAGCCAGCCACCTTGTGATAAGAGGGCTGGAATCTGCGGGGGCAGAGTCTTTGGTTAGTGTCTGGGGCTTGTCTCTGGGCTGACACAGGGCTAGTGGTTCCTGTGGATGCCGGAAGAGTGGCTGGTTGCACCAGGGTTCTCCTAGCCCTGAAAGTTCTCAGAAGGGTACCTTGCACTACAATACAGCTATTTACAGCCTGAGCCTTTAATTAAAATGGAACTTGCAATCAAAACTTTTTGAAAAGGACTCATCCCCTGCTGAACTGCATTAAATGAGTGCCTGGGAATTATTGACATCACGCAAGCAGTTGTTTTTTATAGTATGGACTCTTTATATGTACAATAAATTATACTTGGGTGTCTCATACTAAAATGAAGTTTTAGCATTTCATTCATCTTAGTTCTTTTAACTTCTCTCAGGTTGGCTTATTGATTCTGATAATATTCTTGTTTCAGGTTGATCTCCTCCCATCCTTTCTCCTACAAAAATGCTAAATTGTATTTATGAACCTTTGTAATTGAGTAGTGCTTTATAAGGCCTTTTTTTTTTTTTTTACTTTGAAATCCTAATTCTTTATAATGTCTAGTATTTTTATTATCACTTTTATTACAAAAATTGACTGTAAGCCTCTCAATTTTTTGTAGCATATATATGGATGTTAGACTTCAAACATTCTGTATTACTTTTCCATCATTGCGTAGCTTTAGGTTTTATAATATGGAAAGTTGGCAAAGTCTGGGAAAGAAAGCACCAACATATTTTATTATTGTCCTTCATCCACGTCAAGCATGAAGAAATCCAGACAAAAAGCAATAATTCTGGCCCAAACTTGTTCCTGCTTAGAGTTCTTGCAAACTTTCTAGAGGAAGTAGGTTACAAATGATGTTTGAAACAAATTTTCTTAGTAAAATAGAACATTTATTTGCACCACAGTACTTTATTACACCTTTGCTGAGCAAATAGCTGAGGACAGGTGGAGACTGTTGAGGAAGCAGTATCAGTGGTAGCCATCCACAAGCCACATTACTGCAATGCCCAAATCTGTTTCCTATGAAAAAATACCATTGGAAACTTCTCCATCTCTCTGGTTATTGCTTATAGCTGTCTTTTAGTATTTCAGTCTCTTAAGCATAGGCTTAGTAAAAGCTATGAAGGATGATGTGGAGGTGAACAAGAGGCATCCCTTAAAGACATGCCTCTTACATTTCACTATGGTAGGTCTAAATTCAGTTGTATAATTAATACTGTAATTATTACAATTAAATATTGTATTAGTTTAGAAAATAACTTACTTTATTGATATTTAAATAAGCACTTTTATTTGCCAAATCTTTATTTGTTAATGTAGATTTTAAAATGGATTTTGCAAACCTGAATGAGGGTAGCTGCAGAGTCAGCTGAGGAACAGAGGTGATCCAGCACACCAGGAGGAAGAAAATGTCAGAAAATCTTAAACTCGAGTATACTCCCTCTTACTAGAAAGAAGTTTATCTTCTCCATTTTTGGTTGGTGCAAACAGTGATCCAGTGATCACCGAGACACCGTTTAATATGCTAAAGCAGTGCTGTGTTGCTCTTAAGCCCTCTACTTTCCTTTGCACCAATTGGGAGTGCCAGTTTGTCAGGTGACTCGGCAGATGGTTTTCAAACAGCCATATCTGTTAGCATTTGGGGAGGGAGTTTTTTACGGTGTATATAGCAGCCTTCCTCTCCTGGCTCTTTTTTTCATTGCATGTTTTTAATAATGCGGGAGTTGTTATCCTCAAGGTTATCATTCAAGAGCAGCCTGTATTACTCTTATGACTTAACTAGAATGAAATCTCATCTCTAGCAAGCAGGTTGATACATGGTGGTTTTAGACACTAAGCTGGCAAATTTTTATGATAGTTTTGCAAACAGTCAGGAACAACTGACGTGAAATAGATGTGGGTGCATGAAAACACTGCTGCAGATTTTTCTTCATGGAAGCTTGCTCCGGGAAACAGCAAACCCATGTAACACTACCTTGGTAGCAGAACCTCTCTCCTACATTGCCATGACACAACAGCTCAAAAAATATATTGGGTACCTCATTTCTAAGAGTGTTTTAAAATACAGGAGGTTTATGGTTTAAATATTTAGTCTCTGTTACCTAGACTGTATGGGTAAATGGGAACTGCTGCTACTGGGACAGTGGTAAGAGGCTGGGGCTTATCTTGTAATGTTCTGTTTGGAGATTCCTTAGAGCCACATAATTGACCTTGCTGGGCCTTGGATCAGAATTCTTCAGATTAAGAACAAACTACTTAATTGACTTGCAGAGTCAAACTTCTGAAGCAGGTTTCCCCAACTGCTACTTTTGTTTCTAGACGAAGGGATTTGGAGGCGAGCCCAAGTACTTCAAATATATCCCATAGCAGTAAATAAACATTGGTCACAACAATTAAAAAATGAAATAAAAATGAATTCACTTGACAATTAACACTGGCATACATCTTGCTGAGTGGAAATATGACTCTTGATGACCGTGACGTGTTTTATTTAATATACTCAAATTTTGTATGTGTTTGGTTTTTTTCCCAGGGAGAAAGATCTAAATGCAAAGTTTATTATTTCAATGGAAAAAAATAAAACGACAATCACAAACTTAAAGGTGAGTAAACACAATTGTAAATAGGAAGTCTTAACTGAATTAGCTGCCAGAGTATGACTGGACAAAACAGTGGTGCTCACTGCACTCTGGGGAACAGTCACAAGTTTTTAAAATACAGTGTTGAAGTAATCCTTTGGAAACAGGTTAAACTGTTAACTTCCTGCACCATGATTTTCTGAAAATCACTGAATAGGCTGTATCTCAAAGGTTTTTCTAAGATTTATCAATCTGGTCGTTACTTAGCTGGAAGATGAAGGGCAATGATAGAAGAGAGTTATGTGCCTGGTTACTAGTAAACCTTTGCTTCATCTGTAGAAGAAATCTTCTGGAATTCACAGGAAAATGAGTTAACTCCCCTAAAAAAATCTCTTTCTATAATATTTTGATGGTAGTTTTTAACATTTTTCTCAGAAATCAGTTTTTTTCAACATAGGTTTCAATGGCAAATATATGAAAAGGAATTTCAGTTTGTAGTTTGTTTAGATTGATGCTCTAATTACTATTCCTGGAGGTGTTCAAAAGAAATGTAGATGTGATGCTTAGAGACATGGTTTAGTGGTGGATGTGGCAGTGCTGGGTTAATGGTTGGACTCCATGATCTTAAAAGTCTTTTCCAACTTCCATAATTCTGTGAATATTGCTGAAGTATAGTGCTAGCTGTCATGTCTTGAGCATGATGATAGCCTTAAGCAGCAGGTATGTGGCACCATTTTAATTACGATGGCATATTGAAATGCTGTTCACAGTACAAAGGTCTCTCTGGCTCTTATTGTGTAGGATAATCCTCTATTCTGAATTACATATAGGACTGATTTATCTGAATGTAAGTATGGTGACAAAACTGTACTGTGGTGTTTGGAGCAGTCAGCTAAAATCCAAGTAACTCCTGCTCTGCTGTCTTGTAGCATGACTATCTTTCTTGTGGAAGAGTATATATATTGCTCATTTTCTCACTGTTGTTGGAATAATAGGCTAACCTATTGTCATAAATTTTTAAATGTGTATAGCCTTATGTTAAATTTACATTCTGATTGTTTATTATAAATTGTTTTAATGACATTCATCAGGATGTGTTGTACCAGCTCTTTTTGCTTTTAATAGATACCAGAGGGTGGTACTGGAGACACAGGACGAGAAAGAACAAAGACGTTTACCTATGATTTTTCCTATTTCTCAGCAGACAGTAAAAGTCCCAGCTTTGTTTGTCAAGAAACGGTAGGATTTCTGGATGTTAATAATTGATTTCTTTCTTTCTTTCTTGTTTCTTTGGCTTGAAAACATTCTTTGAAATTTCTTTCCATTGAAAGTGATTTTTATATCATTTAGAAACTCCCAAGGTATCCGAGTATTTGAATTGTGTTTTGTTTTCGGGTTTTTTTACATTTCTCTAACATTAAGTGCTGTTTTTTCTAATCCAGCAGGCTAAATGCTTTCTTTCTAGTTCTCTTGTCTAATTTGTTTTGTAAGGTCAAGTTAGAAAACTCTGAGCACTGGATTTGTTTTTGAAAAGAATCACTTTTGAGAAACAAGCGTCTATCTTTAATTCACTTAGACAGAAACATCCTTCTTACCTGGTTGAAGTGGGGTTTTTTTGTTGTTCCAAGTCTTGGTACACATTGAAGAAGATTCTTCTTTTTCCTCCCTTGAGTATTCAACTTAAGAAAGGACAAAACTGCATCTGAAGAGAAAATCAAACTAGTTTCCAGCAGTTCTAGTCACATGGCTTTATTAGAACCTTAGCAAATGCTTTCAATTGAGCATGCAGGGTGTTATTTACCTTAATTAAAGCAACTTTGATTGTGAATTTTTGTGCTCTGGTTCGAACTGAAGCTTGAGATTTTGGTTGTGGTCTGCAGATGCAACAAATTGTTGCTCATACGAATTGATTAGGGTCTCAGTTAAGTATTACTTAGTTTCATGAAAGTGCTTGTAATTCTGAGCAATAACTGACTATCATTTTCTCAGTTCTTGATCTAGATGAATACATCTCCATAAAACAGTATTAATGATATCTTGGTACATAGGAAAGGTCTGCAAAGTGTACTGTAAAAGTAGTTATACAAATTCTTCTTAAGCACTAATTTGTGGTGTCAGTTTACAGATATTTAATTCTTGCATCCTTTAGGTAGCTGTTTATTTACCTGACTTCACTTTTGGGGAGTAAATGTTAGACAAGACCTCATGAGAAGAATCCTAGGAAAACAATACATTATGGAGTCAGGTTGTTGCTGTTGCAATGCAGGTTTTTTCCAGAATCTGAATGTATTGTGAAATAATGAAGTTAATTCTTGTTAAAACAGATATTTACAAAAGAAACTTGATTTAATATAAATCTATATCCAAATTATATCCATTATTGGTGTACAAATCCCACATCTAAGTGATAAATCAAGTTTTCCTTGAAGTTTTTTCTTTATTGGTGCCATTTTGTTTCAGAGTGAAGCCTTCACATTGAGGCAAGATCTATATAACTTGCCTATGTCAGGAGCTTATAGAAAAAAATGAATTGAAATGCCCATATAGAGATCACTGCAGCAGCCTTAGGCAATGATTTTTTTTTTCTCAAAGCTATGAACTTTGTGGTTTGTAGTAATAGGATGCTAACAATAAATCCTAAACATGGTATAGATGTCCATGTGTATCCCATAACTCCCGACTGCCTCCTTCATCCTTACTGGTAAGAGTGCTAACTTCTCTTGCTCAGCCACAAAAATATTGTTGTCCCCATGTCAAGTGTAGTTTTAGTTACAATGTGCACAGCACGTTGAAAACAAAAAGAGTTTTCAAACCAAGAGAATACAGTTTCGAAACAAATCTTGCAGAAGCTATTGTTTTGCTTGTGTTATTAATTTCATATTTAATTGGAAGACTTTGTAGTTAAGCTCTTATCAAGTTGCTGCAGAGTTTCTAGTTTACTGCACCAGTGGCAGAGAAGGACTTCTTTCATTCATGTTCATCTTGCCATGGAATGAAATTGATCTTGATTGTTGGTAATGTGGTTCCTAGTATGCTTTGTTCACAGTTGTATTTTTCTATTTGAAAGGCAGAAAAATAAGAAATGGCAGTCTGTCTAATACTACATACTCAATTAGTATGCCTTGTAGATGCAAAATATGCTTTAATATTAAAAATATACAATGGGAGTGACAGTTTACTATCAGGCTACTTAGTTTGTGTCTGTGGAAGAGAAACAAACTGAGTTTTGACGTTTACAGCCCTTTTGTGACAAACCAGTGTGCCAATCCTTTGGTTCTGACAAAGTCCCTTCCTAACAATGTCTTCTCTTCAAACCCATGTGTTAGGCCTCTCTGTTCACCCAACACCTACTGTAGCAGTCCTGTGTACTACCTAAAATCACTTTGCAAGGTATACACACATTTTAAAAAGAAAACCACCATCAAAATAGTAGCATATAAAGACTTGATCCAGATGCTGAGTTGAAAACTTGGACATAGAGAAAAGGCAAAGAGGGGAAAAAATAAAGGAGCAGTTATTTGGGGAGGGGATAATTCAACTAAGATGACAAATGACGAGCAAAAAGGAAATTGTGCTTTGGCTGATCTTTATATTCTTCCTCTTTGAGAAGTATATCTGTTTACAGTACTGTAATTCCTTTGCTCAAGGGAAGGTCAAGGTAAGTATTCCAAAGGCATGCTTGCAACTGAACATTAATGATTAAAGAAATTGCCCAGCACTCCTGCAAGAGAGGAGTGGCATGATTATACTGTGCACATGCCATTTGCTATTAATAATGACTTGTACACCTTGATTCATTTAAACCACATATGCAGGGGACTAGTAGGCAAATTATGTGAAGCATCTGTGAGATTTTTGAAAGTCACATGTGGACTGGGAGACCAAAATTAATATTTTCATTGGCAGAAATGCTGCACCAAGTATTACCTCTTTCCCAGGGGACTAGTGAAGTTATGGATGGAAATACGGGGGAATGGTAATGAAAGGCCAGGAATCTGGGAGGGATACTGGAGCCAGTATTGTAGAGGAAAGTGGTGAAGGCATCTGGTTGGAGCTGAAGTTATTGGATGAGAATAGGCTCCCATATTATGGGATGTGGAGGAGTGATTGTTACCAATTTGTAAATGTTGAGGGCAAAAGAAAGGGGACTAGCTGATGAAAGAGGGTCCCTTGCTATACAGAAAACATGCTTCCATGTTTGCCAGTCTAAAAATATTGGTATGTAAAAGCCGGTTAGAGAGGAAGTACAGAGAAAATAATGGGCTATTTTCTTACAGTTGATTAAAGCAAAAAACCAAAACCAGCCAACCAAAATCCTCCAAAACCACAAACCAAGACACTGACAGGTTCACAGAAACGTTTCATTTTGAGAAGGGGCTGGCCAACGTGGAGGGTTGGCAAAGATACAGAAAGTGAGTAGATATTAACAGTAAGGAGAAGTCAATGAAATATCTGCAGTTGCTGAAAGAAATTGGAGCTATAGAAAAGAGGTGGCATTTCTTGTTCTTCTACATGTCAAGGAGAGCTCTGACAGAAAAAATAAGTAGAAAGCATACTATTGCAGTACTGCAAACTAAATAGGGTAGTCAAATGTAGTACTTTACCTGAAGTATTAATTTCTTGTCCAATAGTAAATATCACTGGTTGGTGACAATAGCTTATATTATGGTAGTTTGTTGTTTAATATTTGCCATACTGCACTGATGGCTACTTTTTCCCCCAAGCTTCTGTTTTCTTAAGAAACTTTTCTTTGTTTTTAAGGTTTTCAAACATCTTGGCACAGAAGTGCTTAAATCTGCTTTTGAAGGTTATAATGCCTGTGTTTTTGCATATGGACAGACTGGATCTGGGAAGTCCTACACCATGATGGGAAACACGGTATGTTGTGTTTTCACAGAGTCATAAAATTTAAAGGTTAAAAGATCTCAGGGGTCATCTGGTCTAACCTTTCTTGGCCAAAGTAAGGTCTAAACAAGACTGCCTAATGCTCTGTCCTGCCGACTCTTCAATGCCCCGTGTTGGGTAGCTCATCACTTCCCTGGGGAGTTATTCCAATGACAGTTTGTTCTCATTGTGAAAAATTATCCTCGCATATCCAGTCAGAATCTCTCCAGAAGTAACTTGTACACATTACCCCTCATCTTGGAATCTCTCCACAAGTAACTTGTATAGATTACCCATCTTTTCCATGTGACTCCTTGTAAAAAAGGAGTCTCCATCTTCTTTGTAGCCCTCCTTTAAGTACTGGGACTGGCAATAAACTAAGCCTCTTTTCTCAAGGCCGAACAAACTGTGTTTTCTCAGTCTTTAAAAGCCTCATAAGACAGGCTTTGCAGTCTCTTGATCACCTTTGTGGCCATTCTCTGGACCCTCTCCTGCCTATAAATATCGTATAGTGTAGACCAAAACTGAACACAGACGTGGCCTGACAAGCTGTCAGTAGTGGGATAATGATTTCTTTCTCTGGTGGTGATGCCCTTGTTGATGCAACCCAGCATCCTGCTGGCTTTCTTTGTTGTAAAGAATGGGAGTAATTTCTTCCAATTGCCTCCTTGACTGTCCAAGGACAGAAAGAACCCTCTAACCTGTTGGGACCAATGAAGCCTGTTTGCCAGGCAACCTCTACAGGTTTCCTTCTTTAATCCTTGGGGGGAAAAAAATGTCATGTCTTGTCCCAGCAGAATTGAAAAGGGAAATATTGTCACTTGTCCTTCCTAAGACAGATCACTCTTCTGAAATGAAGTGAGATTGGCCACTTTGCACCTCCTTTAGGAGAGTAAATTAGCTGTAAATCTTTTTCTTTCTGTTCTCACAGAATAAGTAGCTTTATGTTTAACTTCAATATGGTAGGCAGAATAGACTTTTGTAACCAGAAAAGATCTTATGACCTAGATGTGGATTTCTATTTCAGAAATTTATAAAAGAGACATTTTTATGAGACTCCCTCACTGTCTGTAATGACCTTAATCATCAAGACATTTTGCAAATGAATATGTGCTGGAGTTTGTTTGACACTGTTCAATAATAAAGGTCTAATCTTCTTGCCATGATACATAAATACTTTAATCTGGCTTTATACAGAGGATGTGTAAAATATACTCATCCACCAAGTTAAATGCTTGAAAATTGATGGCCCTGTCAGAGAGACTGTGCTGCTAGAAGTAAACTGGAATTGGAAAGAAATTTTCTTTTTCCCCTGTTTCTCCTTGAAAAAGTATGAATTCTATTCTCATTTTGCTTTCAATATCTGCTGGTTTTGGCTCTGGAAGGCTTCTTCTGCAATACTGTGTGCAGCAATCATTTCAACAAATATGTTTATCAATTAGAATAAGTCTTGAGCAGAGATACTGTGATATATAAAATATGATCTATCAGGAGGTCAGACTTGTGTATGCAGGGAAAGGAAGACTGTGGAGGAACCAAAGTCTTCCAAGATGTGATAAGCTGTTGCAGAAAGTAGGGGAATGATTTGTTCCCTATGTCCAAGATAGAAGGGTAAGAAATGCACGGAAAGAAATGCATAGCACGGAAAGAAAACAGGCTTTTCATAAGGAAATTCAGCTCTGGAGTTAATGATCTATATTGGTTCTACAGATTTCTATGACTGGAAACTCTTAACACAGAAGAAAACTCTCAGAGATGTAGTTGATCCTGCCCAGGAGGTGCAGGGGATGAAAGGGGAGAAAATGTTTAAATATAGTGTACATTTTACTGATAAAATATGCTGGGAACTGTGTGTTCTTCCTTTCTCATCACTGTATTGCTGTGGTTGAAGTTACTCAATTAGAGCTAATATTTCCTATTTTAAGAGTCTTTGCAGTTGCTAAATTATGTCAGACGCTAATGATTTGCCTAAAACTTTGTGATGGATCTTTCATGTTTTTTCCCTAAGCTTTAATTAAAACTATTCAGGTGTTTCCAAGCGTGAGATGAAAGAAAAGTCTTTCTCCTCTTACTGTGTTTTAAATGAAAAATGTGTGCAGATTTCAAGCTCTGAACCCTGAAACTTTATCTGGAGGTAGGAATTGGTATGTTATTGGGAAAGGATGCTCCTCTGTTACCAAAGGCAACGGTCTCAAAGAAAGCTTTGATTAAGCTGCAAAGTCCTCCCTTTATCTAGTGGTTATTACTTTTTTTAAAACCAAGGTGCAGTCAGGTGAAGGGCTAGGCATGATGGAGGGAGAGAATAGATTATTATTTTGAAGAATGAAATCTGGTTTGAGAAGGACAGAAAGGCTCTTATTAAGAGGAGGAAGAATCTGGACAAGGGCAAAATGGAGGGATAGAGTATGATTTTAAAAAAGAAAAGGGCTAGATGGTGAATCAGGAATTATATCTGGGCAAAACAAAAGAGGAAGAGGAGCTCAGAGATGGCACCTGGAAGAAGATTGCTGGGTCAGAGAAAGCAGAGGGAAGCTGAAGAATGAGAACAGAGGGGAGCAACGTGGAGGATCTTGGGTAAAAATGGACAGGTTTTATGTGGGGATCTGAGTAGAAGACAAATCTTTGCCTGTGGAACACTTGCCCTGCCAGAGTGTGGTGCAGGGGAGTTTACTGTCTTTGTGTTTTCCTGCTGCCAGGTATCTCTAGAATCCCCCCAGACAAACTCTTGGGTGCCTGGAGTGCCTATGCTCACATTGGATATTTTGTCTGGTTTGTCCTAAGTTGCCTCCTACTTAATTACAAGGCCCCTAACTCTAAGCAAGAACATTTCTTGCCTCAGCGGTGCATAGAATTAGAATTAGTCCATTGCATCAAATCTCTTACATGTTTTTGGACTGGAGGCAAATTGTAGCTGACAGACTGTTTTGTAAGCTACTTCTGAGTTTGCAGCTCTGAGCCCAAGCTCATCTGTATGTATATGTCCCTTCTCTTTATTCCTGGAAGCCATATTAACTCATTTCAGCGCTGAAGGAGTGTTAGATGCTGTCTTCTGAAGTGGTGGGGAGGTGGTGTGCTCAGCAGGTAGCTGGTCATCTACCTAATCAGACTTGGTGGGAATGGGGCTACTGAGAGGAAGCAGCCCCTTGTCAGCTGAGACCGCAGCTGCACGGCACTCTCCTGCTCTGCTCTGCTGCTAGGAAAAACCCTGGCCTTGACTTACTGTCTTGCTGCTTGGTTGGAAGAGGGTTTCCTTGGAGCAATGGGAAGAGGATTGCTGCATGCTGAGTGTCTGGATATCTCAGCAGTGCTAGCTGCTGCCTCACAGTCTGACATGCGTTTGACATCAATGGTGTAGCAGCAGCCTCACTGGGATGAGGCTTAATTCTCAAGTGCTGGCTTAACTGAGAAGTTGACATCCTGCTGTTGCTGGCTGCTGTGTTAGCTGAAGTGACAAGGACCTTGTAATGGATAGTTACAGCCGTGCTAGTAAACCATGTAGTCTGTAGGGATCTTTAAGCAAGAATATGGGGTTTTTTTTTTTAGATTGCTTTATTGAACTGATCGAAGACTTTATGCGTAACTGCAGTTGAGCATTCAGAAGTTAAATACCAAATTCGATTCACTACAGTGAATGTAGTTTTCATTTTGTTCTTAATTGCTAATTTGTCTGAAGGGCCTGCTGCATCTTTGATGACAGGAAGGAGTGTGAGCTGGGGATTGGGAGTTTGAATGAGAATGGCTCATGGATGCCTGTGCATGTCTTTTGTCCCATTCTCTGCAGATGTTGCTGAATCTGTAGTGAACTGAGAACAAGTTAGAAAAACAGTATTGAGATAAGGGAGATCATATATTCCTCTGAGGAGCCAGGTTCTGCCTTAAGCAGCTGGGATTATTTGAACTAAATGAGAAGGGCAAAATATATCCCAATAGCAAAGAATTTGAGCTAGCATATATGTTCCAAAACACACACGAGGATTGAAGTGATATAAGTGACTACAGTTAAAAAAAGGCAAGAGAGTCTTTGTGCATATTCCCCCTTGTTCAGTTGTAGAAACTCCCAACTAGTTATCTTGGGTTCTGGTTTTAAAAATGTATTGTACGTGCAAATATAGACTTGGAAGTAAGAATTGTTGTTATTGCAGGGGGATGCAGGTTTAATACCTCGAATTTGCGAAGGATTGTTCAGCAAAATAAGTGAAAAAACAAAGCGGAATGAGGCATCCTTTCGAACAGAAGTCAGGTAAGTCTTGGCATGGTAATTGTTTGCTGGTTATCAAACTTGTTTCAGTTACAAACACCCTGTTTCACCTTATCTCTGAGAAAAGTGTGTGTTTTTCCATGCTTGGCCTCAGTCCTATAATTGATTTTTGTTGGCAGTTGTAGTCAAAATGTGCAATATTTCTACCTTCAATCCAACAGCTGTGCATTTTGCTTTATTTAAATGATAGTGGAAATGCTTTTGCTGCTGGAACAGCATCTTCCTTATTTTTACCCTTTATTTCAGGGTAAATCCTGATTTTGTTAATGTCTGCTCCCTTTCTACTTGGTTCTTGCTTTTTTGTCAGTAGTCATTAGTATCTTAAGGCAACATTGGATCCATTTGCTTCTTGCTTTCAAACACAGTGATGAGATGGCTTTCCTTTTTGAGTGAGTCAGTGGTTTTCTAATCTTTTTCTTGCAGTTACCTGGAAATTTATAATGAACGTGTGAGAGATCTTCTCAGACGGAAGTCGTCGAAAACTAATAATTTACGGATACGGGAACATCCAAAAGAAGGGCCCTATGTTGAAGGTAAAAACACTTTCAGTGTTTTGCACTGGGTATTTTATTACCTTTATATATTCTAGATTGCTGTGTCTAGCTGCATATTATTTTATCTTTTAAAATATGAGTGATGGTGGATACAGTTTCTTTGATATAAAAGCATTAAGGGAGAGTAGCTTCTCACTTTGTATCCCCACATGCTTTCCAAATCCCAAGATTATTATACATATAAATTTTTTATCTGTAAATGTATAACCGTTTTAAAAGTATTGAGGGGTGCAATTGATGTTAAGAATTTGTTGACTGTAATTTAAAAGTCTTTAATATTTAAATGGAAAGAACCTATTAGGATCTAATTGTCTTAATCTGTCATCTACCAAGGAAGGGTAATGTCTCTTCAGGGATTATCACAGAATCATGGAATGGTAGGGGTTGGAAAGGACCTTTAGAGATCATCTAGTTCAACCCCCCTGCCAAATTAGGTTCACTTAGATCAGGTCACACAGGAATGTGTCCAGGCGGATCTTGAAGACCTCCAGAGAAGGAGGCTTCGTACCCTCCCTGGGCAGCCTGTGCCAGGGTTTCCTCATGTGAACAGTAAAAAAATTTTTCCTTATGTTTAAATGGAATTTCTTGTGTTCCAACTTCTTTCCATTACCCCTTGTTCTATCACGGGTTACAACAGGAAAAAAAGGATGCCCCAACCTGCTGACATCCACCATTTAGATACATGTAAATATTAATGAGATCCCTCCTCAGTCTCTTCTCCAGACTAAACATCCCGCAGCCTTTCCTCATGAGGAAGATGCTCCAGTCCCTTGATCATCTTGGTGGCCCTGCACTGGACTCTCTCCAGCAGTCCTCTGTCACTCTTGAGCTGAGGAGCCCAGAAGTGGACACAGAACTCCAGATGCGGCCTTGCCAGAGCAGAGTTAGAGGGGGGAGCAGAACCTCCCTTCACCTGTTGGCCACACTCTTCTTGATGAATTCCAGAATGCCATTGGCCTTCTTGGCCACAAGATTGTGCTTATGTTGCTGCACTAAATACTTTAATAAGATTGTATATTTTTTTCTTAATTTACTGTAAATGTGTAAAGTCTGCATTCCTCACATCGGGCCTCGTGCTTTTCTTTATGTGATAAACAAGGCTGCCCAGGGGGATTGTGGAGGCTCCTTCCTTGGAGGTCTTCAAGACCCTCCTGGACATGTTCCTATGTGACCTGATCTAGGTGACCCTGCTTCTGCAGGGGGGTTGGACTAGATGATCTCTAAAGGTCCCTTCCAACCCCTACCAGTCTATGATTCTGTGACAATAAACACTAACTGCAGTAACAAGGGTAATTTGTAAAAAAAATAAATGCATGGATAAGCCTGCTGTAACTCTCTACTTTCCTTTAGATTTGTCTAAACATTTAGTGCAAAACTATGCTGATGTAGAGGAACTTATGGATGCAGGAAATATAAACAGAACGACGGCCGCAACTGGAATGAATGACGTCAGCAGCAGGTCACACGCCATTTTCACAATCAACTTCACTCAGGTAGTAAAACTAAATCGCCCTCCCCCGTCTTAATATGTGTTTGCTTTCAGGAATTCATCTGATGAGTAAAAAGATAAGGTTGTCAAATAAGCAATTATAGGTGGATAATGACTACGTGGTTGTCTCGTGATAGAGAAATTTAAAAGTGTGAAAATACTGTTTTGAGCATTATAAATATGTTGATTGGTGATTATAATTTTAAAATATCCAGTGTGATGTGATGACAGAAAATGATATTTAATAGATTTTGAGGAGATAATTACTGGGAGTTGAGGCTGGCTGAATAACCGTGACTGGTGCTGGTGTGTTTCACCATGCTGCTGTTGCAGGAGTGAGGGAGGAGTATGGTGTGTGAGACTTCAGCCGGAGCTGAACAGGGGCTACTTTTAATGTTCTGATTGTTGTGCAGGGTTTATGAAAAGACCTGACTCCATGGCCCAAATTGTAAAATGTAGGAACATTTTTGAGTGATTTCTCGATGACTCTTGATATGTTACTATTGGAAATGTGTTTATATTCCTTGATTTACTGAAGGAATAATGGAGAAATTTAACTTTCTTTTTCCTCAGAATAGTTATCTTTTTGTTTACATGTAGTAAACTCCTTTTCTAATGACTCTTGCTCTTCATTGTTGTTTTGGGGAGATGAAGACAAGGTAGCATAGAGGTGGTTCACACTCCTGATGGGTATTTGTGTGTTTCTCCTCAAAAACATGCACATAAAATCCCATCCACCAGCTCTTTGTTTGTGATGAATTGCTCATTGCAAAGCTTTCAGAAGAGGGTGAGAGGCAGGCAGCAAAAGGGTTTTGTTCCGTTATTGTACTGTAAAAGTAGAAGGAAGTTTGAAACAGGACAATCTGAGTTGATTTATATGAATTAAGATAAAAACTGTGAAGAAGCCTCAGTTAAAAATCATAGAATAAAATTGCAATTGCTACTTAGTTGAACTTGGAGGTAGAAGGAGAAATTGAGTGTAAATGTGTCTGTGTAGGCTATAACTTGTTGAAAGCTAAATGTAAAATGTTGAAAGCTTAATAAAACGAATGCGGCACATATTCACTGTGTATCATCTAACTACCAGTTCACAGCTGTCAGTGCTTGTGTCTTAGTGACTAGAAAGTTGCAAATACTACAATTGAAAGAAGAAAGATTGTGTGGGAGTTATGCAGCAATTCATGATCAAATGCCTTTCTGTGGCACCCCTAATACACCTGTCTTCTGAAGCTCTGCTATTGTAAACAAGTTAAATTCAATCACGACAGGAAAAAGGCCACTCAGTTGGATTCAGTAAGCTTTCAGAATTTTGTACCTTAGCACATTTCTCTTTGTGTTTTGTTTTTGTTTTCTTCTCCTGTAGGCTAAATTTGATTCTGAAATGCCTTGTGAAACTGTTAGCAAGATTCATCTGGTAGATCTTGCTGGAAGTGAGAGAGCAGATGCCACTGGTGCCACAGGGGTTAGATTAAAGGAAGGAGGGAATATTAACAAATCTCTAGTTACTCTGGGAAATGTAATTTCTGCCTTAGGTAAGTCCCTGGTGTTTGTGCTTGTCTCTTAGTTTGGTTTTTAGTCATGAAATACCATTGTGTTTATTGACTCAGGTTTCTGTTCATTTTTACTTACACAAATAATGGCCTAATGCATACTGTTTTTGAAAATGAGTGAAAATACTTAATTGTCTTTTTTTTTCCGACCTCCACATCACAGCTGATTTATCTCAGGATGCAGCAAATCCTCTTTCAAAGAAGAAACAAGTATTTGTGCCTTACAGGGACTCTGTGTTGACTTGGCTGTTAAAAGATAGCCTAGGAGGAAACTCCAAAACTATAATGATTGCCAGTAAGTGTTTTTAAATTACTTTTTTTGCATCCTGAACAGTTCATGCTTAATACGAGTGACTGCAAATATTTAGATTCCAGATGCTTTGTTAAAGCAGGACATTGTTTACACTTCTTTGAGTTTTCTGGTAACCTCTGCCTTTACCTGCACTCTGGGGAACATCTCTTCTAGCAGTGAACAGTCTAGTTTATTAATGTCATAAACAGTAGGTATACGTCCTAAGTTTGAGAGCTTCATTTTCCTCTGCTGATTATCTGTTTGGGTGTGTATATATCTCTGGCTGAGCATTTGGTCACAAATCTAACTAGGCATCTGGATTATATATGTACAGTTGTCAGACATTTGGTTGCATAAGTAAAGATCATTCAAATTTATGTGCCTAATTGTTTGCATTGGCTCTGACATCTGTCTACCTCACTCCTGTGTTTCTCTGACATATGCAAAGTGTAATGATTAGCTAATCTGACCAGTTCAACTTCGAGTAATAATCCCTGTTTATTCTTGAGGTTCATTTGCATTACAGACAGCTCTGTTACTCATGGTAAATAAACCTGGACCTACATGACGTCTTGTACTCCCCTGTCCTTATGTCTCTCCTCCCTAGGTTACAGATTTTGATTCCCAGTAAAAAAAAACCCCAGTGTTGTGCATCTAGTCAATACTGATATGTGAATCAGTTTGTTTTTCCAGAACTATGTTGTGTTTTTTCAAAACGGTGTTGTTTTTTCTTGCATTAGTAGCAGAAGCAACCTTATCTCTTTTGGCATTTGATGGGATAAGACTGTCGTTTTTATTTAACTGACTTTTTGAGTGCACACAGCGCTTGAGCTTCTTGTCTAAGTTTAATTATTTATGATCAATCATCTTACAAACTTTTCTTAGAGTTTCCTTTTTAACCCTAGGAAGCTCTGTAAGGATCACTTAGTTTAAAAACCTGCCTATGGCATTTGTATTGCAGGTTTATCAACAATTTGGGATGGGAATTCCATTCCCCAAAAAAGGAAGTGATGCTGGGATGATGTTTTATGTCGAGGAGAGGATTTTGGATGTTGAGATGTAAGATGTGAAAAGAGCAGCTCTGAAATGTCTCTCTTTCCTGCTGAAGTGAAATGCAGCCTGACTAATGCTGTCCTCTCTCGGGAATGGCAGAAGAGCAGATGATCTTTAGAGATCCCTTCCAACCATTCTGTAATTGAGGGATAAAATGCATTGGATTGAGTTCTGTCTCTGAATGGCTTTGTTACAGTCAAATTCTCTGGATAGTGGTTCCTTTCTGCCATGATTTTGGGGATGTTTCTTGTATCCATGCCACTGTTTCGTCAGACTGATCTTAGTACCAAAACAGCATCTTGGATCAGGCTCTGCTTTGTTTTTCTGGCTGTTGGAGTAACACACTACTGGCTTCTTTCTTCTTGATCCTTTATTTCAGTTACATGGTTGAGTAATTTTTATTTTTTTTCCTTGACAGAGGGATTGAGAAGTTTTTGAAACACAATGAGCTTTCAATACCTATACTAATGATTACAGTGCCCAACTGCTTTTTCGGCTACTTCCTTATCCTCTAATGATGCTTCTGCTAGGCAGAGCCCTGATGGCTGATCTTTTCTCCAACAGTAACTCTACTGGTAATGTGGCTCAATTGCCTAACAGAGCCTGACAAGCTGTCCTGATACATTTGGCCTGTCTTTTCGGTAGCTAAACACACAGAAAAGCAGGAAAGTCATCTCAAACTATAGGAAAGGATCTTACAAAAATACATCCAATTCTGATTTGTCATGCTTCTGTGACATATTGTAACATTCTTCCAGAAAGAGAATAATTAAGTAGTGGTGAGGAGACAGTAAAGTAGGGAAGTGATAGTATGGACTAGGGAAAGTATACTCAGTCCAAGTACATCTCCCATAATTAAGAGAGTCTTTAGCAGCAGAACATTATTTATTGCTGTTCAGAGAATGAAGAAGGGTAGAATATTTTGGTTACTTAATTATTTTCTCAGGTGTGTTCATTGTCTGCCTGTCTAGGTCTTGTGCTCTGTTTGATTATCAAGATTTCTGGTCTCTCATAATTTTTGCATGGTGTTCTCTTCTGTATTTTTGCTCATGTATTTGGATGCAGTATTTTTTTAATTGGGAACATCTTGTATCTTGTCAGGAAAATGAAGTGAAGGATAGCTTTAGCACTTTCATTTAAACTCCCATTGTTTTTCCTGGTGAAGTTTTCTGTAAAAATAGTACTGGTTTCTCTTGATGCATCAAATAGGGAGCAGTTCTGTGTGCTGTCAGATGCCTGCAGCTCAGCAGAACAGATAGGTTTATAAATTATAGAAACTCTTCTCTTGTTAAGGTTTTCGTGTCTGCTTTTTCTGTGATTGCTGTTTAATTTCCCTTGAAAACTTAGACTGAACCTACTGTGCTTTTGCCTGAAATGACTTTTCCATTCCATGACTATATTTGTACTTATAAAATACTGACTGTTTTGCCTACTGCTCTTGTAAAAAAATTGCAAGAAAACCTGTAAAATATTCAAATAGAATGTTTATGCTTACCAGAGAAATAGAAATGTTAACTAGTTTGACAGTGAGATTTCTTTACAATGCTTTTACTGTTGGACCTGGTTATTCTAATAATCTATTCTACAGCAGTGTCGACTTAAGCAAAGTTACAATGACATGAAAGGAGTGGAGCTAGGTGGAGTATTGGAACACATTGTAGCCATACTGGTTAATCATACATTTCTATCTTCATCCACATTAAGTTGATCCGGCTTCTAAAATATAAACTAACTTTACGAAATGAAACGTGGTGCTGGATAAACTGTTTCTGATTTCATCTCCTTAGCTATTTCACCTGCTGATGTCAATTATGGAGAAACTTTGAGTACACTTCGCTATGCAAATAGAGCCAAAAACATCATCAACAAGCCTACTATTAATGAGGATCCTAACGTCAAACTGATCCGTGAGCTGAGAGCGGAAATAGCCCGATTAAAAGCCCTGCTTGCTCAAGGGAATCAGGTTAGCTTTACTTGGAATTTATGTGTAATTTTCTGTGAGTTATAACATCTATTTCTAGAATGTAATGAGATAATTATCTTTCATTATATTGATTTGAGTAAACAAGCTCTATGAAGCTATGAATGAATATTATTTTCCTGATTGAATCAGTTTCCATATGGCCAGTAGATTACCTCTTTTAACATAAGAGGGGAAAACTGTCATCCCAAAGCTTTTAACTTTCTCTTTATATAAACAGAGCTTGATTGCAGTGTGCTGTGGAACAGGTAGTCACCACAGCATAAGGGGACCGAGCAGTAATATATTTTCTGGGTCTAGCCTGATTGACTGAAGACATACTTTATCTAGGATCTTAAAAGAAGTAGAAGGTATAGAGTATTTGACACGAGTAAATCTAAAAATGTAGGACTACAGATGGATTTGAACAATACATTTGGTTTGTGTTTGGCTGCACATTAGAGAGAACAATATAGAGAACATGTAACGTGATAAACATGTGAAAGTATTTTCAGAGGTGATATAAGAAAATTTGTCACACAATTATTTGTTTTGCACAATTCTCTTTGTTCTGTCAGCATTAGTTGCTATAAATGTGTGATGTACAAGCTCAGACTTAATTTCTCCTTTGTTTCCAGGATGGTGAGACAAGCTAACTGTAAGCTTCAAGTTGCACCAGGGGAGGATTAGGTTGGAGATGAGGAAGAACATTTCACTAGGAGGCTTGTTAGACATTGGCATAGACTGCTCAGGGAGGTGGTAGAGTTCCCATCCCTTGAGATACTTAAATCTGTATAGCTGAGGTGCTGAAGGACATGGCTTAGTGGTGGGCCTGGCAGTGTAAAGTTAGTTAGTGGTTGGACTCAATGATCTTAAAGGTGTTTTCCAACGAAACAATGCAATGATTCTATGATAAGGAATATGCAGTGGGCTCAGACCAGTCTTCTAAATAACGTCACTTGAGACTGCCAGGTACCATACTTCAGCAAATACAATTTGGAATTACCTGAAACAATACTTGAGATTTATTTCTAGAACTCTCTAATTTTATTGTAGGTGGTCTGTGAAATATGAACTGTCAGTTCAGCATAGACTTTGGTATTTCAGCTAGATTTCAAACCGTAAAATATTTGCTGAAAAAGGGGATGGGACCACAGTTGGAAGCAGTAATAAGTATTGTAGATGATTGAAATAGAATTCTACTTTGTTACAAACAATTAGAAAACTATGGGTTTGAATTACTTTCTTAATGTTTCTCCCGTGATCTTTATGAGAAGAAAATTAATTAGTTTCAAAATACGGTTTGATTTAGAGTTAGCAAGGTAGATGGGACTTGGACCCCTTTGAAGATCTAATGCTTTGACCTAGTTCCAAGCTGTAAAACAGTGGATATCAGAAAACAAATCTGGTTCAGTTGTAGGATGTGATAGATGGCTGTATGACAGACAATAGAGAACTTGCTTAAGTTAATTGAATTTGTGATGGCTGGTAAAACAGCAGGTGGTGTTATTATGTATGCACGGTAGAATATAAATCTCTGTATAATTTCTTTTGTGGTTTTCCTTTATATTCCCAGAATACTGTATTGCAAATTCCTCTGTAGATCACTGAAGATACTGGTTACCAAAATACAGTTGCTGGATTCAGTGTAGAAAGTCTCATAACAATGGGAATTGTTTGTGTGTGTTATGTAGTAGTTTCTAAGGCCCATTAATACATATTTGTTAAAGATGAGTGCTCTACATTTGTGTTACAACAAAATGGTAAACTCTTAGTGCACAATAAATGCTACAGAAATATAGGGACAGATGTATCAGGAATTATGTATTACAAACTTGTGTCTGGTTTCAGTGTCTCCATGTGTGTTACTATATACACAGTGAATGAAAAAGGTACCCTCAAGCAGATGATTTGTATGTGAAATATCTGCTTTGACAAGATTTTGACTATTCTGTTTACAGTATTTCAAGGTAAAATGATGTATAGTGGAATTCAAAACACTTCATCCTAAATACTCCAAGTTGAACAATTGCATTTCTTTCATTTGATTATGCCAATAATAGTTACTTTTTTTCTTCTTTGTTATTTTTTAACTTGATGATGTTTACCTTTTACACTTTTAGATCGCACTCTTGGATTCTCCAACAGCTTTAAGTATGGAGGAAAAGCTTCAGCAGAATGAAGCAAGGGTGAGTTACAATTTCATAAGGTAGTTTAAAAAGAAAGAGGCTTGGAAATATTCCCTGTTTAGATAAAGTTCAAAAGAATAATTGTTCTCTAATTTTCAATCTTTCATTCTTTGTTCAGTCATTCCATGTTACATCTTTTCTATGTACTTGCCTGTTTTTAAAGCTACCCCAAACCATTTTTAAAAAAACAGACTTCAGAAGAAGAGAGAGGAAAGGTATTTGGAATCATTCAGCTACGTGGCAGCAAATACTCAGTTCTGACTGTTGTTAGCAAGATGCCAATCCAATGTAGATATGATGCTTTCAAAAAACAGAGGCTTCTGAGCTGGTTTTAATTGTAAGGTTTATGCTGATGCTGCTTGGTCTTTCACAATTAGAGAATAAATACATTACTGTTTTGAGCTAAGTAATTGGTAATACCAGTTTTAAAGATATGTTTCAATACCTTTTTAATATCTTTTAACTGAAACTTAATAGCAAAAATAGACGAAATACTTGTATTTGTATGAAGTATAGCTGCTAAGTAGACTATGGGCTTCTCTGTAAGGCAAGTTTCTGCCAGGAATGCATTTTACAGCATTTTTTACAGTATGTGCAGGAATCTGGACTGTGGTATATTCAATAGTTCAGGTAGGACCTGTACAACCTTAGTGTGAGCCTTCAGTTGCAATTTCTTTTTCATATTCATACTGGGTTTGTAAAAAGATTTTAACTGAATCAGAGATGAATAATAATAATAATATTGTTGGTATGTGTAGTATTCTTTTTTATGCACAAACAAAAAGTTTTAATCTAACAGTAGCTGACTAATATAAACTGCTGCCTATATGCTAATTAGAGTATGTTATTCATGCTCTGACAGTAATCACTGCTTGTCCTGCTCAGAAGTGTTGGCCCCTCTATGTGGGGAGCATACTGAGCATATTTCATTATCTTTTGTCAGCCTCATTAGAAGGTTATGTGATTATTATTCATGGTAATTACAATAGACATAATTACTGAAATTTCTTAGTAGATATTGCAGTGGTTATATTTTTTTATAATTGAATGAGTGCAATAATTAATTTGTTTATACAGATCTAAAGACTATTATCACCATATTTAAATTATCTGCCAAATATATAGTGGCTTTCTTTAATGAGGTGATTTGTCCTTATGTAAGAATAATTTAAAACTTATTTCTAAGGAATAAAATTTGTTCTTGGATGGTGAATAGACTTACAGACCTTTTTCATGTTTTTCTTGGATCTTTTCGGGTTTTTTGGTTTTAGCATTTCAATTAGGAACACTAGGAATGATAATGATGCATTGGAAAATGTGCTTACTTTTCTTTGTTGAAATCTTGAGATACAGATAGAGATGAGATTAGTTTCTTTACCTCTTGTTAATTAATTTGCAGCTCATCTGCAAGGACAACTAGGAAAATAGACTGCGTGTGGCAAATGTGAGGGTGTTTGGAGGACCTACATTAATGACTTTTTTTCTATGGTGGTCTTATATGTGAAGTAATAAAGGGATATAGCTGTGGTGGTGAGGTTTTTTTCACAGCTTGTGAATTCAAATAATAGAAGTTTATGTATGCTTCTAGGAGATTTTATATTTAGTTCCTGCACAGAAATCTGGTGATGTAAAAAATTAAAGCTTGTATGTGTGTATATATATATATTTATTTAATGTGATGATGATTCAGCGTCAGCCAGAGCTCAACCCAAAGCACATTCTATGCACGGCTTGCTAAAAAGTCTGAAAGGCTCTGAAATGAAAAGGGCCTTTACCAATGTAGTAACTGTGAGAGTTAACTTGTGAGATGAACAACTGGATGAGTAGGAAAGTCAGGACCTCAGCGTTCTGTCAGTCTGACCTTGGAGCCAGGAAGAGTTAAGGAGTAGATCATCTGGAGTGCCATCACACTTGAGTACACATAAATACCTGTGCAGATCATGTGCAGGACAACCAGGTGATCAAGCCCAGTCAGCATGAGTTTATGGAAGGCAGGTCCTGCTTGATTAACCTTATCTCCTTCTATGTAAAGAGGAATGAGGAGGAAAGGCTGTAGATGTTTATCTGAGCTGTAGTAAAGCCATTGTAATGTATTCCCAGGGCATTCTCCTGGAGAAACTGACTGCTTGTGGCTTGGACAGACACATACTCTTTAAAAAGCTGTCCGGATGGCTGAGCCCAAGGAGAGGTGGGAATGGAGTTAAATCCAGTTGGTGGTCGGTCACCAGTGGTGTTCCCCAGAGCTCAGTGTTAGGGCCAGTTCTGTTTGACATCTTTACCAATGATGTGGATGAAGGGATTGAGTGCACCCTCACAGTGTTTGCAGCTTGAGCGTAGGAAAGCTTTCCAGAGGGATCTGGACAGTCTGGATTGATTGGCGAATGGTATGAGATTCAACAAGAACAAGTGCTGAGTCCTGTACTTGGGTCACAATAACCCCATGCAATCCTATGCAAAGATATTGAGGTGCTGGAATGTGTCCAAAGAAGGACAATGAAGCTGGTGAAGGATCTAGAGAACAAATCCCATGAGAAGTGTCTGAGAGGGCTGGGGTGTCTGGCCTGGATGAGGCTGAGAGGAGACCTTATTACTCTTTGCAACTACCTGAAAGGAGGTTGTGGCAAAGTGAGTGTTGGTCTCTTCTCTCAAATAACAAGCGACAGGACCAGAGGAACCAGCCTCAAGTTGAGTCAGTGGAGGTTTAGATTGAGTATTCAGAAAAATCTGTTCACTGAAGGGTTTGTCAGGCATTGGAACAGACTGCCCAGGGAACTGGTTGAGTCACCGTCCCTGGAGATATTTAATAGATGTGTAGACTTGGTGCTTAGGGACATGGTTTAATGCAGGGCTTGGCAGTGCTAGGTCAACAGTTGGACTTGTTAATCTTAAAGGTCTTTTTTCATCCTAAACTGTTTTATGATTCTATACCCATCACTTCCCTTGACTGTAATGCCTTTGCAAGCAGCTTCTCACTTCTGTGCTGATTTCATCCAAATGTGTGATTTTTAAGTGGCACCAATTTTTTCTGATTCTCTTTTGAAGGCTGCCTGTCTGCTGCTTCCTTTGCATTCCATCCTCTGAGGGCTGGTTTAATCTACTTGCATCATAGGGAAAGACCTTAGTCTTGTTACAGCTAAGAGACCAATCTGTGGCAGTAGAATTTCCAGGATATATGAAGCACTTGATGGAAATTACTCCCATTTCTTTGAAAATGCCTGCTATTATTGGAAGTGGCTATCCCTGTCCTTTGTTTAATTTCATACTGTAAGAATCTTGTGATTTTTTCCTTTTTGAAAGAGAGAGATTGTAGGAATAGCCACTCATTGCAGGAACAACAAAGCTCTTCTAAGCAGTTAAGTATGAAATTTCATCAGGAACTGCACAAATTCTTGTATGTTCTCTGAGAATGCATTAACAATGGGTTTAGAAGATGTGATTTAATGTTTAATAAATATTTTCCTAATATTTATTTTCTTTTATAGGTACAAGAACTGACCAAAGAGTGGACGAACAAGTGGAATGAAACTCAAGATATTCTAAAAGTAAGGCAAAGAAATAAGTTTTCAATTTACCATTCAAACTAACTTTAGCATCTTACATTAAAAAGTTCCTGTTCTAAGTGACATTCTTTTTCTTTTTTTAATAACACAAAATTTTCACATTCATGTTTCAGCTTATTCCAAAGAATTAGTTTTTGAGGGCTTGAATAAGATTTTAAGTAATGTTAATAAAAATTAGCATGGTGACTTCAGTGCAAAAGAGCTCATTTCTACCAACTCTGCATATTACTGAATGTTTTTACTGAGTTGCAAATGAAGAAAACCTGGGGCAGGGGAACTGAATCCCTCATCCTTTTGGTATTTGTGTTGGATCAGTAAGATCTGTGAATAAGGACCTTTTATGTTACTTTGGGTATTTCAGTGAATGTGGTGCACAGTGAATAGAGATTTTTCCATTGGTCTTCAGATTCATGTTTTGGTCAGAAGTGGCTTATAAACTTGAAAAACAACTTTCAGTGGGATTTCTGCAGTTGAATCTCCTCCAGTAGATCTTCATCAAACCGAACAGAAGCATCTGACCTAACCTCCCTCTAGAGTCCCAAGCACAGGCATTTTTGCAATTGATTCAATATAAGCTGGCCTGTGTTGCATTCTTTACATGACTCCACACTCCTTCTGGAACAGTTACATGCACAAAGTGCTCTCTTTCATTTTGTAGGTTGAGTACAGATCCAGGAGGGCGACTTGGTGATTTCCAGGTTGTGTTTTTTGCATGAGACACTTGTGTTCTCTGCATATGCATTTGCTTTCCTGCTGTGCAATTGTACTGATAAGATTTTATGTTAGCATTTGGCTCATGACTGAGGTGGTAGTTTGAAGTGGTATTTTAATGGGTTTCTTTATGATTCCATACATATGTAGAAGCACACATATGCACAGCACACACACAGAGGAATAATTCCCACACTGTCTTTTCAATACTACCTTTTTTTTTGCAAAATATTTTAACTATTCTGTTAAATAAAAATTTTGAGAACAAAGCTTAAGCTTTCATGACTTGCAGTATGTGTTGAACATAAACTTGTCAGAAGTGCAATTCCAGCAACCACTTAGAAATAGTATTTTAATTCTCCTTATTACTGATCTGAAACTTGATATTTTGTAGTTGATTTTTTGCTGTGTATCACTTTTTGATTCCTGTAAAATTTTGTTATAGATTCACCACCATGTCTTTTATCTAACTTCCAAATAAGTTGAATGGCTCCATGCTTAAAAATAAAACTAAAGCACAAATAGCATAGAGAACAGAGCAGGGTTGGTAACTGCCTAGCAGATGGCATGACAGAATGGACTACTTAATGTCTGTCTAGATACTGAAGTGGGAATTACCATTTGCATATTCCTCAGAGATCTTTTAGTTCCAAATTTACATTATTTCTGTGTTGTTGTTTTGAAGCATCTATACATACATAGTACTTCTTTCCTCACATCTGGATTGGGGAGTTCATTATCACATGGAGAATTTGTGAATTTTGGTCAATTGTGAAAGTAAATATGATGTAACATATGGGAAGTTTTTAAAGCTTTGTGTTGGAAGTGCCCTGATTATTGCACAGAAATTACATTATTGTAGGAGATGTTAACTGAACAATTCATATAAACAAAGGAAAGCTGCATTTGTTAAATAGTTGAATAGATTTGACTTAAACAGATAAGCTGTAATTCTACTTTTCTGATACTGAGCTTTTGTTAGTTTAACTCATACAGCTTCTATATTTTGCACTTTTACATGCTGATAGTTGAGTACATGAATATAGGTTGTATTTCACTTTTGGGCAGTGCATGAATCATTCTTGGCCTGATAAACTGAAAATCTGCAAAAGATTTCTGGGTTGTACTGTTCTGTTTTTCCACTGTTTTCCTGAAGCTATCCATATAGCAATTCCTGCAGTCACTGCCAGCATAGGAATGGAAAGGACTTTTTGGAAGTTTGCCACGCTGATTTTAAACTATAGAGAGCAGCAGAGTTTCTTCTCAGGGACTCCCTAAAGAAGTTCACCATCTTCTTTGGTTTGTTATTGGTGTATCTCCTCTTGCACACAGAGACCATACGCGTTCATTTCTAAAACTAGAATGTCTTGGCACACTTTGAGAAATATCTATCTCACCACAGTCACAACTGCAACTTTTTCCACACCATAGTTCAGTAACTTTCATGACAATCTTCATTAAGGTACTTAGAACTTCCTGTTTCTATTTATGGCTAAAACTTGTTTCCCCTTGGGCTTGCAGTCTTGAGATAGTTGCTGCCTTTCAGTTCCTGCCCTGCAGCAGGCTTGGAGGATTAAAAACTTTAACTTTGCAGTCCCTAACACCTTTTGATCCAAATCTTTTAGGGAGTTGACTTTGAAAATTCATATAAACATCTACCAGTTACCTATTCATATATGCAAGCCAAGTGCAAGTGCACTTTCTAGTAGCTGAATGGGATTTCTTACTCCATTATATGTAGCTATGCTTTTTCATACCAAATTCTAAATATCAGAGTTCACTTGCTTTTGAATTGTTCTCACAGGCTGATGGGAAAATCTGTTAATGTGTAAATCTAAAATAATTGAAAGGATTTTCCGTAAGCCTCGTAAAATATGGGAAGCCAGATTCATAGGGCATTCTGTTGTCTTCTACTAGATCAAAAGATACTGCTGGACAAAATTGCTTCGTTTTTTCTGAACACAGCCCTTTCATCAGGCTTGACAAAGAAGTGATCCATACCGTTTTGCAGGAGGATATTCTTCAAACCAATTCACTCTTGCCAAGTATTTTGAACCTTGTTTTAAATTAGACCAGCAACATCTAAATGCTACCTTGAAAATAATTCATAGAGAATGGAAAATACTATCCAGCTAGAAAATATTGAAGAAGAGAGAATACTGTGTGAAGGCAAGTTTCTGATAAAAAATATTTGGCAGCTTAAAATTCAATTATTTCAGTGGGCACAGTGCCACGGGTGCAGCTGACATGTGCATCCTGGTATTCTTCCTTATTTCTGCTTGTAGCTTTTATTCCCTTTGACGTTTGTCTCTACATATTTCACCCTAAGTTATGGTTTTCCATCACAGTGTACATCTTCAAACTTTAAATGTTTGATGCAGAGTCTGTGTGGCTGAATGCCATCATCAACTATGAACATCTTTGTATAATCCTTCATCTATCCTGTTGTCAGTTGGGGCATATCTTGGCCTGGTAGTACTGCTCTCTCTTCTTTCATGCATTTGGAAAAAGCCCTTTTGCAGGGCAGCTGTCTCAGGTTCATCTGGAGTCTGAATTACTGTCAACTCACACCTAAAGCCCAAATCTGCCTGTTTTCCTTTGCAAAGATGAAGACACTGTATACATTGGGGTTTTCAATTTGTACTGACTCCATGTGCAGTGTACTTTATTGTGTAGCATGACAGTTTCGTTGCTGTCTGAAATGACAAGCATTGTTTCCAGTGATGTTGTTTATTTTCATCCTTGACCTCCTTACTATAATGCAACATGACACTCTAACCTTACTAACCTGGTATTATAATCTATCCCCTGCTCATCTTTTTAATCAAAGGGAGGACGTTTTAACACTTAATAAACCTAAGAAACAGGTGGAATGATGTTTTAACATTGAGTGAAATACTGTATCAAACCCCAAAGTGACAGTGTTTGATTTGAAGCCCATAGGCTTTGGGCTGTTTCTTCACGTGTCACCAGCTGTCAAAAGAAATGCACTTCACAAAACAGCTCTACTTTACATTGCTTCTCTATCTTCAGGTGTCTTCAACCTCAGCACGCACATAACTCCCGGATTTTACTTTCATCTCACTCTCATGGAATCTTTCTATGGATTTTTTTTTCCCCTTCTGTTAATCTTCTTCTGTACACATATCCAAAAAGACAAGGAGGAGGGAAGAAAAACTGTTTGCTCTTTTCCTTAGTTTTTAATCCTTTTTGTATTGTTGTGTTAAAGATCAGTCCTGGGGTCTGTAATTTCTTTGGATGCTTTCTAAGATGTTAGGGTAACCTATCCAACTTTCGATTTTTCTCTTTCTTTGAGGCTTTAATTGGTATGAAACTTCTTTTGATGTGGCTGCTGTATTTGGCTGCATGTGTTATCATTCTCCTAGAGATCTTTTCTTTCACTTGCATCTTATTTTTGTCATCTTTTGTGTGTGTTCCAATTTCTTTCTTTCTCTAACCTTTAGCAGCTTTTACATTAAACTTTTTAAAATGTGTACTCTTTTATATAATCCTCTGCTGTTTCTTCTTCCCAACTTTCTTTTGATTTTCTTCTCCCCTTTACTATTTGTGTAGAAATTGGTTTGACTTGTAGCTTTTGCCTTTTTGCTCTGTGTCATTTGTGTCTAGCATTAAGGTATTTTGCCTTTTTTTTTCTTTTAGTTTTAAGTAGATTTAGAGTTACCTTTTATTTTGTTATCCTGCTGTTTGAGTCTAATCATATCATTAGCTTTGTGTAGCAGAGCCCAGCTAATGTCAAAGGATGCAGAGATCTGCCTGCACAGAGTCTATTAAAGGACAGGGTCTTTTTTTGTGTGTGTACATGTGTGTCTACTTCTCATGATCAATAGTTTAACTAGTAGCTGCTTCAACTGGCTTTGTCCTGTTGGATTTAGTGACACAGCCTCACTTTCATCAATAACATTAATTCTGCAGCAACACTTTACCACATGTTGTGTAAATATGATTTTGAACACTGTTTAATTGATCTTTCTCTTTTTTTGGTGCCCTTTGATTGAGTACTAGTTATTCCTTAACAATGGTTGTTCCTACCTTGGGAAGAAAACTCTATGTCTATCTTCAAGCCTTAACATTTATCATTTATTTTTTTAATGTCATGACTCTTTTTGGGGGAAAATGAAATACTTTTACCTTGCCATGGGGAATAATTACAGGCTATCAAGCAGTTATTTTGGTAGACACGCTCATCTAAACAGAGGAATTTTCTTTCTTTAGGAATCTTGACTATACTCAAGTAATTGTGTTGCTCTTTATGAGGTGCTGATTAGGGTAACACAGCTAATAGATTTTGATTTTAAATAATTTCCTTTCCATGCTGGTTTATATACCTTAGTGAACTCTGTCAAGAGCAGTTTGTTGTGTTCTATGTAAATGCTGCATTACTCTACATTTATTTGCATTTTCAGGTAATTTTTAAACCACAGTTGCTGAATGGTATTTAAAAACTGTTATCTCGGTGTAAGGCATATCAGCATTTTACTGTTTTATGCCTTTTGTTACTTCCTACTAACCTTGACTGACTTGTCTCCTTTTCCTTTTCGTACTTTTTTGGTGTTCTGCTCCCTTCAATTAGCATTTGTTTGCTTCATTCTTTCATGTCTTTAACAACCTCAGTCCTCAGGTGAAAAGTGCTTTCAATTAGCAGCTGCCACTTAGACAAAATCCTCCTATCTACTAAATCCAGTTTTTGTTGCCTGTAGGGTTAGAGAAGTTGGGCAAGTACTTCTTCAGGAGCCCAAACTGTAGAACTTTTTCACATACTTATTACATCACTAGTAATGGTGATAGTCCATTAACCATGCCACTGCTTCTTGTCCAAAAACTCTTCCTTGTGATACTTTCCCATTCAATGCCTTTAGTAACCAAGAAAATGTTATGGGTTTTGTGCCTATTCCATTGTAAGATTGCTAGAACATCAGGAACCTAATGCATTCATTAAATCACTAATGGATGGCTGAAGTTGGTGGGATTTTTAACTTTTTGTAATTGATTTATTTCTAAATTATCTGGTGAACAGAAAAAATACATCTTGATATTTGTAATTACTTGTATAAAGTTAATCATTTTTCCATATTGTAAACTGAGTATTGGAAAAATCACATATTATGGGATTTTTACAGAAGGCTTTAGTCCCGTGTGTGTGACTTTTTAAGACATCTGGACATATGCTTTGTAATACAGATCCTACAGTGGTTGTATGTACAGGTCAAATGCAAAGGAAGAAGTTACAGGAATGGCGTGCATTTATATACAAAGGGATGTATGCATGATGCTGCATTTAAACTGTTCATTTTCAGCTTTGGCATATGTGTTTATTTGTATGTTTGGCAGGAATAACACTTGTTTCTGTGGTTTTTTTCACATTTCAGCAAGTGAATCATTTTTGTAAGATTGTTGCTAGTTAGACGTGTTGGTGTTGCATTTTGGTTAGAATGTCTGTTGTTGACTGTGTTAGAAGCATAACTGTGTACTTTTAATGGGAGATTTAAATCTGCACTTTCATTTCAACAAATTTTATTTGTTATTTTATAACTTCTTCTATCTGTGATCTGTATTAGACAACACTCATTGCCTGCTTTCAGTTTTTATTTCCTTTCTACAAGCTGTGTCCTCTGCTGGAGTTTTTAAGAAAGAGGTTTAAAAATCAATGCAAGATTAAAATCGGGTCACGTATCTTTGGAGATTGCAGAAAGAATTGAAGTCAGATTTCACTTATGAATTTGGTTCCTTTTAGAAAAGTTGATAGAATAAATACAATATCAACTCTGTTCCTAGGCATATTTGCTTTCTCGACAATCGTTTGCCCTCCAGCTATTATGTAATAGATGTACATTTATCAAACTGAATGTGTATGTGAAGGAAAAATGCACATTTGCATTAAATAGTCTTTTATTAAGACATTATGCTTAATAGGATTCCATTCAACTTGTGAATGTTGTGCAGAAGACAAGATACTAAGAAAGCTGGATTTTTTTTTCCTGTTTATCACAGATATCCCACCATAAATGTTAACAGCTTCTCCTTTTCTGTTGAAATGTGGTTTTTAGTTTCTTGCACTAGATGTCACTGCAGATACAAAAATCAGGCTCTTCTGCATGCTTAATTCTGATTTAATTTAGATATTTGAAGGCAAAATGATTTGCTATACCTTGACTTTCATAGCTGTTCAGATCTACTAAATTAAGTTTATGAGAATGCCAGAACGTTGGTTCAGGAGCAAGTCCTGAAGAACCTGAGTAACTGTTTTGACAGAAGTGCTTCCGAACAACAATTCACACATGGAATGCACTGCCATGGGATTATGTACATTCAGAATTATTCCAATGATTTCTCAGTACATTTTTCAGCTCTTTTTCAAATGATTGCAGATCTAAAATGTTTGACTAATTACTTTAGCTAGAGCTTTTCAAATATATTTCTTTTCTTAGCATTGCTGTAACTCTGATACTTTAGGGACCTAAAAGAAGTTTCTGGGAGAGGTAGTATCTTTTATTTGATCAGGTAAAATAGTTGAGAAAGCAAACAGGCTTTTGGGCACACAGATCTTTCACTACATCACTTCTGCTGTTTGCTTTCTCTTTTAATGGATCTTGTAGTTGAAAAGCCAGTGGCAATGAAATGCGGCTTCTATTTATAACTGTTTCTTTTAACATTTTTCTCTTCATTAATCACTTCTGTAGATTTAAAATTGAATTTCAGTACATGAAAATTTAATAAGTTTATTGGGTTTTTTCCATCTTTTTTTTTTTTTTTTGAGAAAGTTGTCTGATAACAAGGGAGTACTCACTGTGCTCAATCCTCATGCAATATTTTCCCCCAACTCCTGCCTCCTCAGTGATGACAAATAATGTCTAGTTTAACTCTTGGTTTGATGAGAGTTTTTCTATACCTGGTCTGGCACTTTATTTATTTATTTCCCAAATGTAACAGTTACTGGAAATGGTTATAGTCCATAAAAATCATCTGTTCTGGTCAGAAGATTTAAAGTTGGAATAAATTGTTGTTACTAAATGTCACAAAGCTCTCCTCCAAAGCCTTTGCAGATGGACTTTTTGTTCGTTTGTTGAGAGTTGGTTCAGAATCAGAGACATGAAAAAATAACATTCTATCTTCATACTACCCCTCCTCCTCTTCTTTTTTTTTTGGGTTATTAAGTTCAAGTGAATGCATTTTCATTCCAGGATCTTGATGCCATTGTCCAGCACATAGATTTCTGCTTTAGAATTTGAGTTTGGACAGAGCACATCAAAACATGATTTGTTTTGCCTTAAATAGCCATTGTTTTGTCATACTATATTACTGAACTGATGCCATCATTAGATGATGATTGTTACTTTACCTCGTCTTCTGCGTTGCATCAGTCTAGTAAGTATGCCTAGGTCCATGCAAGCTGAGAAGAATGAAAATACAGTGAGAGAATTTTTTACAAAAGCAACCCAACAAACTTCTCTTTTTCTTGAGGAGAGCAGCTCCCATTGCTCCTCACTCACTAATGATTTTTTTCAGTGCTTTGTCCATTCTTAGCGTTGGCTTGCTGTTGTCAGAGGTGGAAGAAAGAAACCTAAATTGGGAACTGGTGCTACTGATCTACTGTAGCTTTTTTTCTAATAGAAACACTATTGAAAGGTTCCTAACCACCTGGGGAACTCTGAGTGCAGCAGTCAAAAGTAGATTTTGAAAGAAATAGATGTCTGATTTTAAGTCTGTCTGCCACCTGTGTTCATTTTATTAAGAAACCTCCTTTCTCTCTTGCAGCCTCTTTGGTTGCTTGTGATGCCTCTGCAGTGAACTGACCATTTTTAACTTGCAGTCTCTGCTAGAAAGTTGCTATCAAGAGATGCCTAATGCTACTGATTGTTTTCTATTTCAATTTAAAACTGTTTTTCCCACTTGAAACCACCTGGACCATCAGAGAAGCACAGTCAGGGGCTGCCATTTCTGAGCTCACCACCCATGGATTAAGACAGGGTTGAATAGGGTGGTTGATTCAGGCTGTGCATTCCAAAGGAGGCCCTCCGGTTTCTAGGAATAACCACACTCCCAAGTATTTTGCTGCTGTCCTCCTTACAACTGAGGCCCTGCATTTGTAGATTATCCAGGCCGTGCTTAGCTTTAATCCATCCCTAGGGCTTGTAGGCGGTTTTCAAATGAGAGAGTCAGACAGAGTGAGTTGCTTTTGAAATCCTTTCTACGGCTCAGATGCCACTTGTTCAACAATTCCTTCTGGGCATTTGGTCTGCTTTTCTATTAATTTTCTTGTGGCAGGAAGGGGAGCTAAATTGAAAGCAGTGGAATCTCCTGATTTAGCCTGAAGAAAGAAGAAGAAATATACCCTAAAAGCTGTTTCTTCTAAAGGATCAGCAGAGAAGTGATGAGGAGGAGAAAAGACAGAATGGAAATTTCTCATTGGACTCATTATGGGAGAGTAAAGAAGCATTCCAACATTAACATTTTTGATGAAAGACATAAATTTATCTTGAGTCCCTCACAAAGGAACTGTTTCTAATGTCAGTGTGTATTCGATATGAATGCTGGAAGCATTTCATTCTGCTAGTGTTTTAAAGCAGTTTATTTAGGAGGTTGTTACTGCACGATGGTGATACCTTTGAGTACACGGTACTGTTGTGCACCTGACAATGCCCTAAGTGGCAACTGAGCATATCCTTGATTTGTACAGCCATATTGCAGTAGTGACATGCTTTTCTTTGCTCTCCCCAACTATAGAGATGATATTTTTCATGAAATCTACTCAGAGATGTGTTAAACACAAGTGGCAGCACAAATGTGCTGCTGTTGCGATCAGACTGTGTTCCTGAACAGAGGAAACCACAGGTCCAGTTTCTGACTGCTGCATGTCTCATTCAGGTATATTCACTCTGTACATCAGTAGCTGGACTGTGAGGGACAGGAATGTGCCAGCAACCAAGCCTGTGCATCTTCCTCTGCAAAATACTTTGTTAGTGTCTTGCTAGTGCTGAAGTCTGTTTTTTCTCCTTGGTAGTTGTTGCTTGCTGGTATGCATAGTCCTACTTCTTTCTTCCGATTTCTTACAATAGCAAGGGTTGCATGTTGACCCTGAGGAAGGAATAAAAAGATTTCAGATAATCTATTATTTTAGATTAATCTCTACAGAAGTAGAGATGAATTTCTAGGAAAATAATAAGCAAAACAGAAGTCTAGCTAAGTGAAACACTTCCTAATTCTCCTATCCCCCAAGAAACACAGAAAACCCAAAATATCTTTTAAAATGAATAAATGTATTAGCTAAGAGACTATTTTTCTTCCTCTACCATTCCATGACTTGCTCATCATCCAGCTTTAGCAACAAATGAGGTAGGAATCCTGTAGATAATAGTCTAGTTGACTGCATTCTCTTGATTCATTCCCAGAGTACAGTCTATGCAATGAATTATTCACAGGTCCTGGAGAAAATATATAATCATGTAATTAAAGACTGTATTGTAATGCATATGGGAGGAGAAGATGAGTTAAGATAGCCTATTTCTCTTCCAGCCAGGCCCTTTCCCCCTTTTACATACCAGCATGAAGGACATCGTGGGCAGAGTTGCTGTCTCTTAGCTGGAAGGTATAGTACCTCACGCTAGGAAGGATCTCTAATGGCAAGAGAAGTCTTGTTCTCTACCCTGAATGTCAGTGCTGCAATGCAAAGGCTTATTTTTATTTTAAGACTATGTATGCTCAGTGTGGTCACACATAGGAAGCTGTGAAGAGACAAAGCCTGCTCCACTTGAGACATAGCAAAATGCTCTGTGTGCCACATTTTTTGAAACAGAAGAATAGCTTTCCTTTAGGCCCAAGCTAGTAGGGGCAGAAACCAGCCTGCAGCAGATTCTCCAGCATGGAAAATGGCAGCTTTGATGGTTTAAGTTTTATAAGCTACTGGAAAACAGAATTTTACAGGCTAGTGTCCGGGAAGCTTGAGCAGCCAGACAGGCATGTCTACTTACAATTAGCCAAACCCTGCAGTTCTATTCAAGGAATTTTTCTCAGATGTCAGTAGTAGTTCTGTCTGTACGAAGTCTAAAGTGTCAAGGAGCAGGCATTTTAACTTGTTAAGTTTGTCCTTGTAATTCCAGGGATGAAGGCTGCACTTCCAGTAAAAAACTACTTGGAATCTGCCAAGGCTTCAGATGGAAATCCTTGCAACACATGAGGTAGAGTGGTGCTTTAGGGTGCCACAACAATAATAGGGTTTCTGTGTCTTAGTAGTCAGCATGTCAGCAATGAACATGTGGCAACTGATCCTGAGGGGGAGAAAGAAGCAATGAAAAATGGAAAAGATGAGCTGGCCTTAGGAGACTAAGAGCTGCTCCTGTAATTCCTTTACTCTTTAAAGGAAAAGCATCATTAATTTTTCGATCATTTTAGCTTCACTATCTTAGCAGTTGCTCATTTAAGCAGTTCTGCATTCTGCGTCTGCCTTTTTAATTGACGGTCATTTAAGGGAGATGTGGATGCCTGTGTGGGCTGCTGCTCTGGAGCACCTGCACTTTCACAGTAAGGTGTTCAAAACAAAACTACAGTTTTCTGATTTTGGTTGTTGCAGAGCATTTAATGGCTTTTCTGGGTTGATGAGAGTGATGTGGTCTGGTGGTCTGATGGTCTGGGAGACAGGGGAAAAATCTGGTTGGGAAGTTTCTTCTCAGTTGTGGTTTTCATTGTGGCTTTGGATAGTAGAGGTATCTTCCCTTCAGAAGACTAAAGTGTTTTATTTGTACTAAAAGTTTAGTTTCAATAGTACTGACACTGACTTTGGCAGCAGCAGAATGGTGGTGTTTATTTGTCCCATTGACCAAAAGGAGAAGACGTGGTAGGAGTTTGTGCCCCATCTGACGTACATGTGTGTGAGGGGATCGATAGCCCCTTTCATAATTATGGTTGTAGAAATAATTTATTGCTTATATAGGAAGAGCACATTTTTTAATTTTCAAAAGGATTTTAGTGAAGTCCTAAGATAGTACAAAAAGCAGCTTTGGTATGTCCACAGATGATAAAACATAAACCTCACAGCTGGTGTGTTCCATATTTCCTGGTCTCTTCCCTTGCCTCCCAAATACCACCTAATACTTTGTGGCTGGTGACTCAAAATGTGTTTTGTTACCCCAGAAACCATACCTGTGTTAAGCTGAACACAGAAACAGATAGGGTAGAAATTGGATACTGCACTTGCCACTTTACAGAATCCAAAAAAACCCCAACTCATTTAACAGATCCTCACTAAGAAGAGATGCAGCTTCACTGATAGAACACAAAACAAACGCGTTTTTCCTAGTTAATGTGTAAGCTGTCACTTTAATGGGACTCTCAGATATTTCAAAGTTGTTTTCTTGGAACAGATGTTTTTTTTTTACCCTGGAATCATCTTGTCAATCACAATTAGGCACAATTGAATTTTTCAGCTGCTGCTCAGTGTTTTGTCTTGGCTGATCTCATTGTGATAAGTATTTTGTAAGGGAGCCAGCGTGCAGAGCAAGAAGGGTGTCCATGGAACTGGTTCCCATCCGAAACATAACCAAGTGAAGTCAGCTCTGCTCTCTTCGTCTTTTAAGGAATTATTCCTAGTAAACCCAAACCAGACTTCACAATTTATGAAGTCTCAGTTTCTCCTCTCCTACATCTTGTTCCTTTCCTCCATACAGTGTTTTCTCATACTTTGCAGCGGAAATTCTTTGTCCCTCTTGTAGTTCATTGACTAACATTATGCATTCAGAAAGAAGTCTTTTTAAATTCTAAACTTTGGAAATGCTGACATTTCTGATGTTTCCTGGCATAGATTTCCAATATTTCCTAATATTGGCAGGATAACTGTGCATATGCTATTTATCTGAAGAACTGTTGAGATGTCCGCCCCTCTCCCAGGAGGCACTGTAGCATTTGGAAGTAAGGAGTCTCTTCCATCTCTTCAGTGTATAGTCTGGATAGTGTATGCAAACGTCAAAATCTCTGGGAACATACCTGTGTCGTTTCCAAATCATTTTTCTGACACTGTTGTAGATTTTTCTAGTTTGTCCATAACAAGATTGCTTTATTATGCAGGCTTTTTTTTTCCTGGTACACATATATTTTCCTCACTGAGTGTGAGGATGTTATTGAGATGTATTGTATAGACAATACTGAGCCCTGACAATCTAATGTAACTTAATATCCTTCTCTTTCCATTCCAGTCTTCCCAGAAGGAACTAAAAAATCTTGTCAGCAGTGATTGACTCATCCAATAGAGTCTTGTTAAAGAGAGTGAAGGTTCAGTTTTATTTGTTGGAGGGTAATATGCCAGTGTTATCCCTATTTTTGGTATTGAAGTATCAGTTAGTGCTTGAAGGTGCCCAATTCCCATTTGTTTTCAGTTGGATTTGGCTGTATGAATACCTTGAAAACACAGGGTTTTAAACAGAATGCTGTGAGGTAGTAGGTTTTTTTTCTTTTCCCCAGCACAATTTCCTTCTGCATGAAAGAAGTCTCACTGTGTTGCAGGAGCGTTTTCAGCCAAAGATTTGCATTTTTGCTAAGTTTTTGACCTAGTAATAGTTCATCCATGAATAAAACTGCTTCTATGTCTGGAGATTTTGCCCTTAAGTAACTCCAGAAGACATAATTAAGACCAACTAATCCACAACAGACTGGCTAAAGACTTACTCATCTTAAAAATGTTAATTTCTATAGAGCTTTTTATTAAATATTTACAGGTGATTTCTTTAAGAGTCTGATTTGCAGCATTTGGACAAACCATTGCTCAAGGATTTTTACTGAATGTGTTTTTTTAAAACAAATCTGGAGATGTTACATTTCAAGATGTAAAGAACAGTCTTTCAGCTTCTGTTCTGTAGCAGTCCAAAGGTACTTGGACCCTAACTACGTGAAGAAGCAGTCTGGTGCTGTAAGGAGTGGAATTGGTTTATAACCTGCCCTTAGAAGCTTCTTTCCATCATTTTTGATTTCCAGTCCTGTGCTCAGGCTACAGTAGCAGAATTCTAATTTCAGTTGGATAGTGGCATGGTCAGCATGAGGATTTGGCAAAGTGGTGGTAGACCAAGTAATGTGCTGATATAACTCAAGAAAATACCATCTTTAATGTTTTGAAAAAGCAATGACTGGTCTCTCGTGTTTTCTGTTGAATGTGGGGATGTTCGGAGAAGAATTTCTAGTCAAGGGAAACAGTTCAAAATCCCACACTCTAGTAATCATGGGAAGCCTGATGGCTCTAAGGATCAAGATAAGCTGTCCAGAAGCTTTTATTTTTTCAAGGTAAGGATATCTAATTGTGGATTATGTGGATGAAGGAATCACATGTCTTTAGTGGTGTGTGTGTTCATTTAATTATTGGGGATTGTTTTCTTTTTTCAAGTGGGATTCACTTGTTATTTTTGCTTCTATGGTGACGACTTTTTAATGGGAACTCTTGAGAAATCTGGGGTTTGGAATATTGATATGGCAATTGCTCTGCAGTATTAATTTATTTACTGATTGCATGTTGCAGGGACACTCTGAATCTTACAATATAGTCAGGCAGAGTGACTATCCCATAACAAGAATTATGGCATTTAAAGGAATGTGTAATTTTGGGGTTTGTTGTTTGAGTTGTTAATTGACTCCTACACGAAAGCAGAGATCTGTTTGTTTTTTGGTTGCATATACCAACTTACTTCATGTATGTACTGAGAACTTTCTTCATTGAGAAATGTAACTGCTAACGTGGCAAATACAAAGTCACACTTTTAGCTGCCTGAAGTGTAGATGTTTGAAATGCTCAGCTGAATTACAGTAATCCCCCTGCCATTTGCCTCTGTTTACACAGTCTTTAATTACGTGATTACATTGTAGTCTCTCATTATTTCTTACTCTGGTTTTAGTCAACGGAGAGATGGCTACAAAATCCAACATGGAGTTCTGAGATGTGGAGGGAAGGAGGCCATGGTCTGATGGACCATGTCTGATTTCAGAGTTAGGGTCATATCTAGGGAGCAGAGCAGAAAGGCAAAGGAGGATTTTAAGGTTAACAATTCCTTTAACCTAGGGAAATTGTATCTTATTGTATCCCTAACTCAGGGAAATGTGAGAGGATTTCTCCTGAGGAATTTTCTTTTGGCAGTTTTCCTTGAAAGTTGCCAGTCTCTTAAGACTTAAATTGATTAGCTGAATTTAAGACACTCATTAAGGCACTTAATTGAAATATGCCTGGGAGAGAATTTGGCTATATCTGATTTTATGTTTAAATCTTTGTAGTTTTGTCTGAGTATAAGTTACTTTAGATAGGAAATATGAAAGTTTTTTCTGTGAAACTCCCCATGTTTAAATGTGTAATACCATAGATTTGTATTGGCTTTTGGTAAAACAATATGAAAGTTTGTCCTGAACTCAATAAGTAGTATTCAGTATAAGCTTTTGTTTACTGGTGATCTTTTTGGTCTTAATCCACCTGTCAACTCATTTTTATTAGGAAAAGACATTGTACACATTACATTGAACTTGACCTCAATGTCATATAGTCCTGGTTGGCAGCATATTAAAAGATACTGTTAAGGTACTCCTGAGAGTTTATGTTAATGAAGCATTGAAATGAAGATTTCTAACAGTCTGTGGTTTATTGAAATAGTTAAAATTAGACCCATTATGAGGTCTTATTTAATTTTTGAAGTTATAAAACTCTTAGTGTTGCTTGCCTCAAAGGCTTTGGATTGAAAGAGTGAATTTACCCTCTCTGTGTTGTGGTTGGTGATATTTACTTGCCAGTCATTATACATCATTGAAAAGTGCTACATTGTACTCCATCAGTAGTGCACTGATCTTTTATTTTGAGTCCATGTAGATAGTGAGATGAGTTAGCTCTACTAGATCTCTACTTTTGAGGTGCAGTAGTACTTGTTAGGAGTCTGTGAGAATTCAGGTGGGAGGCAAGGCTGCCACGATACACAGTATTTATACACTTAAGTTTCCAAATCTCAGTAAGGTTATAAAAATAACATAAAGCTTTGTCACTGAAGAAGAAAAACTTTCCTCCTTTCTTACAGTATGTAAATATAACAAATGTCATACCTCCTTTGGTGAACATGACTTTCTTTTTTAATTATTTTGTATTACCTGGCAAAAAGTAGTCCCCAGGAGGTTTTTCTGGGAATGTAAAAAGATGACAGCTATCCAAGTTTGGCTTCAGATCCATCAGCAGGGTGCAAAGGTCAGTGACTGATTCAGGAAGTTTGAGTAGATTGCTTTGTGTTTTCTTCCTAAAGATACAGTGTGTTTGCATCTTTACAGGATGGTAGTGTTTGGCAAAGCTGTGCTAGTTTACTCTCTCGTTGGATAAATGGGCTCTACATTTTAAAAATACTCAAGTCTGGCAAACCTGCAATCTGCCAAGCATGCCATCATATACTGTAGTCTAGATTACATGCAGTGCAAGAGATTCCTCCCTGCTGATTTGTTTTTCCATTCAGTTGTAGTTGGACTTACCAAAAAAGTGACTGGAGCTTTACCCTTCAGTCAATATTTGGAATGTCTGTCTTGGCTGTGAAATATTTTAAGTTTTGAATTGCTTTTATTTTAATCAAATATTATATTCATTTTGGCCTAGGTGCCAGAGATTGATCCCAGGTTATAGATTTCTCAATACAGCTTGGTTTTATATAATTATTTTTAAAAGGACACTTCCATTTGATACAAACGGTACCTGTTTCTTCCAACTATATTTTAGGAATTAGACTCTTGTAGTCTTGTACTTTCCCCTTATTTTATGTGTGTTGATCCTCTTCGTTTGACCTACTGCTTTTTTTTTTTTTTTAAATGGGTGCTCTGGTCTTTTTTGGCATCTATATGTGTAATTCGTTTTTGTTTCTGATGAAAATTGAGGTCCTTTTAATATTATTACAGTTCAAGCATTTGGTGTCTCTGTGCTGTTCTTGAAAGCAGTTAAATTACTATATTGTCCTATTGCGAATTGCAGTGGCTTGTTAGTTTTTATTTCATTGTTAAAATGATGAAATAAACTATAACTTCATTAAATGTAATTAAAGGGCAGAGGCATTTTCCATATATCTTCTCCTGTCTTTCAATCATACTGTAAATGTTGCAATTCAGAGAACTTAAGTCAATTGATGGTATACTATGTATATGTATTCAGTTTTTATTGATACGTACATATATCTATCTTGTATGCTATTTAATAGAATTTGAGGTTGTTTTTAGATAGGGTTTATTTCACTGTAATTTGAAATAAAGAAAAATGTGTATAGTTGGTAAGGAAAGTTTAATTTCCCCAACTGAATTGACCAAGTTTACAAGAAAGGAGTATGAGCAATCCTCACATCGTGGCGTACAACCAGTTACTAGTGCCATTTGTGCCAGCTTAAAGCAGCAACTATTTCAGGCTTTGGGTACACAAAATCAAACTGATAATTGTTAATTAAACCAAACCTGTGTTGAGTTTCAGTGGAGCTGCTTTTTTGCTTGGTAATGGGGTGAGGGGGCTGCACTGCTGCCCCTGTAAGTTCTTGAGACTTCCCTGGCTCTGAGTCAGACCCACCTCTGGCCCAGCCAGGCCGATCTGGTGCCTCCACAACCACTGTTTGAGAAGAGGAACTCCACAGCGGGAGGAGGAAGTGGAAGGAGTGAGACAAGATGGAGGTGACCAGCAGACCCAGCTCACTGGGTGAGGGAGGGGAGGAGGTATACCCTACCCTGGACCCCTCTGCAGCCTGCAGTGAGGTGGTGGCTGTGCCCTGCCACCACAGAGGGCAATGGCAGGACAGAAACCTGCCCACAGCTCCAGGAGGACCCCACTGCAGAGGCGCGGTGGCAGCTATGTGGAGAGACGGCCATGAAGCACTGGCCAGGAGAGACCTGCACGAGAGATGTTGAGGAGCTTCAGCCCTCGGGATGAATCCACATCAGAGAGGTTCATACAGGGCTGTTTGATGTGTGTGAGACCTGCTCTGAAGCAGGAGGAATGGCAAGAAGTCCTCCCTTGAGGAGAAAAGTCCGGCAGGAATCATTGGTGAGGGACTGACCGCAACCTCCATTTTCCCGCCCTGTGCGCCACTGAGGGGAAGGAGGTGGAGACACTGGGATCGGGTGTGTGAGGGTGGGGAAACGGGAGAGGTGGGAGAAGGTGGGCGGGAAGGGCTGGTTGTACTCTTCATTGTCATGCCACTCTGTTTTGCTTCCTTTTATTATTGTTGGGAAATTAAAGTAGTTTCATTTAATTCCCTGAGTTGATCAGTCCAGTCTGTTTTGCACGGGACTGTAATTGGTGAGGGAGCCCTTTGTCCTCGGGAGTCTCAGTGAGGCCCTCAGGACTTTTTCCCTGTCCTGCCACAGGCTGAGTTGGGGGGAGAGTAGGTGAACCTCTGCGTGATCCTTTTGCCTGTCTGAGCCTAAAGTTGGGACAAGACACTTTATTCTGTCTTTTTGTAGCATCCTCAAATATGTGCCTCAAGGTCAAAGAGAATATTTTTTGCCATGATTTCTGACCTTTTAATAGCCCTTTACTTTGCATTAAAACCTTCACACAAGTAACAACTCATATTTGCTGTTGCTGACCTAGTAAAACCTAGGACATTATTTCTGGGAAAAAAAATGGTTATACCTTTGTCAATTACCAGGAAAGTAATTATAAACCATTCTCAAAATGAAATGAAGAAGAAATAGTCTGTTAAAATACTACCTAGCAAAACTAAATGTTCAAAACTAAATGCAAATGTTAAATTCAGAACTGCCACTCTGATCTACATTTACTGTGCCAAAGTAAATTTTGGAGGGACTCAAAACACTGACTAACACTACCTCCTGAATGGCTTGTATTTACTGGACTAGTGGACTTTAATGGTAAGTAATGTGTTTATTGTGAAGACTTCTTTAAAATGGTGTATTTATTTCTGCTGTATGTTTTTTAAAAACTGCAGCGATCATGGCCTCCTTCTTCCCTCTAAATATCTTGTTTTTTAAATAGTCATTTGCTATATAACTCATATTTAGAAGGCTTTCCATAGTCTGTGATTGTTTCTAGAGCTAGCTGGTCCTGGTTTGTCTGTTGAGTTTGTGCTGGGTCTGGTTCTGTCCGACAATGATCCCATCTCAAAACAACCATAGGACTGATTCTTGTCTCTGTATGTCAGTAAAGCATTTGACTCTGGGGCACGTAGGGAACTATTTCCTTCTTTAGGTAGTGTTGAACTTAGAGTTTAAATAAAATGAAAATGATTATACAGAGAATGTGATGGAAGTGGTGATACTAGGAGAGGAGGGAAATTGGTAGTAGTGTTCTTTTGGGGGAGATGATGCTGGAGCTCATTTTTGGGCTTGATCGTGTTTAATGATTTCTTTAGGTGTGTTAACTGGTGAAGTCTGCTGGTCTAGGTGATGTAATTTGTCTAGCAGAGCGTCTCACAGAGAACAATATAACCCTAAGGATTGGAATGATAGAAGGATGATTGATAGCAAATTATTAGCAGTGCAAAAGCATCAGGACTAATAATACACCATGGAAAGGGAGGTGGATGACATGAGCCTTTACTATCATGAGATAGTACACCTGCATGGAAGATGAATCTGGAAAGGATCAGATGAATGTTTTGTGCAGTGAGTGGAAAATAGGGGTGCCATTGTAAGTGGTGCTGGTGAAATGACATATACATCGTGAACACGATGTGTAAGTCATCAAGGTCAAGGAAGATGACCTTGAGATAGAATGTGTTAAATGTCAGAGTGTGGTGAGCCCAGTCGTGTGAAATGATATCCTTGGAGTTTGGCCTGATACAACCACAGTAAGGAGAGTAGATTCCGCTGCCATCAGTAACTATATCAATGAGTAAGTGCCGGAGAAGGGAAATAATTATTTCAGCTGAATGCCAATAGTGATGCATACTACACAAGTAACAGATGAGAGCTTGAGTGTAATCTATTACAATGATTTATTATGGTATTTGGGAACTGTACCAGGCAACATAGGAGGTCACTTATGTTTCTTTTCCCTCAGGAGAAACATTGCTGGCATTTTAAGCAGGTGTAAACTTCCCGAAATTTTGCTTAAATGAAAGAACTAATCAAGTAAGCTCTTGTGTGTTTTGTGGGCTTATTGACAACTTTACTGAATTTTTAGTATGGTAGCCTCTTAATATTGTGAGTGCAACTTAAATAGTTGGCTGTGTCTTCTTCATAAATGCAATAATTAGTATGCGATGCAGTTGAAAATTCATGGTAGTAGCCCATCTGTTTATGTAGCACTTTTATTTCAGATAATTTCTGTAAATAGAACCAGAAGTCTATCTGCAGTGTATTCCTCTTAATGGATTAAAGATAGCAGGATTTAAAAACCTTTCCAAACATTAAAACTCTACCATCCAAATAACAGGAATAAGCTTTGAGTGTAAAATAACAGTTAGAAATTCTGTACTTAGACAAGGAAAGAAATAAGGTGGAGATGGAAGTTGGCACTGGTCTACAGCTGTTTTGTACAAGGGTAGCGAGTTTGTTGCATAGTTGAATTTACAGGATGGACTTTTGTCAAAGCTCTTATCTGGACTTCTGACTTCCTAACAGGTTGCTGTTTTGCAGGCATTTGCTCAAACACCAAAGAATATGCAATACTAATACTTGGTGAGTTTTGCATCAGACTTGAGACTTTAGCAAGTACAGTCAGAGAGAGTTGCATGCAAGCTGAACTCCAAGACCAAAGTTAGAGAGATGTTTTAATGAAGGGACAGTTTTTGTGTACCAGTGCCATATGGAATTTAATATATTTGTAAACAACATTTTTAAAGCTTATATAAAGAGAGTTGCATGCTGGAGGATCATCTGTCTTATTTAAGTAGGCTAAATATTCCCCTGTTTAAAAAGAAAAACAGAGGAGAAACACTTTAGTAAACAGTCTTTTTTCATGTACACTAAAAGATTTGATTTTTTACAAGAATATTTGATTAATATAGGTAAGTGCATAAATGCACAACTGTATGCAGGTTGATATAGAAATAATAAAGACATCACATATCCCAGTGATATATCTGGAAAATTTTGTAACTAAAGACAAATTAGACTTCTGTGGCACGCACATGATGCATACGATAACAAGATAATACTTTGTTGGTCTGAGTTCCTGGTTATTGGATAATATATTTAGGGTATAAAAGCAATTCATTGTATCAAAGAAGCAGTAAATGTGAAGGAGCACTGTTTCCTTGTGTTGATTTTTATGCATAGTATCTAAAGAATTCACTGCCGCACTAGTTTTAGGTGTAACAATTAGGAATCTAAAGAGACTGAGAATTTTTATTGGTAACATAAAATTCTAAGGTATGTTTACTGATAATATACATTAAGATACGAAGAAATCTGGTTTAAAGTCAAACCTCAACCATTCTTGTCCTTTATGCACTTGTAAGAGAAAGATTGTACTGGCTCAGATGAAATACCTCCATGGGTGAAGTGGCGTTTCTTCAACAGTACTCTGTTTTGGAATATAAAATAGGACAATTGGATAACAATCCTTTCCCAGAAAACTTCCTAGGCTTTCGGTGTCTGTGGTTCTTGGAATGATGGAACCTCAGAGGCAGCGTATACCCCATGTCTTTGTCCACAAGTACGTCCTTGCCTTTTCTCACCATTTCTTCAGTCAATTTCTTGCGCCGATGTATGTTATTGACATTTGCAGTGTCCCTCAGTTTCATAAGGGCTTACTTTTTCGTTTAGAACTGCTGAATAGTTTTCTTTTCTACTCTCTCATATAAGAACCAGCAAGTGAGCTCTGCTTGTTTGGGAATTCCTCTGCTCAGGTTTTTTACAATTCATCATGGTCTTGCCATGCAGTTACTCTTCATTTCCCCCTTTTTGAAAGGTTTAACTCTGGGAATGAAAGTATTGTAGCTCTCTTAAGAGTACATATACATGAACTGGGTTGCCTGGGATAGGCATGACTTTTTTGTTGTAATTCAGTAGTGAGACCCTCAGCACTATTGGATTTGTCCAAGGCTCAGCAATGGAAAGTCACCTGATCTTTTACCATTCTGAGATGGAGAATATATAAATTTCTGGCTTCAGTGAGTGAAGTCCTGAGGTTTCACCCACCTTGATTATGGAGTGACCAGCTGAGGCTGCTTCATCCATATTTTTTATTCTCTCTGTTTGCATAGCCTCTTTAATGCCTTGCATCTGCTGGATTTGGAAATTGACATTTTCAGGTGCCTTTGAATTCTGAGCAGCATGCAACAGAATTAAGAACTTCCCTTGTGTATAGTTTCCATCTATATATTTTATTGAGAGCTTAATGTTAGTGCCGAGCCACTGAGTATCTTCAGACATTTTTGTGAACTCAGGATATAATAGCATATTTTCAGTGAAATCAAATGCACCCAAAGTACCTGTTAGCATAAGAATCTGCTCTAGTGTAGTCTGGTTAAATATTAATGCAAAGACTTTTGCAGTTGCAAAGTTTTACCCATAATTTCTTTAATTTGGTATTACGCAGGGTTTTTTTGCATAATTTAAATGTAGATATCTGAACATTACAGTGGCTAAGTAAATTGTCATGTTTTACTGAAAGTGTCTGCACAGTATTCTCAGGACTGTGTGACAGCAGCTAACTGTTCAATATTTAAATGAGAGAATTGAAGTTTTGCATTGGAAAGGGGAACAGAAATTGAACTTCTCCAAGAGGTTCGATTCCTTGAAAGGATGGTGAACTAATTACATGTACTCTTAACGAAGTGCTGGGATAGTTGGCAGCATATGTTTCATTCACTGGTAGATTGGTCAAGGAATGTTAAAAACATCTTTTAGGCTTACTTTCTCAGTTGGCTAGAGAAGAAAACTTGTGTGGTTCCGTTTTTGTGTGTGCATTTGAAGAAATCCTATGTATCTGAGAGACGTTCTTCATCCTGAGCAGTTGTACATGATGAACGTGAACTCTGCAGCTCAAATAAGTACTTTACACACAAATTTTGTTCTTAAACTACCAGAGCATGTCTTAGTGGTGAGCTTGGACATGCCACTGCATCAGTTAATACAGCAAACTTAGTGTGTCAGTGTAAAAGGCAGGAGATTTCATAATAGCTTTTATACCTCACAGAAGTGTTTGCTATGTCAGGATATTTCTGACTGCGGAGTCAGCGCTGAATTGAAAGAGACCATCATTTAAATACACAATCATCTTATTTTAACTTTGACTAAGGGAAGTATTTTCTTGTGTAAGGTCTCACAATTATTTTCAGAGTTTCTGCTCTTCGAATGGGTCCATTTGATCTAGAAGCTCCTGAAGAAAACCTTTTTTTTTCTCCTTACACAGTAGCCGTTTATATTAACTGGAGTGTTCCTTTGTGAATAATACTTGGCTTACTTTATTTTCCACAGTTTATGAATGCATCTTAGATACTGAGGGAGTATGTGTACACTTTGCTGTTCAAGGATAATTCAAGCTAAGATGTTTGTGGTACGTTCAGCTTGCTTAAACTGTACCTTGAGGTTTTCATAAATTTTCTGAATTAGTATTTTTTTAATAGGAACAGTCACCTTTCCTGCTCTTATCATTTGACTTATGAATTCACAGCTTCTTAAAGTTGCGTTGCACAAATGAAAGAGAATCAACAGATTAAACCTAATAATTTCTCTGCCTTATAATAGCTTACAGACCTTCAATTTATTTCAAAAGAGGTCTGTCTGCCTTGAGAAACATCCTTCCTATACTGTCAGGGATGAAAGAGAGGCAGTTCTGCTACTTCTTCCTGGCTTTTTTCATCTCTTTCTCTCACTGTGGAAGAACAGAGTAATAAAGATGTGCTGTTGATGAGGTTTTTATCATTTTTGGTTTGGGGCAAAAGGGTACAATTTGGTGTTGGGAGACATCCTTGCAGAAGCTTTTGAATCTGGAATTAAATTTTAAGCCAAGGGATGAAAGTTTAGCAGTTATTCTAGTTAACTGATTATGATTCAGGAGTTTTAGTAAATTATATCTGAAGATAAATGCTAATTTACAGCAAGTATTAAGGAAAAAGAATAGTTGATCGCAGCCACTGCCCACTGCATTTATTCTAATGCTTCCATCAGTTCTACATGTGAATTTACAAAATAAGGGTTTAGAAACTCAGTTAATTTGTGTTGTTTAATTTCAGATCTGAATAAAGACACATGTATTTAAAATCACAATTATACATGGTTTATTTCTGAATATAGAAAATGCGTTAAATATTAAAAGATGGGACATTGAAGAATCATTTTTATTTCTTCACTCTTAATTATTTGTGAGATATTTTTCTTACGCGGTGGTAATTTCTGTGCCTCATGGGATGCCTATTTTTTCCTCAGTCAGAGATGTTGGCAAATGCTTTGTTAAGCTGGGGAAAAAAAAATTCAACTCTCAATATTTTATCAGTTCCATTGGACTGAAGGTGCCAGCAGTTGTTTAAACGGCCACCAGTCCTCAGTGTTTAAAGTTTTTAACCTCGTCATATGGGAATGTGATAAATTATGTATAACAGTAGATGCTACTCAATAAATATTTAATAAGTGATAGGTATTTTTGACTGAATTTTTTTCACTTGAGCAATGATTTAAGCTGTATTTTTTTGTTTTATAAGGTGACAGTTTGATAATACCAAATAATAGCTGAGTGCAGTCTGAATGTCAGAGAGCTGCAGGGCAACATGAATCACAACTTCTTTCTTTATTTCTGAATGCTGCAGAACATCTTAATTCATTTATGCCAGAGTGGGATATCCTGGTTTTGTTTTGAAGTGTCTTCTGTATGTTATGTCATCATCTTGTCTTCCTCAGATGAATCCATACTTTTTTTTAAGCAGTACCAATATTGACAGTGTTTTGTACTGTGCAGGGAAATGAGATACTGCATCTGCTTCTTTTAGATTTGTAAAGTTGCTGTATTTGGGAAAATACATCAGACAATCTATCTGGTTTTTTTCCTTACAGTGCAGTGGTGTCTTGATTGGCTCTAGAGAAGGTATACTGATGACTTGGAAAAGGAGTAGTTACGCTGCTGTCAGAAACCCTATTTTCTGTGTTTACTAGCACCAGGAGAAAAGTGAGCAGCTTATAATACACAGAAGCGATACTTGCTGACATTGCCTCTCATTCCTGGGTTGTCAGTCTTCCTTGGCTCATAAGGGCTTGGCTATTTTGAGTAGAAAAATGCATTTATTCTGAAAGGTAGTGTGTGTTCACAGTTTATGTTGCCATTATCTTCCAAGCCTAGAAGCCAATAGGATTTGATTTCAAAAAAAAGCGAACTTCATAAATACTAAAACTTATTTTGATGCTGTAATTAATTTCTCATTTATTGCATGGACTATCTGATCAGTCTCACTCATGGTAATTTGTCCAAGGTTCAAGTGTTCCACTTGTAATCGTGCTGAGTGGTGCTCCGTCCTGCAGGGAGCTGTACAATGTGGCCCAAAGGAATTTTGAAGAATTGAGATTATATGCTGCAAATACTTCCTACATTTATGTACCGTTGTCAGTGCTTCCCTTGCATGGGATGATGTTTTAACTGCTTAGGCTTACCAAGTTCTCAGATGTGTGAGGTTTTTATTGTGTGAGGTTCCATTTATTTCAAGGATTGCCAAAGAGTTTTCATTTTTTTTGTTCCTTTGCTTTACTGAATTCTGAGTAGTTTCAGATTCTCCTTAGCATTATGCAAGGTGGTAAGTAGCTTGGTTTTAGACAACATTGTTTTGTTATGCTCTTGATTGATCTTCCTTATCTGGTATTATTCAGCTGTTTGTCTGGTTTCTTTCAAATAACACCTTCACAAATTTCCTGAACAGCAACTTGGAACGCTCAACAGCAATACAACAGCTGCATTGAAAATGGGAAAAAGAAACTCAGCTTTTCCTTTTTTTCTTTTTCTGGTGGTGGTATTACAGAGAATGTTACATTAAACTTACTTTGGAAGGAAAAGAATGAGCAGTGTTTCTTGCATATCCTAATAAATAGACTTTTGTCCTTTACAGGAACAAACCTTGGCTCTGAGGAAAGAAGGGATAGGTGTTGTCTTAGATTCTGAACTGCCTCATCTCATTGGGATTGATGATGATCTGCTCAGTACTGGTATCATCTTGTACCACTTGAAGGTAAATATACATCTGTGTTTCTGTAGCCTTTATATGCCTTGTAATTTTTCTTTTTGGTAGACAATTTGTAGTATTAATTTGCTATCTAAATATAGTGCTCATTACATTTCTCTGGCAGACTAAGAAAAGCTCTGAAGAGGTTGCAGCTTGTTCAATTTGTTAATTTTCTACTTGCATTTATCCTGATGGTAGGCTGGTTAACGACAGATAGGTAGTTAATATTCCTACTCATATGTATTGAGTTTTGTCCATCTCATTGTAAAACTTGACCAGTAATCCAAATTAGTTGTGTCGAAACTACAGAGGTGATTCTACAAAAGGCATTTGAAAATTGAATTTGCTGATAATATTGTCTAATAATGACTGTGAAAGCGTTCTAAAAAGGTCACCTCATTATATTTTTTTAATGTACATTTAAACATTTGTTTTGTTCAGGTTACTCTAAGAAAGTGGAAGGATAACATATCTTTATGGGGGAGGAAGAGAGATTTCAACTGAAAATAATGTGTACTTATCTCTTAATTAGGAAGGCCAAACATATGTTGGCAGAGAAGATGCTGTGACAGAACAAGATATTGGTATGGAATTTCATCTTTTTTTACATTCTTTCTTCAACCATTTTTCTTTGTTCTAACATCCCAGTATGTGAACAAACCTGCTTTTTTTTTTTCTCCCTTTTTCAGTTAGTTGTCTATGCTCTTGCATATTTTAAGTTTCAGAAAACTTGAGAGCTGAATTATGTGGGATTTGCTTCAAGGAGCATGACTTCTAGAATAGCTTGTGGGCTTAAAATTTATTCATACACTTGATATTAATTTATTTCTTTCCTCTTTTGAAATAGCGTCAGGTAAAAATACCATCCTTTTTCATACAGTACCTGTCAAAATTACTGCACAGTCATTCTCTTGACCTTTGTATAATGACAACATTGTTACACCTAAAGTCATCATTGGTCTTAAAATTTGAATTGAAGAAAATTCTTGAAGTTGGTAAAAAGTTAGTAGGCTTCTTGTACTGATTTTCTTACTCATTTGTTATCAAAGCAACTAACTGCCAGACCTGGACTACCCTGGACTACCTCATCACATATCATAGAATCATAGAACAATATTGGTTAGAAAACACCTTTAAGATCAAGTTCAACCACTAACCTCACGCTGTGAAGCCCATCACTAAACCATGGCCCTCAGCACCTCAGCTATTAGTCTTCTGAATATCTCCAGGGATGGTGACTCCGCCACCTCCCTGGGCAGCCTGTGCCAATGTCTTAAGAACCTTCTCAGTGAAAAGGTTCTTCCTACTCTCCAATCTAAACCTCCCCTGGCACAGCTTGAGGCCATTTCCTCTTATCCTATCATTTATTACTTGGGAGAACAGACGGAGCCCCACCTCACTACAGCCTCCTTTCAAGTAGTTGTAGAGAGCAGTAAAGTCTCCTTGCCTCCTCTTTTCCAGGCTAAACAACCCCAGTTTCCTCAGCTGCTCCTCATCAGACTTGTTTTCTAGATCCTTGCCCAGCTCTGGTGCCTGTCACTGGGCACGCTCCAGAAAACTGTTAAATAAAGCTGCATCCTTTATATTTGAGGTGACAGATTGACAGTCAGATACTTAATTTGGTGTATTTCTCCAGTTCAAATGATGCCTAAATTAAAATTTCTACATAAGTTTTGTGAAACTAGCAAACTTGCATTGCTCTATGGTATTGAGCAATACAGGTAGAGATAATAATACAGGTAGACAGAAAGTAGCGTAACTGATGGAAAAAGGCCTTATTTCAGCCATCCTTTAAAATCACACATTATATCCTGTCTTTTTAGATTTAATCAAGGTTGCTCTAAGGTCAAGAAGCTTTTGTTATTTCCTAGAAACTGGTAAAAAAGCCCAACTTATCTCTACAACCGTGTAAATTTTGTTTTTCTGTTTGCTGTCAGGAAGTATTTGCTACTCTGGTGCTAAATCGTAGGAGGAAAGAACTTTAAAAAGCAAGCAACTCAAAACACTTCTCTTTGTACTGCAGTAAAACAATAAACAACATCAACGCTTAAGACATGCAGGATGGGATGAAGGAAGAAAAAGACATTGTCCAGATGAATGATACTCTCAAATACGTAGTGTGATATGTTCTTAGTAGATTGATATCAGTGTGCTAATCTTACTTGTTGTTAAGAGAGTAATGACACTGTTGTATTTTTTGTCTGTTTAGTTCTTCATGGCCTTGATTTGGAAAGCGAGCATTGCATCTTTGAAAATCTCAATGGTACTGTGAATCTAATACCACTGAATGGAGCACAGTGTTCTGTGAATGGTATTCAGATTACAGAGGCCACACACCTAAACCAAGGTATTACCCAGCACGGTATCTTTTTTGATAAAGCATACTTATTTTCTTCTGGAACAGCACTGAAAAAAATCTGTGTTTACATAAAGGAGTCACTGTTTAATTAATTTTAGTCCCACGTCTTCTCAACTGCAGCCCAAAACCTTCAGGAGTGCCGTGAAGTTTTTGTTCTGCCAAAAGAATTGCCATGTGGTGAAAACATAATTCTTTACTAACTTAAACCACTTCATAATTCTGAGTATGGTTTGGTAGTTACCCTTTGATTTCGTTCAGTATTTATACAGAAAGTGAACTTCATGCCAGACTGCTTAGGTTGCTGTAATATTAAGAGAAAGAATATTGGTCTCCATAGGACTAAAATAGTGTCAGAGATACTCCTTGCCTCTCTCCCCAAGCTTCAGGCCAGTCCTACTTAACACTGCTGACAAATCCTCTTGTATAGCAGGAGATTCAGCTGGAGTAGCTGTTCACTGCAGCTGTAGGGAAATGACAAAAAGGGGGAGAATTATGATTTTAATATAAAAGGTTTAAAAACTGGAAATGAGAATGCAGCTGGGACAGCTGGGAACAAAGGTGCATTGTGTTGGCCTGGAAAGGACTGGCTAACAAGTAGGCTGGTGAGTTCTGCAGCAGAGATTTGGAACGTTTTATCTGCTAGGAACACCTAGAATGTATTCCCATTTAGCAGTGAGCTGAAGACCTGTGTAGCAGTAAGACTGTGACACAGCTCAGCTGCTGAAAAACAATCTCCGTTTACATTGCTGGAAAGAAGCTTTCAGTGTAAGCTTATACTAACAAAGGAAGAATGCACTGTTGAACAAGGAAAGTCTTGCATCTTTTGTGAACTCAAGTGCTTGAAAAGTCTGCTTTTAGAAAGTAAAGATTTTTGATGTAAAGAGGGGATGTTGATTTGTCAAGTGTCTATTTCTTCATGCAAAAATGAGAGGCATATGTGCTTCTTTCTGTTAAAGATACTAGGCTGAAAAAGAATGCCCAGTGGATTTAGTCCTATGTTTGAGTAAATCCCATTGATAAATTGTTAGCAGTAAAAACATAGACATTAATGGCAAATAACATTGTAAACAACAAGAATTGATTTGCAGTGACTCATCTTTACCCTACTGCATTTCAAAGGCAGTAAAAGTTTGATGTGCCTAAGAAGAAGGCAGAAGTTTTGATGCTGTTTCGCTCTTCGAAGTGTATATAACAACTTGGGTTTTGTGCTTCGAAGAGTGCAAACATGACTTTTTTCCTCCCAAATTTCTATGTGTCTCAAGAAACTAGCTATACAAAAGCAGGGAAAAGTGTCCCTTTGAGTTCCCAAGTTGTGAAAAACAGCTGCATAAGCTGACCTGTAGCCTGTGTATCCAAATTGAGTCTGACAGAAAGAAGACAGCTATGGCATCAGGTGAGCAAAGTTGATGAAATAACTAGTTTAATGACTCATGCACAATCTGTGTATCCTAGCTGTGTTAGCATTTAGTCTCACAGCATGAAGTGCCAACCTCCTGAAATATCGGCTTTAGGTAACGCTGATTAACTGCTGATATATTTAAATGTTTCCGTTCATCATTAGTAACTGTTCATTTGAAAATGTGTTAAATTTTTAGACTTGTCATGGAGTTTAAAAAAAAGAAGGCATGTTAATTAATTGCAACTTCCTCCCTCACATTACTTCCAGCATTTGTGATTTCTGGCTTGTGTGGCTTTTTTTTTGTTTAAATTCAGCTTACTGCAATATTTTTTATGGTTAAAAATGTATGTTAGGATTTCTAGAGGTAACTGAATTAAATAGTTGTCAGGAGAATTTGTCCTTTACCTTCAATTTATCCTCAAGTAGAAAAGTTTAGTGTTTTTAGGCCAACAACCTGCCAACCTTTCTGTGCTTACTGTAACCTCCCACTGGTTATAGTTCGTTAATCAAAAAAACCCAAACCCTTCTGAACAAAAAAAATGACTTTTAGAATTGGTAAGGTCTTAATTATAGATAGATGTGTGTGTATAGTTCCAAAATATTGCCTCTGTAGGTCATAGATACTTGATTATGTTCAGCAAACATTCTTTTTTTTCCTTCAGTGCTCTTTGATCACTGATATGTTGGAGTCAACCTGTGAAGTTACTACATTAGAGCTCCATAAAGGATAAAAACTTCTTTTGCTTTATTTTGTTGTCTTTCTTACTACTATCACTGTGTTTGACAAACTCTTTTTCTTTGCCATTTAATATTCAAGGAGAAAAAGAATTTTTGCTTACTGTAAGTAAATATAAAGCAAAGGGTTCAGAGACATACTAAAAGAAACCTAGAAGTTTTCATCTAATCCATTGTCTGGGTTTCACTGTCATGTGCTTACTATTAAGCTATCAATTTATTTCAGTGGCTTCCACCTAGTAATGTGGTTAAAAATGTTTACCATTAATTATTTTTAATATTCATTTGAAAGTAACTGAAGGATTTTCATAGAACTCCTCATTGTCACAAAACCCTGGTGATGTGTAGATATTGAGAAGCAATGTTATAACTCTAGTGCTTTTTGCTATTTATTTGCCAAGACTGAATGGCCTTATTTGGGTTGATATTCCTAATTATGCTAATTTTAAGAAGAGCATTAAGGACAACATTTCATTCTCGGATGGTAAGAGTTTGTCTGTAGTAAGCAGTCTAAGGGCGTTTTTTTTCATATTGTGAGTGTAATGGAGTCCTTTTTCTTTTAAAAAATGCATCACATTGACTAACAGATAAATGCTGACCATATACTTCTTAATAGCAAAGTTTTAATCTTGGTACCATTGTCTTTAAAATATAAGAATTGCCCAGAATGATATTGTGACTTGCACCTCAACTGATTAAATACATTAATGGATGTGCATTGAGCAATATGAATTACTCAAGGTTCTTCCCTCAGAAAATAACTATTGGCTATAAAAGTCAACTAATACTGTTCTGATAAATTTCAGTGTTTTTCTACATAAAGAAGAAAAAGGTAAGCTAGAGTACAGATTATGGAGATCTGGAGCTGTCCGTGTAGTGGATGGCTAATCGTTTGGTTTTAGTCGCATTGATGGACATTCCCATTGCATTTGATACCTCCTGGTAACCTCCAAGGTAGCACTGTTGGAAAGTGTATTTATTGGTCGTGTTGGAGCATAAGCTTCCACTGCTTCCTCCATTTGTATTTGTTCTTTAACTGAACTGTATGAACAGGATTGACCTTTGTGTGTATGAACTTGTTGTGGGTTGTTGTTTTTAAGCAGAAGGAAGAAGGAATAAACTGTTTACATCAGGTAACATAGGTGTGACTACGTGCTGTTACACACTTGAATCGTCAAAATGCATTTTAATTTTCTTCTTGCTTAAGGGAAGTCTTTGCTTACATATTGCCTGTCTGAAAAATTACATGGCATTTTCAGGTACAGAATGTTGTCAGTGAGTGGTGTGTGTTTTCTCATCAGGTGCTGTTATATTACTTGGAAGAACCAATATGTTTCGCTTTAACCACCCCAAAGAGGCTGCTAAGCTACGGGAGAAAAGAAAGGTGAGATTAAACCAGTGTGTGGAAAATGCAAACCTTTTCATAATTTTCTTACTAATATAGATATGTCTTGACTGTTGTAGAACACCATTTTATTTGCTTCACATCCTGTAGTTAATGTTTCATCAAGAGCACATCCATATTTCTCTAATACAATTGTTTTGTGGTCTGTTGTTAGAGTGGGCTGCTGTCTTCCTTCAGCTTGTCTATGACAGATCTTTCAAAATCTTGTGAGAACCTGTCAGCAGTTATGCTTTATAATCCAGGGTAAGTATATTCTAAAGTGCCATTGTTAAAATTGCAACCACTCTTCATTTTAGTGGTTTGAACGTTCCAAATGGCAGTAATGGAAAATATTTTGTTCTCAGGTCAATAGTATATGCTTGCAAAGTAATGGGCTTGTGAATGGAACCAGAACTTTTCAGACATGTTATTTGGATTAGTCCATGCTAGAAAATGGGGTGAAGGGACACTGACGAACCTTCCACCCTGCTTGAAACTTGCTTTTACCTGTGATTTTTATACTTAAACATGAGTAACTGCCCCAGCAAACAGCCACACTGACAGATCTAAAACAAAATTCTTGTACCCGGAGTCTGAGAGACAACAGTTGCATTATAACCTAGGCAGTGCAGCACAATAATGACATGACAAGTACTCCATTTTTGTTTTCTTCAGAATTACAAGTTAACTATTTTTCCTGAGAAAAATGCTTTGTAAACTGAAAATTAAGGGTTCTTTGAGTTCATATAATACCAATACAAGCATAAAAAGGCTGGGAAATGAATGTCTTATGTTCTTACCTATATACCTCCTAGTAGGTGGCCAATTTAGGATGTGGAAAACTGTTTTATTATACAGTTACAATGACATAGACTGCTTATTGTAGAGAAGCTCTTTTAAAAATGTTTTTACCAGTCTTCTTAAAGTGACTCACAGAGAATTGATGGTGTTTTGTTCTAATTTTTTTTTTTTTCAATAGCTGGTGCCTGTGTTTTGAATTGAGTGTGAGATGAGGCACTTTAACCACCTGTGAGCTTTTGAAAAATTGTCTGTAAATTGAATTATAGACTTGGGTAGTGCAGCTTTATTCCAGAGTTTTACAGTGAGGTTACTCTTTATCCATTAGAACTTAGAATGATTGGGCAGGTAATAATAAACAGTATCTAAAGTACAACGAGCATGAGTAATAACATTGCTTCAAATACAACTGTTTCTCTTTTGCTGCTGAGCTACCTACAGAGATCTCAAGACAGTGAGCTAGTTACTGATAAATTACATCTTTTTTTCAGACAGACATGAGAGAGAAGATAAAAATATATATATATGCATTTTCCATTTCTTCAGCTTTTCATATAATTTGATCTAAAAACTTCTAGTGACAGTTGCTAGTGTTATACTTACTGTGGGCTGGGGAAAGTTCCTGGTTGTTGTTGGTTACCTCTGGTTTTTGATGAGCTACTGTGGGCTTTTCCAGGCTAATAATGTTACTCTACTGCAATACTATTATTGATAATTACATTATACTGCACAGTACTGACCTTGACTTTGCAGTCAGCAAAGAGTAGGACAAATTGTGTCAGCATTGCCTCACCTTTAGTCTTTCAGATTTGTAGCAAAAGATAATGGCATGGGTAGGGCCTGGTTGAAAGTGGGTTTAAGAATGATTTCTTTTCCCAAGGAGCTCATACCTGTCTTGAGTAATGCCAAACCATGTCTCACAGAGAGGGTTTTTCCTGTAACCCTTCTTTAAAAAAAAGTAAAGGAGAAAGTCTAGGAAGCTACTTGATTGCCTCGGATGGAGTAGATGTCAGCAAATTCTTCTTTTTCCTTGATATCTTTTTTGGAATATAACTTTTTTTTTTTTCTTTACCAGTCCTTCAAACACCTTGCCTCTCTTTCCTGGAAATCAAACAGTATGAATAATGTAATTAAATTATCAAGGCATGCAGCAGTTTTTAGAAACGCTGCCATTTTCCCCATCTAACACTTCTTGTAACTTTAATTTTCCTTTCTTGGTTGTGCTTACGAGACCACTGTTGAAATTTATTGTTAATTATTGATATCCTCCTGCTAGTCTGCATTCTATTAATCTTTGTGAACTGGCTTGCAGGAATAGATATTTTGTCCTGACTAATTTGTAAACATAAGAAAGAATTATGCTTGAGGCTCACATTATAGGAAGAATGCAGGTCCCTGTGTTCAGCTTGGTTAAAACATTCAGTAAGTCTAATCTCTGGGTATCTAGGCAGGGTAATTGTACTCAGATGCATTAGGTGGGGGTGAACATCTTGCTTCCTGGACAAGTGCAGATGAAAAAGAATATCTTATACTAAGTTTGGTTTGGATTTATTTTTCCACAGCAGGAATAATGCAGGGCATGGTCCTTTGATAGGATCTTTTATTACAATAGATTGTAGCATCAGTTTCCCATTATGTAATGCTACACTACCCACCAGCAGCATAGTTCAGTAGCTGGCCTTCTGCTCTTTTTTGTGCAGCTTTTGTAGCTGACTAGTGTTCTGCCTGTTGTTAGTTTAGCACTTTCAAGACCACCTTTTCTTCCAGTTGCAGTATTGATAACGATTGGTAGCTAAACTTTGCAATTCCTGTAGGTTGCAGTGAACAGCTTGTAAGATCTAGCATCTAGCAATCCATGGCAGAAGAGCCTGTGGGGTATTACCTTCATTTATTGTGAAAGCAGATAAACGATGGACCTTGCTTATTGTATCTGTATCTTTCCCATGTGAAAATCAGTGTTTCCTTCAATTGTGTTTTCAGATGGGTGGTCTTTGTGTGTGGGTTGTCTTGTGCATGTGTGGTTTTTGTTTGGCTGTTGATTTCCCTTGGAAATAGTTGCATAAAATTTTGGCTTAACATGCAAAATTCTTTGTTTTGCTTTGTTCCCAGTCTTTGTCTTTAATCTGGTTTCATGCAACACTGCTTCAGATAATAAGCTTTGGATAAAATACAATTTTGCACATAGATTTCTGCTGAAGGTTTAATTTGTGGACCTTTTGTAAGCCACGTTATACTGTGACTCTAAAGCTACTCATGAGAAACCGTGGTCTTGTCATGGATTTAGCAAGGAGGGGTTTGGTTTTTGTGTGTTGTGGATTTTTTTTAAATTAATCTAATAAATTGGGCTAATGAATGGCATTGTGACATCATTGTAATTCGGCCAGTACTCAGTCTTTCCTAACAGATGTATGACCAGGTCGCACTTTTGTGCCTTGTGAATGAAGCTATTGTAGTAGTGTGCTAGTAGAACTGACTTCTTTCTCTGCAGTTTATCTACACTGCCTCTTATCACTAGATATGCCAGGTTTTCCAGGAAAATGGTGTCTTTTTAATTCAACTCTGATCAGATTAAGTTCCTTTGTGGTAGATCTACAAAAGAAGAAAGAGTAGATTCTAGTATTTAATATCTGTGTTGTTTCTTTTTAATTTCAAACAAATACTTTTTTCTATTCACAGAGCTGCTCATATTAATAAAGGGAGTATAGGTTATGTGAAAAAGAGTTTTATTAATAGATTGACTAAACTGGAAAACGTCAGTCTTGCATTTGTGTCTTGAAAAAGTAGCAGTGATTTGTTTTATTCAGTGTGTTTTTTTTGGTGATGGTGAGATAATTTTTTTTTACTAGTTGCTTAAAAGAACAAGGGTTCTGCAATCATTGCCTGACCTGCCTCCCCAGATTCTCTCCTGTCCTGAAATAACTTTGAGCCCATAACCAGTTTGAAGCAAACTTTGCTGAGATAATGGGCTCAAAAGTGAGGAATTCCTAAATATATTGAGAAAATAGACAGACAGTTAAGGAAGACAGGCATCATTACCACCCCTGCGGAAGTAAAGGCTGCATTGTGAGCACCATTGAAAGAGAATACAGATATTGTGAGTCATAAAGACAGGGTAGGAGAGCCTTCAGTGGAGCTTAAACCTTCTTGGTCACCACTGAATGTACATAGCAGCAAAACACCAGACTGAGTTAGGCCTTCTGTTCATAGGAGTGCTTACTAGTCTAGAATACATTTAACATGCATTTTTAATACAGCTGGATGTAGTGTTTGGAAACTATTGATGGAGATGTTGGTGATGATCCATATTTGGCTTTGGGAAATAGCCGTTTCCACTGAAGGAACAACCACTTCTGCATAGTTTACTCCTGTTTCCTGAACAGCCAACACCAACATCATTTCAGTGTGAGGTAAAACCGACTCTCAGGACGCCACTGTTGAAGGTATTAGAGATGCTTCCTCAAGCAAAATCTGAGTTCTCACCATAGACCTGTTTCTCTATCAGACTGATAGCTGTGATGGCTCATTTTCCTTGTATCAGAGCTCAGTCAACAGCTAGCTACCACTTTTAGGCTTGTGCAAAATGTTTGCCAAATTAGGTGTTTCATAGGACTGAAAGATTTTTGCTTTGAGTCTTGCACATGGTGTTACCCCTCTGAAACATTTTACTTCATTATGGCTTAACCAAGCATGGGAATACTTGTAACTCATATTTGCCAATTGTCTGAGCAAAGATGGTCTACATCTGACAGTGCCTAATGGACATTTGCATTTCCACAGAGCTGAGCTGTGTTCCCCAGGGCCCATATTATTTTGGAGTAATGATGAATGTAGTGGCATTTGTCAGCCAAGCCCTGAATAAGAAGCGATAACCAACAGCTCTGAATTCCAGAGGTAGCAGACTAGAGACAAAGCAAGGGCTTTTTGAGGCATAGCTTAAATACATAAAACCCCACATTGAATGAAGCTTTTGCTTTCTGAAGGTCCCTTAAGATTTCTTCTTGTTCTCTTGCATAACTTTGTGGATTTAGCTTTCCTGCAACAGAAATTGTGATGAAATGAAAAATTGCCATCTCTCCTGGTGCTGTAATGCTGAGCTAGTGCCCAGTGGTGCCCATCCCAGTCTTATGCAAATATGAAGGGACTCTTGGTGAGACATTTACCTGAAGGTTCTGGATGTGTGCGCTCATGTATAAAAGAATCTACATTTGCTCATCTTTTAGGTATTGCACAAGGTGTTTCTTAAAACAACTTTGTAAGAAATGAAGAAAAATGGAGTTTAAAACTATTTTTTTCTACATTATTGCAGCTGTTAAAGATGCTTTTTGAGAAAGTAGGAATCAAAATGTAATTGCTTTATAAAGTTTCTGATTATTGGTGTGTTTTCTGCATGTTTCCAAGAGTGACTCCTTTTTTTTATATGCATTTCTGTGCTTTTAGAAAGAAATATTAAACATAAGTCATTAAAAAAATAATTATATAGTTGGGGTCATGACATCTAAAACTGCAGTTGCTCATGTACTTAACTGGTGGTGCAGTCTTCATTTTTTTCAGTGTTTATAAACTATCTCACTAACCCGTAAACTCTCTTCAGCTGTATTTCAGATCCGAAATAAGTGGTTATTTGTGTATTTCGTTGAACATTTTAGTTTTTATGTAGGTTGTCTATGCTTTAACAAATAAAGAGAATATTCATTTTGAGAAACTTCCTTAAAACCCATAAATCCTACAAAGAAAATTAAAATATGGGCTTCTGCGCAACTGTAGTCAGGCCTTATAGCATAACATACGCTCTCATAATTATTGAGAAACTTATCAAACTAAATACGTTAAAAATTCAAAATGGGTTTGAGTTGTGTTCTGTGCTTAAATGTTTCATCTTGCAGGACTTTGAGGTTTTTCAGCCTTCCTGGTTACACCATAGAAATATCTGGGTACTTTGGGATTTGGGGGATTTGTTTCTTGGGAGGAAAAAGAAGAACTGGAACAGGCTGCCCAGATGGGTTGTTGAGTCTCCTTCTCTGCGGACATTCAGAACCCATCTGGATGAGTTCCCATGTGACCTACTCTAGGTGATCCTACTCTGGCAGGGGGTTTGGACTGGATGGTCTTTCGAGGTCTCTTCCAACCCTTAAGATTCTGTGATTCTGTGAGTGTGCCATAGTGTAGTCGTGTAGGTCTTTCCCTTCTCTGAAGCGGCCAAGTCAATAAACTATATCATGATGAGCATCGATTTAACTGTGTCATTGGCATTTGCAACCATGTTTAGAATGAACAAGTATTTGAATAGTTTTGAATACTAATATGATGAATGTTCCATGAATCTAACCAATTTAACCTTTAATAAACCAAACTGTTGTTTACTTCAAAATATACTGTATCACTAATATGTTTTTTCTGTCAATTCCTCTCTTAATTGATCACTCCGTTTCCCCCTGCCTCCCATGGCAGTCTTTTCCCTGTAAAAGGACCAATCTGTCTAAGGTAGAGAAATTCAATTTCTACATATTGATTGCCATGTCTGCGTGTGGTTAACTTGCAGAAGCTATGCTAATCACTCATCTGCCTTGGTTAACTTTACTTTTTAAATAGTTTGGTTTTTTTCCCCACAGAAATTCATCTGCTTTTCTGTTTGTGCACTGGTCAGACAGCATGATATCTAATTCATAACCCTAATGAAGGAAATGTTTTCTGTTACCATAGGAAGTAGTTTTGTAAAACTTTTGTTTTGTCCCATTGCTGTAAACTCCTAAGCAGGCACTTAATTGCATCATATCTTCCTATTTTTGTGATACCGAGTAATAACCTTCCTACTATTTTGGTTTTGTTTTAAATCAGGTTAGAATTTGAGAGACAGCAACGAGAGGAGCTTGAAAAATTAGAAAGTAAAAGGTAACATTCTCTATGATCTTTATGTGTGTGAATACATATCTACATATGCAGATTGTAGACTCCTTTAAATGATTAATTTGAACTCACAGTGTTACTCAGCAAACAGAGGGTCCTGATAGAAATAATTTTATCTTGTCTTATCCTCTATGAAAATGTTGGGTATTTTCTTGGACTGTTCATTGTTACTGGTTAGTAACAGATAGACAAACCAAATGGTCACTCAGTGTGATCTTTAGTGAATGAAATACCAAACACGAGGTATGAGGATGGTAGGTCATACAAACGTAATATGGTAGTCACGCTCTTAGTTCTCATGGTATTGTTTTAAAAGATGGTAAATTCTTTATCCAGACCTTTTTTATTAATTAGTTGCCTTTGGAATGAATCTTCATTAGAAAAACCAATGTTGTAAACTCTTCTCTCAAATAGAACCACAGTGCTAATATAGGCACACCAATCGTGCTTATCAGGATGATATAATCAGTTTGAAGTACAAAAGAAGGTATTGTTGTCAGCTGACAAACTGAGCTGACTCCTCTGGCTCATCATAACTGCTAAGATTTTTGAAGTAATAGCTCTCGCCTTGTTGCAGATCACAGCATTGATTACATTCATAAGCTAAAAGACTTTCTGTCGTCTCAGCTTTAGACTGCTTGCTCCGTTTTTGAAACCTGTTTATATAGCCGGACTAAGTTAAGTAAACTCAGAAAAACCCTGAAACCCTGAAGCATTAAAAGGAGATATTTAGAAAATGATGCAACAAAACCACTGCTATTTACCTACTTTGTTATGTTGACAGGATTTGAATTCGGGTTGTGGTGAAGCTGCTTTGCTTGTGCTTTAATTTATCTGACTTTAGCTTCCCACAAAATAACCATCTGACTTGCAGATTCTCTCTACGTATGTTCAGGCAATGGTGTTACGGGGGTAATGGTGACCTTCAAGTCTCTGTCCTCATTGGGAATCCACTAGAACCTTTAAAAGAGAGACTGCACAGGACATAATAATTTGTCTTAAAGTATTTTCTCTCACAAATACGTCCATTCCTAAGCTTATAATCCTGTTTATCAATAATTCAGTTGGTTTTACCTGAAAAGAAGACATTATTGTAATTCATCTGTTTGCTTCAATTTGGTGAGGCAAATTTCTAATCAAGTCCTTTTATACAGATTTTGTATATGAGAATGTAGGTACATGTGAATACATATATACATATATATTTACTTTTCATTGTGTTCTATCAGTATTTTAATTGGATTTGATAGATGTAGTACAGTCTCTTTTTTTGCTAACATAAATGCTTACTAGCATAACATGTCTTCCTATAATTTCATATATCCACAACTTGTTATGTTAAAATAGATGATACGAATCTCTACCATTTATCCAATGCATTGAGTCACTTCCAAGAAAGTGGAACATCTTAACCTGTGGCAAAACAAAACTATTAAAAAAACACCCATTATACAGACTGTAAAATCCTTGTCCAAACCATTTTAACTTTCTAAGGGATATGTTGTCATTTGGAAAAGTTGGAAATATTGCATGTAAATGTTTTTCTGTAGGAAACAAATAGAAGAGATGGAAGAAAAACAAAGGTCTGACAAAGCAGAGCTTGTAAGAATGCAGCAAGAAGTGGAGTCTCAGCGCAAAGAAACAGAAATAGTACAGCTGCAAATTCGGAAACAGGAAGAGAGTCTGAAACGGAGAAGCGTTCACATTGAGAGCAGGTTAAAGGATTTGCTGGCTGAAAAGGAAAAATTTGAAGAAGAGAGATTACGGGAACAACAGGAGATAGAACTTCAAAAGAAGAAGCAGCAGGAAGAAATTTTTTCGCGGGTCAAAGAAGAGTTGCAGCGACTACAAGAACTTAATCATAATGAAAAAGCAGAGAAAATGCAGATTTTCCGTGAACTAGAAAAACTGAAAAAGGAGAAAGATGAACAGTATATTAAGCTGGAATCGGAAAAAAAGAGACTTGAAGAACAAGAAAGGGAGCAGGTGATGCTGGTGGCTCATCTAGAAGAACAGCTTAGAGAGAAGCAGGTCATGATAGAGCTCCTGAAGAGAGGGGATGTACAAAGAGTTGAAGAAGAGAAAAGAGATCTTGAAGATATTAGAGAGTCTCTTTTGAAAGTCAAGGAAGCCCGGTCTGAAGGTGATGAAAACCGTGAAGATGTGGAAAAAGCACAGCAAGATTTCATAGAGTTTAAAATGAAACAACTGGAACAGTTGACTATTTTGGAAAAAGATTTAGTTCAACAAATGGATCACTTAGAAAAGGAAATAGCAGATGAAAAAAGTGCTCTGGAACACTTAAAATTTGCACATGAAGAACATTTAAATCTCAAGAGAGACGATGAAATCTCTGTAGACTCTGTATTCAAAGCTGAAGAAGTTGACAGGATAAAGTCAGCGGAGTACAGACTCCAGTCTAAAGTACGCCAGCTTGAGTACCTGAAGAGTAATCATTTGCCAGCTCTGCTGGAAGAAAAACAAAGAGCTTCTGAAGTCCTTGATAGAGGCTTGTTAGGGTTAGATAATACTCTCTATCAAATAGAGAAAGAAATAGAAGAAAAAGAAGAGCAGCTTGCCCAATATAGAGCTAGCAGAAATCAGCTGCAGCAGCTTCAAGAAACCTTTGAATTCACAGCCAACGTAGCTCGTCAGGAAGAAAAGGTTCGGAAAAAGGAAAAAGAAATCCTTGAATCGAGGGAAAAACAGCAGAGAGAGGCGCTGGAGCAAGCTGTTGCTAAGTTAGAAAGGAGACACTCTGCTTTGCAGCGTCGTTCAACAATAGACTTTGAAATTGAAGAGCAGAAACAGAAGCTTGCCACCTTGAACAACAGCTGCAGTGAACAGGCGGGTCTGCAGGCCAGTCTAGAAGCTGAGCAGAAAGCCCTTGAACAAGACCGAGAACGGTGAGTGTTGTGGCAGCTTCCATTTGATACAGCCTAGCCACAAAAAGTAAATAGTTTTATACCTTAGCTGGTGGGAGACCAATTTGTTCTGTATCCCAGTATTTGAGTTTCTTGATGAGTTTAAAGTAGTTTATCCAGAATTGAAGCGCTGTACTGCTTGTTAAAGAATTCTTGCTTACTCATTAACTTCTGTTGTGTTTGGATACTTATCCCATCCTCAGCAGTGTTTTCATTTGCCATCACAGTTCTTAAATTGTTTTGCCTATTTAGAAAGCTCAAACAACTTCATGTTCTGCCCTTAGAAAAACATGTACCATCTAACAGCTTTTTTTATCTTAAAATATTAATGTATAACATTTTTGTTTCATTGTTGGTAACAAGTTAGATGTTTGTTCAAGATTTGGAGACTGGTAGTTACAGTATACTACCAACTGTCTCTCCCAGCTGATGATGCACTGAACACTTCTGGTATTCAAAGCAAATGTGTAATGTTTAGTTTTTTGTTATTGGTTTCAGAGCTAAAAGAACAGAGTAGCCATATATCCATGTAAAATTTGATGGTAGTTTTTAAGCCTGTTAGAAAATCTGTAGATGCTTTAATGCAGCCATGGGTGATGACAAATCCTTTTAGGTCCAGAAGCAATGTCATCAGTAGTACACATGACATATGATAGCAAAACATTCAGCCTGAGTATGAGAGGCTTAGAGAGGAGTGATGCAGGTGAGGAAGGATCTTTCTATGCGGAAGAAGAGGAAGGAATCATTTGTTTTATTTTTGACCTGAGCAAAAATCCACTGGGATTGATGCATTTAATCCATGCAGCATGGAGAAAGGGCAGAATTGCCATTTTTAGATGTGTTGTCTGATTTGGTAATGCTACAGCTTTAAAACCTGTCAGTATTGTTGAAACAATGAATTGTTTTTTCTTGAGGTAGTATTAATATTCCAGTAATGATACGACTCTTTCTTCATAACCCCTTCAAACAGATGCTTGAATAGAACAAACACCTAAAAAAGCATCTTGCCTTTAGCCGAGTTGAAGAACTCTTCTTTAGCCTTTTTCTTTTAAACCATTATCAGAAGAGAATAGTTTCTCTCTGTGAAGAGGTTACTATTTCAACTTTTAGAGCTACATTGTGTGGATTTTTACTTAAACATTTTTAATACTGATTTATCATTTTATTGTGGATATTGCCATTATTTTTTGTAATTGTCTTGGATAGAAAATCCTGTTTTCTGCACTAAGCATCTCGCTTGACTAAAGTCAGCCATAAACAACTGGAGGTTTCACAAAAATAGACAGCTTAGTTAGCCCTCAAGAGATTGCTGGCTTGTGTGATAAGTGGAAAAATATGTTGTCAGCAGAGGTTTGGAAAAGATAGCAAGGAAGTGAAAAGGTCTTTTTAAAAAAAACAACCTTTTTTTTTTCTTATTTACTTTAAAAGCCTCTTGCACAAACTAAATAAAGCTTCGAAGCCTTTCATTGAATCGCCCAGGGGCCTGAATAATTCAGTTCAGGAAGTTTTTATGAATGTTGAGGCAGAAGAAAATCTTAAGATGCATGATAGTATCTTAAATGTTTCAGGCTACTTACTGCTATTGCATTTGAGTTTACACTTCACAGAACACAAGGTCTTGGGCACTAGAGTATGCAGTATATGTGATGTATACGTTTCTTATTGTTTATCTAGATACCAGTATGTATGGATGTGCTCTGTTTCAGATCAGTGTTAACTCTGAAAATGCTTAAATGCAGTATTCATTTGAAGTGGTCTAAGTGTGTAAGTCTATCATAACTAGATAAAAGGATTTTTCCAATTTGGACATTGTTAGCTCAAATTATTTCACCTACAGGGGTGAATCCTGAAAGGATGATTTGAAGTTAACTCCTACTGGAATAATGCATACATGTTTTGTCTTTACTGGCAGAGGTCTGTGGCATTAGTATGACCATCACACAGATTTAGAGTAATCTTTGAGACAAAGGGATGTGTCGCTCACAAGTGACAAGTGCAGTGTGGTGTATTTAATAGCGGGTGCACCACACGGATGGAGAAGTTTATAGCTAAAGGAAGTCATATCTTTTGGTAGCACAATGTTTACAAATCAAGAGATAAGCTTTGTTGCTTTAATGTAATTCTGATTTTTGTGGTTAAATTGATTTTCCATAGATGCAAACACTCTCCTATATCCATCAGCCATTTCCCATCCACTTTCCCCCAGGATGAAGGATTGTTTTGCTGCTAATCAAAAGAAACAGATGGCTTCTGGCAGTGCTGCAAAAGTAGTCTAAAAAGGAAGTAACAATTCAGCCTGCTTTACTCCAGCCTAAGCCTCAGCATTCGTCATGTCTTTAATTTTCTGCTTTAGCCTTCAGGATGGAATAAAGTAGTTGTAGCATTGTACTTCAATTTAGATATTTGCAATTGCAAGACGAGCAGGAACTTATTTTCTTTTATTCTTTAATTTTCAAGTAACCTCTAGAAAACCAATTACCTTTAGAGACAAAAGTTGTAATGGAAATGGGGAAGATTATTACTGTGTTACTAATCTAATCTCAGCTACGTTACAAGTGAGAAGTGTGTTCTACAGGTTACTTTGTTATAATATAGCTTAATTTGACTAAGTGATAAACGTAGCAAGAAGTGCTGCTTATTTTATATGCCATGCCTCAGGCATTTTCAGTCAAAAATATGGTACACAATTTGACATATTCTACTCTGTGTGTATATTTGTTGAAAAAAGTGATGAAGTTTCCATTTCAAAAGATTTGTTATATATGTATATATATAAAATAAATACTAAGTTTGAACGTAAATTTTCTTATGGGCATGTGTTGCTATGTCGTTGTTTTATGTTATCTTTGGTTTTTGCGCTAAGTACTGTATTTTGAGGATTGAATATATTCCCTTCTATTTATTCCTTTACCACATGTTGAAAGCTAGTAACTGAGGTCCTTGATAGACCTCTGTAACAAAGTTTACTCCAGTGATTCTAATAGACAAATGGTCTTTCTAATTAACATTTAATGTGTTGAGTTGGATACATTTTGCATTGGAAGTTATCGGTTTATTTGACTTAATACTGCTATGCCAATGTGTTTTTGAGGTATCTCTGTTTTCCTATGTAAATATGCTTAAGAAAAAACTATGATTTTTATATCTGCAAAAGTATTAATACCTACAACCTTATGTACATGTATCCCTCTGCAAGTACAGGACTTCTCATAAGAACTATGTGAATGAACTCTAAACCAAAACAAATTACATTTTAAGATCTCTTTATAGCCTGGATCAGGAAATTCAGCAGCTGAAGCAAAAAATATATGAAGGTGATGGTGGTCAGAAAGTAAATCATGGAACATTAGAAGAGAGACTCTCCCATGCCACTTCCCCTACCAGCCCCACAAAGCCACAGCCGCCCGCTGCACCGCTAGTTGATGACAGGTAGGTAACCTGCATCTCTGCAGTGTTTTACAGGCTATGGCTTTAAAAAAGAAATGTTTCGAAAGATTGTTCTACCAGAGTTGGTTTTTAATTAAATACTGTAATCATACTTAAAGACTGGTCTGGAAACAATTAATTCGCAGTGTTTTACTTTAAATAACCACGAGCCTAATGTTTTGCTCCTGTTCAGTTTGTTTTGGAATAGAGGGCTGGGAAACTGTAGTACGAAATGTATTTCGGTTGGTTTTGTGTTTACAGTTACTTGTCTATGTGGTATTCCTTTCTATGCACATCAAGCAATGAAGTAAATGAAATCATTTTAGGCCTTTTTTATTAAGACAGCTGCCTGGAATCATTTAAAATCTATTTCATCTCATTTTTTTACACTTAATCGTACTGTTGTTAGTCTTAAATGGATGGAATGTTCCAGGAGTTGAAGACCAAATCTTTGTTAGTCCAAGTTGCCAATATCACAAAGGGATAAAAGCAAACCATTAAGTAACTAAAGATACAACCCTAGCCTTCTGTTTCTCCTTCAGCCTTCTTACCTTCACTGCCACTTGAGTGTAGAGCTGTATGCATAACAGTGACTTAACCTGTGGTCCATTAAATTCTCTAATTATGACAACAAATTGTTAACCTTTGCCTGATAAACCCTTGTTCAAAAGTCCGCGTTTCTTAAGGAGAGATAAAACAGGTCTACCATTAAGCCTGCCAATTAAGAGTTGTGTGGTACCTATAGTTCATAAGTGTTTCAAAGAGCCCTTTAGCCTGTCTTGATTTTTATCTAAGAATAGACTTTTTTTCCCCCCTCCCACTGTTCTGTGTCTTGTAGGATAAGTGCCTTTATTGAACAAGAAGTGCAGAGAAGGCTCCAGAATATTCATAATAAAGCTGAAGATAATGATGTTAGCCTGTCCTGGTCTACAGAAAGTTTAAAGGTGAGCAGAGATGGGTAGAAAATCGTGACCTTCAGTGCACTGTGTGTAACTGATGATTTAGTTCTGTTGTTTGGCAATTTTCATATTTTCCAAAGCGAAGTAATTTTAATTTACAAAAACCATGAACAGGAAATCAGTTTTAGATTTTGATCAGCTCCTTTTTTTTCCTGTGGCTGAAATTCAAAAGTTGTATTGCTTTTGCTTTTTTCAGGGAGGAATGTGTAAATGGCAATAGAAAGCTGGCGCGTAAAATGGAAACTCATGTCTGTAAAATACTTTGATAAAATTCTATCCAGAAGAATGGGAATTGCTTATACTTTAAAACCAATGCTCATTTAAAAACTGGTGATCCAATTAATCCAAAGTCTGGGTTGATTGACTTCTAAGTGAGTGATTTAATGAATATTGATAAGAAAATAGCTATTTCTGGCTACTGTAAAGAATGTCTCTTTGTCTGAATACTTTTAAACGAACTTCTACAAGAAAGGAGCTTTTTTTAGTAATCACCTGCACCTTTTTTGTTCTTAGGATAATGAGAGGCTTAGTAATGGCACTGTTCAACGCAAGCTCAAGTATGAGGTAGGTCATAATTTGTCAGAATGAAATGGTTGTTTTAAATTATGGCATGCCCTGTAATTAAATTTCTTAATGTTTAGCTGCATAATTAGAATTTCGAATTTGCAGCAAGATGAATGGCAAATGGAAACAGCAATGCATTTTGCCAGCTGGAATTGAAGTGATTTTATTTTTTTCTTCCAGATTAAGCATAGCTTTTTCCTTATTTGAAAGGTGTGGTGTTATTGTGGATCTTTCTTCCTCCTTCTGTCATGATTCTTAAATCTGAACAGTATCCCTTTCCTGATTTATTTTTTTTAGAGGACAAAAAACATTTAGTGAGGAGAGGTTGCCTGAATTCAGAATACTGATTCACATTTTTAACTCTTAATGAACTACTGTAAGGATGTCTGTAGTATTAGCAGGTAGCATTGGGCAAATTTGCCTGTGTCATGAAGGATTCATGTATGTATTCTTAAATTGAGACTTACACCCCTCCCACCATCTTTGCCTAACTTTTGCATGAGACATGGTTAATTGCTTGTCTTGCTGAATAAATACTAAACACCTTTAGTAGGAGGACTGCAAGGCCTCCAATTTGGACTGGTTTTGACTTTGATACTCTTATTTTTAAACTGTATTGGACTTTTTACTCTGTCTTGGATAATACAGGATGACTTTCTTGTGTATGTGTGGAAAAACATTAAAGATGTTATCAGTTTCTGCGTCACTCTTGGACTTTCCTGTGATTTTGGAGTAAAGCAAATAGAAACCAAGTGAAATGGATACTGTACAAAATAAAAGCAGCGGTGGGCTGAGAAGATGAACAATTCCTGAATCAGACCTCAGTCACTTCTGTTGGATTTTCTGTCTCTAATTTTGAGAGGTTCTACAATGATTCTACCTATTTTGAGTAGTAGTACAAACCAATCAAAAATCAATCCTCAATTTAAGAAATGTTTGAATCAGAAAGTTTTATAAGGACTTTTGTGTTTTCTTCTTTTGAAATTCTTAACAGAAAAGTCAACAGTGGCAGCCACATTATGGCTTACCATTTATCTCTAAAGATGGCAATCATGCTTCTGAGTTGTGTGGAGAAAACACAGGAGTAAGAAACCATAAAAGACAGAAGGACTATAACGAGCTATGGGATTTATATTCTGGTTATGGAAGAATCTCCTCTCCTTTTACATCAGAGAAGGCATTTGAGAGTGGAAGAAGTAATTCAGAACAAAAGAGCTTTGCTTGTTGTTGTGACATTGAAAGTAGTTTAATTCACTCTAAAAATACTAATACTTTAAAGAGTAAGAATGTTCCTCATCAGAATGTTTTATCTACTTTACAAAGTCATGACTTAAATAATGTGGCTTACTCGCTCTGCAAGGGTGAAAATTTCAATCATTTTGATGATAAAATAATTACTTCTCCGGATTGTGACAGCTCAAGAACTGAATCTGATTGTTCCCACTTGAAACAGCTGTCTCCTGTAGGATCCTTAATGGGTGCTAATGAGCAGCCTGGCTTTAACAGCATATCGTGCCTATTTTTTTCTCAGTCTAATATGCATTCTGAAATAATAACTTGTAAAGAAAACAGCCCATTTAAGACAGTGCACCCGACAATCAAGGACCAGTTTAGTAATTCTCAGCTTCCAACACAAAAAGCCTCCAATTTGATTTCTTTCAAGTCAATAGCTTCTCATTTTGATGTGAGACCAGAACACACTCACGGTTTGGGATATCTTTTCAGTAAGCTTTCCTGCCTTTACAAAGATACCAGTAGTCATCTGCTCAACAGTACGGTGGTTTCGAAACAAATTAAAGAGTTGGGAAGTTTATGTGACAGAAATGAGAGATGTGCACAAGTGGTATCACTAATAAAAAATCTGCCATTCGTAAGAAATTTGCAAATAAATGTATTCTTCAAGTCAGATGTGGATCAAGATGTGTCCCACTCTACTAATGATGCCAGAGCTCATACTGCAAATGTCATTCAGCCTGAATCCCCTGTGCAAGAGACTATCACGATGTGTGTAAGTACAGAAATCTCTGATGCCTGTGCGAGAAACCCCTCTGAGGGTCTTGTCTGCTGTTGTAAAAGTGAGGAGCTGGAAAACAGTCTCGTATTAAAACAGAAATTTGTGCACTTTCCTGATGTCTTTTTGAAGCTTCAAGTCTGTTCTCTGGAAAAAGTGCTGGAATTCTTGACCTACACCTTACCTCAACTTTCTCTTAGAGTGGAGGAATTGAAAGGTATATATTGGCTTGCTGTTGGCAGTTGCAAAAAACTTGATCCAGAACCTGCTTGCTTGCTTTTGTTCAGCTCCGTTCTGTATGTTGTTGTTTCATCAGTCGGACAAGACGTCTGCCAGAGTTCCTTGGCAATGTTTTGTGAGGTTCCCATCATCACTATCAAGGAGATTCAAGTTGGCTTTGCTGGACAGAGTATTAGTCTTCTGTGTTCTGCTGAAGATGGTTTACTCACAATATTTACCTATAACAAACACTTCACTCAAAGAGTTTGTCATGACATAATGAGTGTTTTGATTCCTACGACGGATGATGCTGTTTATTTAAATCACCAACTCTTGAAAGATGATTTGATGCAGATTTCGCTGGACTGGACATCAGAAGTAAATGACTTAGTTCTTTCAAATGGAGTGCGACTGTCCTGTAAATTTAAGTCTGAATTAGCTGATCTGGTTTACTTACTCCATGAAAACATGGGAAGCGTTAAACCTTTATTAGGTGACATTCACGTGCTGCTTTATACCTTAGTGAAAGTCGAGTGTGCTAAGCAGACTGTTTATAGAGCTCTTGTTCTTACGACTACTCATATAAGTCTCTTAAGGGAAAATAATGGCTTTTATCCTGCACCTAACTTTACGGATGCTTCATGCCAGCAATCACAGTTTGACAGCCTTCAGTTGTACAGTTTGAATGATATCCGATGTGTGGTTTTGCCAGACAAAGAGAATTGCGCAAAAATTGAGCTTGTGTTTTCTAGAAGGAGCAAGGTTGGATCTGATTCAGGAATTGGTTTTTCTACACATTGTGGCAAAGAAATAAATACTCGACCGACAGCCATCCCGTCAATTCTTCAAAGCCGTTTGCATATCCCTTCGGAAATCTGGAAATTAACATTCAGTTCAAGTGAAGAAGCCATTTGGCTAATTATGCATCTGACTAGGTGTTGAAATCCAAATATGTTTAGATACATTCAAAATAAGAGGCTAATGAATATTGATAAAATCTCTTTCTTTCTTTTTTTTTTTAAATCAATAAGCAAAAGAGTCCTTTGAGCCTGTGGGGGGATGCTGTAGGAAGTGGAGATACATTGTACCAAAGATCTTTGTTACATGAGTCTCTGATATGCTGTAGATACATTTTCTTGTGAAAGTGAGGAAATTAAATGTTTCTATCTTATGTGTTAGGTGGATCAAAACTGTAATTACAGCTGTGTCTTCTGATTTCCATTTTGGCTATGTTTTCTGGCTCCCTCCATCTACTCTCTGTCTTCATTAACGTCTTCTCTCTTCTTCCATGATTGCCTTTTCATTAATCTTTCTGAGGATCTTTGTTTTTCGTTCCTCTCATTTATTTCATGCCCTTGATCTTGATATTTCAAAACATCATTTTTATACCTTTTTTAATTTTGCGTTCACTCTATGCTCTTAATACTAAGACTGTTTATAGCTTTTATACTTTGAATTTTGGGAAGAATAGCCTTGACAATTCTCTTCTTTGGAGGGTTTTTTGAGTATTATTGCGCTGTTTCATTAAGGTTTGTCACAAGTGCAAAAGGAGTGGTGTTTGGTTTGTTCAAAGCGTGTTGGCTGACTTACCAGGAATTGATAGATTTGCTGTATTGCTTTGCTCCTGGGTTTATCCCCTTTGTCTAGGGCTAAGAGTGTAGGAAGCAGTGAATCCAAGCAAGAAAAATGCAAAGAACATCTTATAGTCCTTTTAGATTTCCCCCTCCTCTCCTTTTCTTACAGGGAAGGAGTTCATGACTTTAAGTAACGTGTATTTATTTTGTCCAAATAGTTAACTTGTACTTCTCGGCACCAGAGCAGGTCTTTATATTCCCTTGATGTGAGTTTTTAAGTAAAATGTGAAAATGAACCTGATGAAAAGATGTAAACAGATGTTGATTGTGCTTTAAATAGTATTTTGACCTTTGGCCATGCTGCCATACCTGTGGTAAGACAGACATTTTGGGGTTTGTCATCTCTGTACGTATTTTGTCCTGTGTTGAATGGATACTTGGCAACTGGGAATACGGCCTGACGGATGGAGTAAGTTTAATTCTGGAGTTCTCTTCATGTCATGTGCCTGGCCTGACTTTCCTCTTTTTCTACTTGCTAACTAAGGGGGCTGTTCATGCTGTGAGTTTGCATCTCTTTCAATTCTCTTTAATATTACATTCCAAGAAATAATGGAACCATGGAATATAAGTGAAAGATTTTTATTAGTTGAGGCTTGCCTTTAAAGCTTAGTACAAGGTTATTCTGTACCTGTTTCCCCTGTCAGATGTTCAAACAGTAAATAAGCTGTTGTCTTCCATCTTTTATTTCTTCCCTTGTAAAGGGAGATGAATACCTTTTGAATCCTGTTGCTTGAATGTGCCATCTGCCTTACTTGAGGAAGATGGTCCTTGGCAGAAAAAGCAGTGGGATGTAATCTGAAATTCTAAATTCTGTAAGCATATTGCCAGTAGAGGTGCAATTCTTCTACTAGACAGAGTTAGACTTCAGTCTCTCTACTAGTATAAGAACATTTCCCATTTGTTCTTACCATATGTTAAGACATGATAATGTAACTCATGTGGGATTTAAAAAGACAGGGTTTGCATTAGATGAGGAAGCTGTGTCTGGGAGGATGAGTGCTGGTTTGGATAGAGAAATATGTTGGTTTTTTTAATAACTGAACTTTCTGCTACCTCAAGTCAAAAGGTGAGCAAAATGTGTCACATTATTTTTAGATATGGCTTTTGTTTTTAACAAAAAAAGTACACACAAGTATCTCTCAGAACATGGAATGGACAGAGTAGTTACAAGTTTGGAGTGTAACCTTGTGTCAGTCCAGTTCACAAGTGACTCCTACACAGACATCGCCAAGGCATTTCTTCTGAGCCTTGCCAAAAGCTAGCATTGAGTAGCATGATCTGGGAGGACTGTCTTAATGAGGGCTGTTCAAGGAATGACATTTCAGCAACTCATTCCTTTTCAGATTATACCCTGAAGTTAAATGTATGTGCACATTGTGTTCCTATTAACATGATTTTCCTCTTTTCTGTTTATTTTCAAGTCTAACTCAAATAATATTCTGCAGTTTTATACAAAAAATTCTTCACAGCAATACCTTTTAATGTACTGTAAGTTAAACATAATGATTGATGTTTATGAATATCTAAACATTATTTAATGTATTAGAGTGGGTTTTTCACATCACTTTGAGATGATTTTCCTTTCTGACTATTAGCTGTTTGTAACAGTTCTCTGAAAATGACTGCAAATAAATTACATGTTGACAGAGGTGATTTTAAGACTGACTTTATGGTTTTATTTTTGTTCTAAAACAGATTATATTGTTGTCAAGGCAATGAACTCTTCTTTCCCCTAAGGAAAGAATTGCTTACATTTCTACGCTCCAGAAATGAGTTTTAGTTGAAAAGCGAGTAACGTGGGGAGAAGGGAAAGAAAGGCAAAATGGAGAGGAGAAAACACTTGTTGTGTAAACAAAGGGCACTGAAAAGGTCACTTTGCTGCATTTTCTTCTTCACAACTCTTAATGCTAACATTAAGGGAAATGACATTGGCATTTCTAATTGACTGGTAATGAAATAACAGCCTCCTCCTCCTTGAGAGCCAGCTGAGGATGCCAAAAGGCTGTCTGTAACATGCGGCATTTTTGAATGCATTTCAAGCTTTTCTCCAGCTCCTTCACAGCATCATGTATGCTGGAAGTCACCAGGAGTTGCTCCAAAGCAACCAAATGTGGGTGACCAGAAGTGTGAGTCATGTGCATGTTTGGAGATGTGTTGGTCAAGACTGAAGAATTTTGACCGACATATCTCGTTGTAGTTGCTAAAGGATTGAAAAGAAATGTTGAGAATACAATTACAGATCGAGTGATGAATACCATAACTAATTACAAATATAGAACATAGTTATAACTTTAAAGTGATAATTTTTAAATCTTTTTTTCTTATTGATAACTTATATTTGTCACGGTGCTGTTGTTTTCTAAGTACAAATTCATTAAGGTTTTCAGACCATACACATTCAACTGAGAAAGTGGAGGACCTCCTAAAAGGCAATTCCTGTAGTTGTTCACTGTAAATGCTTATGCTACTTTTGGACCAGTCACTGCAAAGCATTAACTTTGTCAGTTGAAAAAGTATTTTGTTTTTGTTGTAACTTTAGAGTTAGAGTTTCCATCTGGCTGTTAGTCAGATGAGTGTGCTCTCATTACAAGTACCTTTTCAGATATTTTTGTCCAGACTGTGCAAATTTATCCTAGTTGAGTTTTCTGTTAGTTTGATATGATTTTAAGAAAATAGTAGGAAGCTGTTGTGACAGTGGATTGCTGTGTTATCTATACCTTATTCAATTATAAGTCAAAGAGTTTTCTGAATTGCCCTGCAGCTTTGCATGATATTGTAAACGGGTTTGTTACACAAAGATAAAAGCATACAAAAAATGCGTCTGACTGTGAAGGCTTGATTCAATTTTTGTTTTTTAAAGATAGTTAATACAATGTCTGCTTTCCCTTAGTTTTGAGATCTAAGCTGAAAATACCTTTTTAAAGGAAAAGCAGTATTTTTAAAGACACTTCACCTTAATTTTTTCATGCATAACAAAATGCAAGGGCTTGCTCATAAAAGGAGATTCACTCTATTTTCACAGAACTCCTTTGTTTTAGAAGTAACTTCTGCCTCCTCCATGCTCTCTTTCCCTACTCTTCTGCACAAGAACACTTTCTCATTTTTAGTGAAGTTCTTTTTCTTTTTTCCTTACATAGTGATTTTGGTTTTCCTTTGTTCTCCCTATTTGGTACGCACATGAAAGCGGATGGTCTGTCGTTCACTGAGAGCCAATCCAGATGACCTAAAGGACCCCATTAAAATTAGTATTCCACGCTACGTTCTATGTGGACAGGGAAAGGATGAACACTATGAGTTTGAAATAAAGGTAAGTGCTTTTCAGTTACTTCTCTACACACCTTGCTTGCATTTGTAGCATCACAGTAACAATATTAGGAGAAAAATGCCGTTGGTGTGAAACCAAATAGTTCCTGGTTTGCTTTGTCCAGTCATTGGTGTTCACTGTGATAACATCATCACAGTTAGCAAAAATGGAAATGACGGCTGGAAGTGCACCTGAGAATCTGCAGCTTTCAGAAATCACCTTAGTAACCCCAGTAGGGTTTGTTCCACTAAGTTTAATCCTTGGTTCTCCTTCTGTTATCTAAATGGCCCCAGTACTGTTATAGGAGAGGCTGGGACAAGGCATGCAGAATACAGGACACTATCAAGGCAGCTATTTGCCAAGTGTCAGTGGTACACAGGAGGCTGGTGGTCAGACTCGTGGGGTGAGCAGTTGAAGATCCAACTTCAAATAATTTGGTTAGAAGTGTTGGAGAGATGAGGATTAAATGCACGTTGGTTATAGGAAAGCCCTTTATTGAGCTGCGAGTGTCAGGTATGGAAAATAATTAGGCTTGAAATATTTACTTATAATAATGAAAGCATTAATTAAAGTATTTTGCACATATCCACAACAAAGGCTTAATTTCTTTCGGGCTCTCTTTGTTGTTCTGGTTCTACCCACTCTGTATCTCCAAGGTCTTGCTCCTCCAAACTGTTACCTGCTTCCCCTCCATTGCAGTGGCTTCCTCGGTTGATGTTCTGTGCAGAAATGCTGGAAAAAAATGCATATTCATTATGTTTCATCTGGTGCTAAGCCAATGTTTTTTCAAAGCAAGATGTGAAGTCTAATTGGAAATGTACTCTCAGTGCATGTGGACATGTAGCATAACTGATGTACATGGCATCAGAGACAAAATTGGCAGCCTTCGTCGCTGAATGTGCTGCCAGATGCTTCGTTAGCTGCTGTAAGTTGGAGGAGTGACCTGCCCTCACAGTGTGCAGGACCATTTTTGAACTGTGCTCACATTCTCTTTTACAAAGGCTTTTACTAAGGTGGGCAATCTTAGCTCTGTTTGTCCTAATTAAATTTTCATCTTGAAACATACTACACAATTTGTACATGGAATACTTCCTTTTGCCTTTTGAAGTTTGAATTTCCTGGGGCCAGCAAAAGGCCAGAGCCAAAGAGAAGAGTAAGCACATATTGAACTCCCCAAGTACTGTTCCACTCATTAACTATTTTCAGCACACAGGATCTACTAAATTGGATAATGTTTAGTGAAGGGAGATAAAATAAAAAGATATTTTCTCTTTTTAGTAATTTTAGATATCTCTGCCAAGTATTCTCTCTTAATCCCTTAAACTTATGTAAGCATCTGCAAGATCTTAGGATGAAGGGGCAGTTCAAAGACTGTGTGCAGGAAGACTTGGACTTACCTGGAAGAAAATGTAGCAGAAGAAAAATGTTAGAAGGGAGTGTGATTCGTAACCAGGAAGGAACAGGATGATATATCAAGGAGAGAGAGAAATATGCATATGAAACTAGATTCTAGCTGTTCTGGTGCTTGTATATTTTTTTTCTGGGAGAAGTAAGACTTGCAACCTAACAATGATGGCATAGAATGAATGAATGTTCTAGCTAAGATCGGTGTATACAGAGTGGCTATTTTCTTCTGTCATAGTCGCCAGTACAGTCTTTTCTTTCTCTCCTTTGCATCTCTAGGCTGCTTCTGACAGAAACTGCTGCTTAGATCAGGGCTTTGTTGAAGGTCAAAGCAAAGAAGTGAATGACATAAGGAATGGGCTGTCACTTTAATTGTAATCTGTTGCTGTGAACTTCCTTAGAACAGTAAATATTTTTACTGAAGCTCCTATGGACCTTAGTTTGGCAATCTTTGGGGTGTTTCTTATAGTCATTCCCTTACACAAGTCAATCAACTGTTTATGTCACAGTGGGCTACTTCTGCTGTGGTCAGGATTTGGCCTCAAGCTACAATCCACAGACCGTCCACAAACTTCTCTGTTTTAAACCTTCCCCCTGCAGAGCTTCCAACTGCTGCTATGGTTATTCTGTGGGAAATCAGATACATGGAACAGTTTGGTTTTCTTTTTTTCTTTTGCCTTAAATATCAGGAAAGTAAAGGTGAAGGTACAGGGAGGAGGAAACAGGTAGTTGTTTATTTCATCCTTCCCAATGGGTCAGGATACAATATCAGTTGTTGAAACAATTCCTGGTTTCAGCCTTACTTTACTTTGTTCTAGTTTATTTTTGGGCGGTCTCCTGGCAGAAGATGTCTCAGTCTTGGAGAGGTGTTGTTAGTTTCATTTCTTTTGCTGGGTCCCAAAGAAGCTTTCTTGCTCTTGCAAAAATGGGCAGCTGAACTATTTGCATGTAAAAGCACTTGAAATCTGACAAAGTGACAAGGGATGATTGAGTTGATTTGTAAGACAGTCCCTCAGGCTTAGAATCCTAGGTACCTCACAAGTATTTTCTTCAGCAGATGTTTCTAGTCATTATGTTTGTAGATAAATCCTGATTCTATTGCTGTACAGGGAAACAAATCTAGCAAATTTCTGTAACAAATATATAAACTTTTTTTATGACATGCAATAGTAAAGATTATTTCCTTTATATGTCAAAATAGAGAAGGCAAGTTCCCCTTCCCTTGGCAACATCACATTGAGTTTGTAAGTCTTTCAACTCTAACAACCAGCCAGAAATATTTTATTTTAGTACAGGTTCAGCACCATGTCCACTTAGACATACAAAAGCCAGTAAGACAGTTTGTCCACTCAGGTATTCCACTTGTTACAGATCCTACTTTAAGATGTTGACTGAGTTGGACAGAATTGGACAGAAGGCAAAATAGAAGCAAACCTGTTATTAGAGTTTAGACATCACCTTCTTGTTTTGCAACACGAGATGTCGTGGGGCTGTTTGCTGGTCTGCTATGAAGCATTCAGGGTTAATGGATGTGTTTCCAAAAACCCTTAAATTTGAGCATCAGTTTTATATGTTGTCTTTAAAGACATGATGAAACAGTAGTAACTTGATCAGGTCTAAACATATTTATGTTAGAGCTGAATTGGAATGCCAGAAAACTTCCCTTCCTTTCATGTTGTTGTGATATGCAGAATATTCAGATGAGGCTGTGCTAGAAACAGTATGTGGGAAGTGCTTTTGCATTGATAAGACTGTTACAGGGAGTACCTGCATTGCAGACAGTACCTGTAGACAGCAGCAGGGAAGGGGGAACTCCAGCTCTCATAAAGGCATATGAGGTGTCCCTAGAGCAGCTGATGGAAGCAAAGCCTGTAATCAAGCACAGCCAGCCCTGCAGGGGATCCTCTGCAAGAGGGAAAGGTGTAAATAAGTCTTTTCATTTTTTTTAAGCTTTCTCTCCTTGTTCTGTGTTCTCTCATTTTATTTATCCTATTTGGTATTTTTTCAAAACTGGATTTGTCTTGTGTTTCAAAGCCTTTATTTAAGTCATCTCTGAGTTCTCTGCAGGAGTTCTCAAAGCAGTGCTTTTCTCCAGGTCTAGTCACAGTTCTGTTCATCCAAGTGCTGTGGTAGCTCTGCCCAAAATGTCCATGTTTCTAGTCTAAGTTTCCTTCTGAGCTCAGTGAGGTATTGCATAAATGAAGTAAACCAGAAGTAGTTACGTAGCTCTTAAAGAACAGGATGCATATCCCATATCTACCTCAATTAGAAAAAAAGAAAAAGCCCAGTCTTCCCTTCACTCTATCAGTTTAATATCCTCAGTATTATGAATAATAGACTATTATTAATAACTTAGAAATAGGTTAGAAGAAATTTTCAGACAACTTTTAGCTTTTCAGATTCACAGACAGTGTGAGGAACAGCTTCATGGCAGAACATGAATTTTCACAATGCCTGTGGACAGTTTAGCCAGCCCAGGTAAATAAGATGGGAGTTTCCTGATCAGGTGGAATAATTCATTGTTTGTTTGTTTTTCTCCCCCTGTGGTTTTACTTTTATTTGTATGAGGCAGAAGGAGAACAGATTCTGAGACAGGCTGTCAATTAATTAAAAATGTTTGTTATTTTCTGTCAGTAATCAAGAGGAGAAAAGATAAGGAGATGGGGCTATAGTATCTCATTTCAATTTATAGGTTTTACATAGCAAATGGTGTGCTTTAGTCAACCTCATTTTTTTGTTATTAAGAAAATGTTTTTTAACTACTGTAGGGGAAAATTCCAACTAAAAAATAAAGGGCTTTTCAAATCTCCTTTACTTATTGTTCTTCAAAAAGACCTGTATATGTCCCAAAGCCGTACTTAAACAGTATATAGTCTGTCATACAGCTTTTTAAAATGGGGATCAGCTGTAGAAGTACAAGTCCCTGTTCTGGAAATGTTATTGCTATGCCAGATGTGCTGTAGCTTACTTCTCTATATGAATGGAATTTGATCCTGTCTGTGCTAATAACATTATTGCTGAGCTTTGGGGACCAGTTTAAATTTTGTTTAGCTTTAAAATGAATTTTCCAATAATATCAACAGTAACAACAAAGTATTGCAATGTGTTACCTACTAGTCTTGTTACAAGAATTAGGAAAGTAAACAAAGAGAATGGACAAGGACCTAGTCAGGACAAGCCAAGCCACCAGGGAAGACTCTAAGGGAAAATCCCTCCATTCTTATGGCTTTGCTGTTCTCCTTCCTGTCCATCTCTAACAAGTTGTTAAACTTTGCAGAAGAAAACTAATAGTTGGCTGTAGGCAATTTGATTTGGGTAAGTTTGTTACCACCTTATCACCTAGTCAACTGTCAGATGCACAGCTGACAACTTGATTGGCAAGGTCATATACATGCTCTCCCCATGCTGTGGAGCTGGAAGAGTCCTAAATGCTTTGTGCTAGGTTACTCTGATAAAGACATGCTTCTGTGAAAACCCTAGGGAGAAAAGATTTCTTTTGAGTAAAGATCATTTACAAATGAAATGATCACAGCAAAATTTCATGACTCAGAAGTATTAAAATACGATATTAAAGCAAAAAGAAAGCGAGAATGAGTAACATCTGTATGATTATCCCTTGCACTCTGGTGTTTATTTGAACATTAGAATCATAAAGCCCTTGAAAGTAACTATCAGAACTAAATGGTTGATTAATTGAGATCAGCATAACATTAAAAATCCTGACTAGTTACTGCTTTTTTCAGTTAAACCTGCCTATGCATGTTAAAGCCATTCACTGCTTTGTAAAGCCTGAAACACTGTTAACAATATATTGAGGGAATATAGGCCATTATACAGGAATTCTAGAAGCAGTCAGGCTTACTGGTGATGTAAAACATGAATTCTATAAAAAACAATGGGTTTGCATTGTGGAGATGGACTAGAAGAACTTATGTTTTAATAAATGTGAAAAATTTTGAGGCAATTAGTTTTGTTTATTTAAATCTTTTAGTTACAAATAGGAAAAAACCCAATCCCCAAATCTGGTTTCTGACGTTAGAGCAGCAAAGGCTGTGGGCATGGGGAAGTGTGGACCAGAGATGAGTTTGTTGTGAGCATGAGATAGCAGCTGTCATCATCAGTGCTTGGATGCTGGTCTCCTCTGGCTTTATTGCTCTGTTTCTTTCTTCTTCTACTTGGTTATCCTGCACTGTTGCAACCTCCTTTACCTCTGTAACTTTCCAATGCACTCAGCAGTGAGGGAACTACTTGGTAATTTTAGGAACCACTTTAAGATTAAGAAGCCCATGTCTTTATGAAAAGTGTTTTATGAAAATGATTATGTTTGATCTTTGTGCATAAATTCATAGCTAGGCAAAGGTAATATCACATATTAAGCCTCTTAGATTAAAGAAGCAACAGTCTTTTCAGGTTTAGGCTCTGCCAGTAGGCGTTCTCCAGCTCTAGTAGTCTGTAGAGAAAAACACTCACCTCTCCCTGCAGTATTGCTTGTTGGTATCCTCAGATCACCAGACAGAGGCTTTGTTGTAATATCAAAGGTACGAGTCACAGCACTTTACTGACTCACTTCAGGATTTCTTTCATTTCACTTAATTTCAGACAGTCAATTTTTGTTTTCCCCTGAATTTTTTGTGGTTTCTCAGGTCCAGTGAGGATTTTGTGACTAACAGGTGCTAAGGTTGGCTTGCCCTCTGTCTTTGCTTGTGTTGCTAAGAGCTTTATTCACAGGAGTTTTTAATGAAACTTCCCCTGTAAATGTGCATGTGTGTGTTTGTATGTATGAGAATATACATTTCTCTGAATGTATAGAGAAGCACTTGTGCTGGATGTTAATCATTTGTTAATGGAACACCCACTGATTGGAATGCTGAGAGCTACATAGCTGCACCAAGGTGTGATTGGGGATTGGAGGTATTTTAATGTTTTTACAGCCCTGTCAAACCACTCTGGAATAAGGAATAAAAGTGTTCATTTTTTTTTGCTTTGCAATCAGTGCTCCTTATTAAATACAGTTCTGTCACTGTAATGAAAGAAAAATTAAGCCAACCTATAAAACCTTATGGATTTAAGGCAACTAAGAATTTCCTGGTTTAATCTGATAAACTGTTGTATACTGCCTGGTTTTTAGTGTTGTACCGTGTGTGATTTTTACATCTGTTCCTTCTTTTTATGTTGTCTGATACAGATAACGGTCCTGGATGAGACATGGACAGTATTCAGGCGGTACAGCCGCTTTCGAGAAATGCATAAAACTTTAAAACTGAAGTACCCAGAGGTAAGTTTCAGTAAAACTTCTTTTGTGAAAAAGAGAGGAAGGAGGTAGACACTGAAAAATAAGTGTTTTTCAAATGGGAGGTGGTCTGAGACAGCCAGTATGGCTTCACAAGGGACAGGTCCTGCCTGACCAACCAAGTGGCAGTCTATGATGGAGTGACTTACCTAAGTGGACAAGGGAAAAGCTATGGATGTTGTCTTCTATGTGGACTTCTGTAAGGCCTTTGACATGGTCCTCCCTGACATCCTTCTCTAAATTGGAGAGATATGGATATGATGAGTGGACTGTTAGGTGGATGAGGAATTGGTTGGATAGCTGTGTCCAGAGAGTAGTGGTCAATGGCTCGATGTCCAGATGGAGATTGGTGGCAAGTGGTGTCCATTGGGGGTCTGTGTTGGGACCAGTACTGTTTAATGTCTTCATCAATGACATAGAGGGATCGAATGCACCCTCAGCAAGTTTGCAGATGACCACAGGCTGAGTGGTGCAACTGACACAACTGATGAACAGGATGCCATCCAGAAGGACCTGGGCATGCTTGAGAAGCAGGCACATGTGAACCTCATAAGGTTCAATGAGACCAAGTAAAGGTCTTGCACCTGGTTCAGGGCAACTCTCAGCATCAATATAGGCATCAATCCATGACATGAAGGGCTAGGGGATACTGGCAGATGAAAAGCTGGATATGAGCTGACAGTGTACTCTCACAGCCCAGAAGGCCAACCATATCCTGGGCTGCATCAGCAGCAGGGTGAGGGAAGAGACTCTGCCTCTGCTCTGCTCTAGGGAGGTCCCACCTGAAGTTTCTGTGTCCAGCTTTGGGGCCCTCAGCACAGGAGCTGTTGGATGGGGTCCAGAGGCCACAAAAATGACTAAATGGCTGGAGCCCCTCTCCTGTGAAGAAAGGCTAAGAGAACTGGGATTGTTCAGTCTGGAGAAGAGAAAGCTCCAGGGAGACCTTATTGCAGCCTTTCAGTACTTCTAGGGGACTCATAAGATGGGGACAAGTGTTTTAACAGTTTGTTGGACTAGGACAAGGAGTAATGTTTTTAGACCAAAAGAGGGTAGATTTAGACAAGATGTAAGGAAGAAGTTTTTACAATGAGAGTGGTGAAACGGTGCCACAGGTTTCCCAGAAAGGATATGTATCCCTCATCCCTGGAAACATTCAGTGTCAGATTGGATGGGACTCTGAGCAAGCTGATCTAGTCGAAGTTATCCCTGCTCATTGCAGAGAGGGTGGGACTGGATGTACCTTTAAAGGTCCTTTACAACCCAAACCATTCTGTGATTCTACGATTCCTCTCAGCTGTACACTTCTAGGAAGCCTGGCAAGCCCTTCAGCAGTTCAAAGCTCCAAGGCTGCTAGACACGGGATGGATGCTGCAGTGAAACTGTGACTCTGTGTGTTGCCTCTAGCCATTAATTCCCTTTACTGCTGACTGGCATCATTCCCTGGAGGTTGCTGTTCTGTTCATTGCAAGATACTTGCAGTCAGATCATGTCATCCTGACAACTCCTCATTTAAAAGAAGAGCGTTGTTCCACAGATACCCTTTTGTAATAGTGGCTTCTGGGTTTCTGCAAAATGGAAAATTGATCTTTCTGACCACCTCAGAGACTCTGGGCATTCAGGATATGAGGAGCTGTGCCTGACAGAGCTTTAGTTCATTGGAATGAACGTTTGGGTAATTACAGTTCTTGGTTTCCACATCTAACTTGTAATTATTAACATTTTGCTTCCTTTCTTCTTGTTCCCTTGGATATGAAAAGAAATAAATCATTCAGGCAATGAAAGGGAGCCTGACTTGAGAGTTAGCACGAATAAAAACATTCATATGCTCATTTGCAATAGTGTGCAAATGCTTTATTGGTCTTCATCGATGGATTCTTTAAGCTAAAACGTAATTGAACATGAAACAACATTTAGTTTTAAGGAGTAAAATATGCAGACCTGTGATTTTTGGAGATTCTGGGTCTTAAGATCATACTCATTCCAAAACAGTGTGAAAACAAGAAACTGCTTTCAATTTTGTGCCATGCACAAAGTATTTCAGGAAAAGGGGTTTTTTTAGGAAAAAAAGAGAGAAGAAAAACAAAATGAAATCATCTTTTCTGATTGTCAGAAAGTTTTCAAAGGTAAAAATGAGTTTTGCATGGGAAATGGAAAAGTTCTCTTTCCACAAAGGCTTTTATAAATACTGCTTGCGAGTGAACATCAGTATTGTATTTTTTATTTGAATGGATGGCCATTTCCTCTTGGATGTTAAAGTTCTAGTCTGTCAACAGCAATATCCTAATTGCATCTAACTCTTGAAAAAACAACTAGGCAGTCTTCCAGTTAAAATAGGAAAGGGCCACCTGAATCCCTCTGCAGACTCATCTTCCCATTAAGGAAAGTGTGTTTGAGTAGTCTTTGTCAGAGTCTGTTATCGGTCCTGACAATACACTGAGGAACAATTGAGTGTGGCTTTTACAGTGAAGTCAAACAAAGATCAACTTTTCACTTGTACATAGTAATCAGGTTCAAGAGGAATCAGATGTTCTTAAAGCCACTATTAAAATGTCCTGTGTGCTGCAGCATATTAATGTCACCTTTTAAAATCAAGCTTTTGTGAGTCACAGGACAAATTTAGACATTTTTGGTTGCAGAAGGGAGTGGAGGGGATTTTTTGTTGTATTTTTGTTATTGTTGTTTTGAAGAGCTATGAGAACATAGGAATAGTATCACTAAGTCAAAAGTCCAACATCTGAGAGCATACAACTGAGACAAAACTCCCAGCCTAGAGCACAGGTACATAGTTTTCTTCATCTTGGAGTCATCCCAGATAAAGTTGTTCTTGTTGTAATTAGTAGTTCGTGATGAATATTTTTTCGTGTGGATTTTGTCTGTATTTTTTATTCTCTACACCACTTCATAGGTACCTTCTTGTATAGGCAATTTCCTTTTGCTGCTTTTTTGTAGCTTCTTTCCTTGCAATCGTGCTTGCAAGGTCAGTACATTCTCTAGTGTAATCTGCCAGTTTGTTTCTTATTGACACTTCTGTGTTGCCATATGTCTGTGTCTTTGGTAAACTTACTGAGATTCACATCTAGTACGTTAACAGAATTATTGCTTCAACTATGCATATGAATGACTTTCTAATTTCCACATAGGAAAGACATTATAGTATGTTTTATTAGGTTGTCTCATCCCCTTTCAACAGTTCTGTAAGTCAGGACAAATACCAAGGCTTCCAGGTTTGCCAGTATGAATATCCCTGAAATATGATACTCTTTGGAGAAGCGTACTAACATGTTTTGCTTCTAATATGCTTGAAAGAAATATTTCTAGTCATGTTTTTTTTCTGAAACAACAGATCTGTAACTTTAATAGTAGCTTCTTCCAGCCTTTATTGAGCCTCTGCTTCACAACAACCTTCCATAAATTATCGGTGAGGTTCCAGAATGCATATCTTGGCCAAGTACAAAGCACAGTAAAGTTTATGAGAGGGGAGATAAGCATTTGATCATGTCATCTACTGCTTTTAGGTAGGTACTGTCACTTAAGTACCTGTTTACGGAACCTTTCTGGCACTGATGTTATCTTCTTTATTTTACATAGTACAAGCTGTTTGAGTCACCTGAGGGAAATAGTGTTTGGGCAGAAGAAACATAGCTAATATGCATTTGGTTTCTTCTACTTGTCAGCATTCCTACAAACTACAGTGTCATTGTTTATCAGAGGGGAAGAGCAGGTTGTGATGGATGAAACACATAACACCAAATGCTGTAGTGAAGATTTGGTGTTTGTTTTCTTTGAAGGTATTTCGTTATCCATGTCGCCTATGTGAATGATCCATGACTTCCAATATTTTAACCTTGACTTAAAATTGCTTTAATTTATGGTAGTTTTGGATTAGTTTTGCAACATGTGTAGGAGTTCAATTTGTTTGGTAAATGGAAAATCATCTATTTGCTTCTACTCATCTGACATTGACCTAATTTGAGATTCACCATGATGCTAAAATGCATGTTGATACCAAACTTGGCAAAGTTACCTCCTTAGCTGCTGTATATTGTTCCAAAGAAACTTGATTTTATTTTGCATAGTTCACCTTCCAACTCTAAATTAATATTTATAATGAACAGCGAAAATACTGTGGATGTGTTTAATGTATGAGTGTCCTGCATTTAGAAGTGAACTTTACAGCTCATTAGTTGCTCAGCTCTGAGTTACTACATCAGTATTTTAATAATTTGCTGATCTTGCATTTCATGTTGCTGCCACTGAACTCCCAAAGGAGTGTATTGGCAAACTGATTTACGAGGAAGGTTTAAAAAAGGAAAAGTATCTCTTTCAGAAGCAGAAACTATCTAATGTCTTCCAGTCTTATAATATGCCATATATTTTATGTACCTGCATATTTCTTCTAATGTAATTAAGTGTCTGCTGACAACTGGATATCTAATTGGAATGTGACACATGCAAATTTGGAAAGACTGAAGAAGCTGCAGCAGGGTGAGATTGTGCCAGTGGTAGATAAGCACCAAGCATTTAACAATGCCTATTTGTTCTTTGAGGTCTACATGATTGTCATTTGCTCAGCTTCAGCTTTCACAGACTACTAGATTGTTAATGACTCACATTAGTTTTGGAATTTTAATTAAGACCAAACCTGGCTTTCAGTTGCAGTAGTCTCTAATGAATATACTTTTCTTTGTTGTTGGTCAGAAACAGGAGCAACTGGGCTTTCTAATACAGAAGTGACAATTTTCAGAGTAAAATTCTCCTTTTTGTTTTTTTTCTCCTCCTTCATCTCTTCCTATCAATTCATGCTTTTGAGATACTATCAGAGTGCTGTTTTCTTCAGAAAGCCTTCCCTTCCCAATCCCTGTGTTGCTGTGAGGGAAAACTCACTCTTCCGTCCATGTTAGTTCAGCAAGTTCAAGTGATGCTCTGTTGTGATGACCAACGTTCCCTTCTTAACACTTAGTTTTCTCCTCCATTTTTCAAAGGAGAGCAGAGTAAGAATTGTCTGTTTGTCTTTTTCTATTCAAATCAAGTCCGTCCTTCACATGGGAGTCTTTAATTCCTATTTGCATCCAGGTAATTATGCCAGGTTTTATAGGATGTTCACCCTGCCTGTGAAGTTCCCTGTCAGTCTTCTTGAAACCTCTTTCTGTGTGCATAAATATCTCTAGGTGGTGTTATGGGAAACACCTGCTATTGAGGCATTTTTATTACTAATGGTGATTCTTGACTTAAAATTTTAGTAAATCCATGGAGAGCTGCCAAAAAGAAGCCAAAAGGTATGTTTGCATTTATAGACTCATTCATGGAGATGAGGACATATGTGAGTAGGCAAGATTTCTGCAGGAGTGCCAAAGCTATTGATTGCTAGATTATTTAACAGAATGTAGTAATTTGTGTATTTGTAGGTGATGTATGGAGGACTATATATAAATATAGATTTGTATCTTTCACAGGCTAAAGCACAAAAGGACCATTTATAGTTTTTAAAGAATTTTGGATTGTGATTGAACCTCTTTTCTCTTCCGCTGCTCTGGTTTTTGTCATCTCACATGACCGAATGGGTGCATATATCCATATCTGAATCAGCAGGAATGTCTGTGTAAACTTAAACCTTCAAGTTAAAGTTACCATGTGACCCCTGTCTGCTCTTCGCACCAGGCAAATGAGTGTGCACGATATATTGCAGCATCACATCAATATCATGAATCTCGGAGGTTAGGATCAGAGCCCGTTGCTTGGATGACAGGGTTTTTCAGGTACATTAAGTATTAGACAACAAAGATTGTATTTTATAAGCATTACCAAGAAATGCTCTCTGCTTTCCTTTTTGGTTTTTTTTAGTGCAGTGTTTTGTAGGGAAAAACTCTCACCAGTAGAGTCAATGAGAGTTAGATAGTCTTTGTTGTCATTTGTGAAAACAGTATCCTCTGCTTATCAGAAATCTCTTTGACAGAGTATCATTCTGTTTGAGTGAACTCTGGCTCTTGTCAGGTGGAGGAGTAACAGGCTGCTCTTTGCTTTGTATGCCTATAATAATTGCATGAACTCCCAACAGCAGAGAATATTTCTCAAGAAATGTTCTTCAGAAATAGTATGTGACTGTTTTGAAACTATATCGAATTCAAAACATTTGTTGCAAGCTTATTTAAATACATTTCAGATTTTTCAAAGCTCAGAAATTGTCTATTTTTTACTCTCAGACAAGAGAGACAAGAAGTGTTTTGTACCTCAGCAAAGCCAATTCTTGTTTCGTCCATAAAGCCCACAACCATTCATCATACTAGCTGTATGTTTGCTATTAAAATAGAAGAGACATCAGTTTTGTAATCATTTAATAAGTCCTTTTTAGATTCTAGTACTACCTACAGTTTAGGAGTAATTAAGCTGAATGAAGAAGCACGAATTATTCATGTAACCAACACTAACTGACCTCACTGTCCTTCCCTTTTACGTCTGTACTTGTCTTTTGGGTGGTTGCCAGGGCAGGATCTCTATATTCAAGTTGTCCATACATCTGTTGCTCTTGATAAGTAGTAAGTCGAAGAAATCTTCAACATGAAGTGCTGGCATAGATAATGGTGAATTTGAGGTGAAGCCATTCATTGTAGAAGACCATCCTTGGATTCTGGAAGAGATTCTCTCCAGGATCATTGACAGAGAAATGCAGTTTTTCACTCACTTTCAAGACATGGTTGATGGGGATTTGGAGGTTCTTATTCTTCCTCTCCAATAATCTCAAGGATAATTAGGCAGTGTCTGTGTATTTATGTAATTTACTAAATTATTTTTTGAAAGTCTTAGCGGAGATTCAGAGTTCTTCCTCCCAGGGAAGAAGAGAAACAGAGAAGTTAAACCAGGAACGAGTAATAAGGCAGCAGACTTGTGCAGAGCACTTTGGGCAGCATTTTGACTGGGATCTTCGTTGCCTGACTGCTCTGATTCGGGTTTGTGACTGTGCAGCTGTAGTGTTTCATCAAATGTAAAATTTGTTTTAACCTCCTGGGATAACTTTGAAAGGGAAAAAGATGAGGAAGCAATAACTTTGAGGTACTTGGCTTGCAGGGCTGACGAGCCAGTTGCCATGTAACTAGTGAGCTCCTGGAGCTCAGTAGCTGCTTTGGCATCAGAAGTCAAAAGCTTGATATATCAGAGCTGGTTGGCCTGAAGCTCTGCTGGTTTTACCATTGGATTTTCTCATTTACTGGCATCAGTAGCTGTATATTTAATTAGTATATAAGATTTAGGTAGTATTTGCACATTGAATGCAAAATTCTGGACATTTGGATGCTTCTAGTGTTCAGTTGTAGTGCAGAGTACAATAGTTATAAGTAAAGGTAACTAAAAGCTTCTAAGACAATGTTTAAAATGAGTTTGTTCAGAAACCTGTGATTTATGCCAAAGGCCTCGCTCCTGCAGTGACCTAAGACCCAGTCCATTCCCAGATTCACTGATGGTTGAGATTTGATGTTTTTAGAAACTGTTGTGACTAAGAAACAGTTAAAAATCACAGGTTACAGGTACTAGAGAGAGCAGAGTGTAGTATATAGTAATGACCATGATGGTACAAATCTTGCTACAAACGCCATCTCATTAGTTCAGAAAGTTGGGTTTTGTCTGTATGTGGATTCATAATTCAGGTTCTTTCAGCCTCTGGGAACTCTGTGACCCTTAGCAAGCATAATCTATGACATTTCTTTAAGATTCATTCCTCTGTTTGAAAATTTCATCCAGTGAAGAAGTAAACTTGTTCATATGTTCTGCCTGGACTGAAATGGTGTTTCTGCATATTAACTAGAAAATGTGGATTTTTTTTCTTTAACTAATCAAAAATATGTACTATAGTTTTTTTTTTATACAGTGGAAACACGATAGGAGGCAACCTTAGGAAAAACACCAAGAAGGCAAAAACAGTCTAAAAGCTTATGGGTTTTTTTGTCAGAAAGTGTATATTTGGGCAATGTTTTCAACATTAATGTGGTTGTAAAAAGGAAATGCCATGATGTGTATAATTCTGACACGGGTGTTAATTGAGTAAATATATAAAAAAGCATTTAAAAAGTAGGGTTTGCATTATAAATCCTAAACTAACAGCAGACATTAATTTTTGCTTTCTAGCCTGGAGCTTTGCTAGCCTTGGTAGTATATCTTTCCATAAATACTGAAAGAAAAATCAAGTGGTAATTTTTAGAATACATATGTGTGTAAACCTTATAATACTATCATACAAGTAGGTGATTATAGCCTTCACCTTTATTCAGTACAAATTACAATAATTATGGTATAGATAATTGTAGATCTTAACACTGATGTTCTTGTCACCTCTAAAAGCCTGGAAGTACATACACAGGAAGCATATTTCATCACATACATGTTTCTAGCTCCTGTTGATGATATGTTCAGGGCATTCTGAAAGCCTACGAGTTTATATACATAGTACTTCCATATCAGCTTTAGTTTGCTGCTAACTGCAGAAGTGATTTCGGAGGCACATCCTTCAATGCTTCATCTGGCCTTTCTTTCTGCAACACAAGGCTTTTGGCTGCTGCTATTTTTAAAAGAAATTTCAGCACTTTACTCAGTCTACAAATGAACAGGAAAATTGATTTCCTTAAGTAAAGTGTGAAAAAGATTTCTGGCTAACCATATCATATACTTCAGTGCAAGTTTCATTATGGGGAAATGTATTTATTCCCTCTGAATTAGTAGTTGCTAACCAGGGCTGGAGCATCTGAGACACAGCAAACCTGCTGGCACATTTCCTTCCAGCATGGTATGCAATTCCCATGCTATTTCTAGTGGGAAAATTAATTCAGTGTATGAATTTCTTGATGTAAAACTGAACCTGAATGTGTAAGAGCCTTGTGAAAGTCTGGCTTTGGGATTAATTTATGATTATTATTGTTTTGAGGGCAGCAAAGTTCTCTTGACTTGGTACAGGCAATTCTGCAGCAATGCAATTTCTATCTTTCCTTCTTCCTCCCTCCTATGTTTTACTTGACAATGAAACATGGGTTTTTTTGGTCTGTCCTGAGTAGATCATGAAACCTGTGAGTTTCAGAAGGTTTCTCTGGGAAAGTACTGTTACGTTTATAGACATTTTTGATGAATTCAGCACATGATTAACCTGCAGGTAGACACCACATGCCAACTTCATTGATTGTACTGTGCAAAAGTCTTACATATTAGTAATGTAGAAAAAAAGAGGCATTTTGAGAGGCCCAAGTACTTCACCTCATCATTTACAAAGCATTTGACAGAATAATTGCTTTGATTATTTGATAATTGTATTTTCAAGATTCTACTCAATTACCTAGTACATTTTCATGATATCAAAATATTATTGTTGATTTATCAGTAAAATAGATTCAGAGGGATAATAGCTACCTGTGAGAGAGGAATGTCTCTCTGAAAAACAATTCCTAGGCTATGCAACCTGAGATTTAGGTGCTAACTGAGATTCAGCCATTTCTTAGCTGCTCCTTAGTGTCAGTTCGCTTGGGGAATGCTTTAGGCTGCAAGACTGTGTCTTTGTTTTCTTCCTGCTTAGTAAGAGGCAGAGGGGAGGATTGCCGTTTCTTTCCTTTTTTTAATGATTACCTTCCTTTTGAGGACTTTAAGATTTGTGCTCAGTTAATCACTAGCTGTTATTGACAGTCTCACTGTCTTCTAAGAGTTTTGTGAAGAACAAGTTATTCTCACTGTGTTGGTCAGGGATATGCTACAAGGCTAAGTAGGCTTTCCAAGTAGAATCCTTTGGTTTCAGTTGATTTAGGATGTGATGGCTCAGCTCTAACTCTACTTTTTTGTGAAAAATACCCAAGCTAATTTTGAACAAATGCTATAGATTTTATCCAAAGCTGTCTGGTTCCAACTGTGCTGCCTGTTGCATTTTCCCTTACACGTTTAGACAATACTACCGGCACAACTAGAGGTGTGAAGCTGTTATGATCGACTTTATTCACTGCCTAATCTGCAGGATTACACCAAGCTTCTCTTGAGAAGCATCTTCTCTTGGCATCTTTTGAGCAGTATATTAGTGCTGTCCTCTCTTAGGAACTACTGGGAGAATGAAGAGGGAAATACAGGTTGTAGATTTTGCAGTGCAGTAAGAATATTTGGCTGCTTCTTTTGGCATTGCTATATTAAGCAAATGAGTGACTTGCTGTCTAAACAGGACTGAGATTCAGGTGACTGTTAACTGATGAAGGGCCCATTCCAGATAAGGCTGAGGTAGTCTGCTAGAAAGAAAAGGTGCTGAGAAGCAGTTTCCCCCCACTCTGTGTTACACAACAGTTGTTACACATCTTAATATATGTTTATGGCAGGTAGTTTATCTAACTGCTTTTGAAGATTCAGGGATGATATGTATTTTATGCTGAAGTGTTGACTTCAGTCCTTCAGGTGTAAAGTCTAAATTGAAGCATGATTCCTTGTGTCCTTGGGCCACATTTGCATTTACATGATGTTTCAGAGGATCCAGGATGTGACTCCTGCCATGAACTTCCCACTGGAGGATCCCACACAACTGCCAGGGAATGATAAGACTGGGGCTGATCCGCAAAAGAAGACAAAGTAGGATCTGAGGGTGGTTGCAGCACAGGTCACAGCAGGACCTTGGTGACTAGGGCACAGTCCAACTGTACCTGAGCAGGGCCAGGATGGTGACAGTAACCTCTCCAGTTGGCAGTCAGGGATCAGCTGTGAAGGTGAGATGACAAGTCTGCTCCAGTGTCCATCCAGGGGAAGCCCATTACTAGTGAAAACTTGAGAGCCACTAATGTAATTGCAGTATTCTGTTGTAAATATCCTCTTTTTTAATGTGCTAGGTCAGTGAAGTGGTGAATTTGCTTCAAAAATCTCAACCCCAAAAAACCCCAAACAACCCCCCAAACCCAACCTTACAGTTTGCATTGTTACAGTCTGCAAGACACACTTTTTATCTCAGGGGTTTTTAATATCAGTTTATCATGTTCCTGCTAATGAACTTTCAGAGTCGATATGGTGGAAATAATATTGTATTTCTTAATTAAAAATGGGTTGATTTTAAAAGAAAGGAGGAAAACAAATTTCTCAGACCTGTGCAGCTGATGATATAGTTTGTAAATGAGTTTCTAAAAGCCTTTGGTTTTGTATTCACCATGAGATCCTCTTGCAAGGCTCTCAGGATATTTTCTTGACTGCTGTAATGTAAATACATAAAAAAAACCTGGAAGAATTTTTACCATCTGTCTCTGTAACACAGAATATACAGAAGGCTCCATCTTATGAGAGAGAATTGTCTGTCCCACTCCAGGGCCCAAAGCAAGAAAGCCCAAGCAGTAAAATTTATTAGACATCCCTGCATGACAAAAATCAATAAAATACAATCTCTTAAGGTTTAATATGAAAATAAACATAAAGAAGCAGTGACTCTCAAGAAGAATATTGAACTGTAGGTGTAGAATTGAAAATGTCAAGAGGAGAAGACTGAAAGTGGAGGATGTTGGCCAGTTTACTGTAGGGCATATTTCAGAACCAAAGTCAGGAATAAGAGTGCAGAGGGCAAGCTGTCTGACCATGTCTGAAAAACAGAATTTGTTGTTGGAATGTTGGTGATGTGAGTGCAAATGAGATGAAAAAGCACACTTTTTATGAGTGCCAACATTCAGGAGCCGGTGTTAAAGCATTCAATCCATCCATGGTTATCTATGAACAGTTACGATGCTGTGAATGGTTAAACAGAATCAAAGCCACAGTTTTGTTTGACTAGTTCCTTCTCTAGTGTATCTATTATTTTCTATCATACTTAGTTGTAGGTGCTGCTGGGTGTTAATGATACTTTAATGATTTGTGTTATACAGTGCCATTGGCAGTGCAGGCACTCTGAGGCTGTTTGAGTGTACGCTCTGTATTTGCTATGAAATACTTTGAGTTTCCTTTTAAACTTCATCAGAACACTCCACGTCCTAGCCTCGTTATGTATTTTTTACAACAAAGCTTTAGTGGTATTTTAAATACTTAAATTGCTCACTGTACGTAGAATTCTAACCTATTTTTGCTATTTTTGTTTGTAAATCAGGGAATCAGTAAGTACACCTTTACTTTTGAGTTCAGTTCAATTTTTTAATAGTATCACTATTGCCAAAGTAACTGCAAACTACTGGGTTTGTTTACATATGTAGAGTAGCATAACCTCCATTCTGATTGTACCTGAATACAACTCCCTGTAAAAATGCTGTAAAAGAAAAAAAAAACACATTGTGGTCTTTTAGCTTCCCTGTTTTCCTGCATTACTGTAACTGGTGTAGATGAGCAGTATCACTCATACAGATTAGTGACAGAGTCCTTGTTGGGACCAAAATATTACAGTCTTCTAGAAAGCATCTGATCGACAGTAATTTTAAAGTTACTGACATGTAATCTGAATCCAAGTACTTGCCATAGTTAAACACATCCTGGTTTTCTCTCCTGCCACGAGTAATGATGTTGACTTTGATATCGTGGCATTTTAATAGAGCATGTCTTTGAGCTTTCCATGTATATCTGGTACAGACATAATTCATGCTTTTAGAGCATTAATCTTTAAGTGCTTGATTGAGAAATTGTATTATACTTGCAAACAAATATCTATTCTCACCCACCACCATGACTCTAGGGTCTCAAGAGTAGTACTAAATAGGGTATTGCTTGTGAAACTGAGAGTCGTCCCCATAGTTACTTTTTCTGTCCTACAGATTCAAAATCCTTTGCCAAGCAAGCTCCTGAAAACACGTGTTTTAAGTTTATTACATTTAACTAATTGTCATCTTAAGCTTTACCTAGTGACAAAAGTCATAGTGAGAGGAAAATCACAAGTTTGAGAGAGTTCTGTAATGTCTGTAAGACTCGACATAAGTGAAAATTTATGTATGACCTCTGCAGCTATCAGTCGCTGTTACTGTTGGAGGGGAGACTAAGTAGTTCCTTTAAGCTTCACATTTGTGTTGCTTGCATTGTCTTTTCTGTGGCATTACTGTCTCAAATGCTGCAGAAGGCCAGCTAACTGCTCCCTGTAATCACTCCAGTTTGCTGGGAGAGTTGCCACTTCATATCTGTAAAAAATCAGAGACATACTGTGTATTTCTTTGCAGGTGTATTTCTCTGTGACAGCTGCTCTGTAAGACCCTGAGATCTGCCATTAATTTTGAGTAGTCAGAAACGCATCCATCTAGTCAGCAGTAGAAATTATTGCTGCTGTTTGATGAGTTTTCATTATTAGCATTTCTCAAAGGCGAGGATGACTGAAATTTATGGCCTCAGTTGGTCACACGAGACGGGGATGTTTCATAAATGCTGCCAGATGTCACTGAGATGAGCTTATATGCAACAAGCAAATCTTTTTGGGAAGAGCTGTTAAAACTGCTCTGGTGAATTCTTCTCTTAAGTCAAATGGTGTTGCGACTTTTTGGTGTGCAGTCGAAGTGACCTAATAGCCGATGTAGCATCGGCAGGGATGCAGTGTGGAGCAAGGCTATTTGCAACCACAGAGAAGACAGCATCTACAGTGTGGCTAACTTTGTACCAGGGACACTTCCTTAACCTTGATTTAAATCCCAGTGGGAAGATAAAGACTCAAACACCAAGTCATTTTTGAGAGGAAAGTAAAGCCTGCAGAGAGTACCAGAAAACTCCTTTTTTTACCTTCTTTTTGAGATGTGGGATTTGAGCCATGCATTGATGAAAATTGATTAATGTGTTGAGCTTTGAAGACATGACCTTGCAAACCAAGCAGTTGTTGCTATTTCTTAAAAGAAATAACCAAGCACCATGACCTGAGACTACATGAAGAAAACGAATGTTTAGTTGGCAAAATCTTGAGTTAGAAATGTAGAGAGTATGTGTTTAACTTGTCCATAGACTCTCTAGGTCAGCACATACCCTTTTCTTAGACCATGGTCTGCCATGTGGTACTATTCTTTTCCCCCCAGGGATTCTGCTCTTGTGGCAAGGGGTAGATGCACAAGGGATCAAAAGCAAGGTTGCAAGGACATGGTATGTTACAGTGTTTTCCTGCTTGTTTCCCAAATACCTCTACGAATAATATTTGGTTATTTGTTTTTGATGGGTTTACAGGTGAGGTAATTGTATCCTTTGGGTTGTGTGTGCTGTTTCTCTGCCATCTTACTCTGCCTTTCACAGAGAACTTAATACTTTGGGGTTTTTTTCCATTTGAACCAATTTTTGTTCGTCTTTACTTGGTTGATAATCCTGAGCTATGCAGGTAGTGGTTTATATTTAGAAAGATGCCCTGCCTGTATTAGTTTCTGGTTTTCATAAGAGAGATTAAGATGCTAAAGCTGCATAATTTTATGGAACTGTGAAAGGTTTGCATGAGCTTTGATACATCCTATCACTTATTTTTATAGTTATTCTGTATTTAAACACTATGGTACTGCTTATAATGAACAAAACAATGAAGTAATTTGTCAAATCTTATGCTGACCATCCTTTTTGGCTCTAATTTGGTGTGTTATTATTCCAACTAGTCTAGAAATTGCTTTAGGGAAAAGAAAAACACCCCTGTAATGCAAGGTAACCTCTTTGGCTGCATTTAATTTGATTTTTTCTCAATAGCAGGAGACACACTGAATGGAGTTTAAGTAATGTGATAAAGAGCAGCTTCCACATGTCACCATAGCTCGAGAAATGCATATTGAGTCCAGGTCAGCCTGCTTGTTTAAAGAAGAAACTTGCATATGAGAACTCTCAAACCTTTTTGATCACAACAGATGCTTGTTTGATAGGCAGATGGGCACGATTCAAAGGCAATGAGGCACAGATAGTGAAATGTGCCAGAGAAGTCTTTGATATTCAATCCTACTTGGTAATTTTGCATCATCAGAGGGAGACTTCAGGGAGGTTCACAGGAGGTGAGTGGGGGTTTTTTTCCTCATATCCCTCTTCAGTGGCAGAGGAAGTTGAAATGTTCCTTGGAGAAAGTTATGCCTGTGTGAGGAAGATAACTGGCAAGCATGCCAGGAAGACGTTGGAAGTTTAAACAATTAGTCACAGCGGAGGTGTGAGAACTTGTGCATCCTGAGAAGATGCTCATATATTGGTGAATCCAGATAAAGATGATCTGTGGTTACTCACAGCATCCAGATTTTGAGGGAACTCGCAACAGAACTGCATATATCTATGGGAGGAGACATAAGTGCTTGAGCTTCTTGGCATGTCTATGGTATAGATGCCTATTTATATATGAGTGATCCTTCAGAGAGATAAGTAGGAAAAGGCAAGGGATTATAGCCAGTCTTTCAGTGGGGTAGCTGGAGAATTGCTTGTCTGGCAGGTTAATGCTAGCAGGGTCACCAGTACTCTCCACCTCGTTGGGATGTTTTCTGGACAGAATAAAGTAGACTTGGCTCACTGGGCTGCCTGCTCCAGGGGCCAGGCAAAAAGCAACATGCAAACCAGGAATTGCTCTTGCCAACCAGAAATGCAAAGGTTATACCAGTTCTGGGTGCAGATAAACCTTTGACAAAGACCCAAAAAGATGGAGAGCAGGAAGAAAAGGGTTGTCAGGTACATGGGGCAAAACAGCTTCCTCTGAGAAAAGGCTGTTATGTAAAGAGATGGGAAACCAGGTTGTGGCTTAAATTGTATCCAGGGAATACCAGAAAACCCCATACCTCCCCCTCTCCAAAAAAAAAGCCTGAAAAAAACCCAATCCAAACCCAAAGTTCCAATACATCTCTCTCCAGTGTGGTCACTCATGTATTTGTCAGAAGGGAGATATTTGCTGATGGATTTAATTAGGATTTTTCAGAGTAGGCTCCCTCAAGGAAGGAGATACTTGTTCCTTTCTACGTGTTTGAGTGACAGCTTGTAGCAGCAAGGAGAGACAATAACAGAAAGCTGGAAGCCTGCAGCTCTGATGGAGGAATTGAGAGGCAGCAGGGATGAGCCTAGAGCAATTCCTTAGGTCTCTAAAGTGCTAGTGTGTTCTCTCTGCTTGATTAGTTGATAACAGAGAGTGTGCTTTATTCTTCCTCTCTTATGAGGGCATCTCTTACCTGTAGCATACATATTAGGGAAGCACTGTAGAGTTTACATGGTGGAGGATTACATTAATGTGAGTTTTTTAAAGGAGAATGAATTTAGAGTTTTATTGTCTCTGATTTGGGAAAACATCATGTGATCATTAAAGAGTTTGAGCTATGTCATCCCAAACTGTGACTTAGGTGGTTAAAGTCACTTGGTTTCTCTTTCAGTGGATCATATGTGTTCAAATGGTTTGTCTTTGTTCTCTCATTGGGTTGTCTTGCGGTATTTATGAAATAACCTTTAATCTGTTCATTAAGTGTTAACTTTTTCCCCTTGTCAAAGGCTCTCATGTGAAATTGTGTAGAATAGGTGGTTTGTTTCAGACAAAATACTAGCAAAAATATAGAAATTAAGCCTTTTTTTTTTTACCTTGTTGTCAAATCCCTAAATATTTAGTGCAAGTCCCTAGTTAAGAACACAGCTTTTGTCCAATTTCTTTACAGTCTGGGAGTCTTAGTACATCTTGAGAAGTTGAGGCTTAAGTTACTTTGTTTAAACTTCAAAAACCGAAAGTAGGACAGTTTTTTCTTTCATTACCCACTGCAAAATCAAGTCAGGTGCAGCCACACCGACTGCAAAACCGTGCCACATTCTTCTCTTTGATTTTCCTCATCTGTGACAGAGATTTCTGGTACAAAGGATCAAAAAGTCAGACATGCCCTTTGAAAAATGAGAAAATTCAGAGTTGTAAAAGTAACATGAGAGTTAAAGAAGACTGACTTTTTAATTTAATAGTTAGCATTTCCTTAATTTTCTTTTCTCCCCTTTTCCCCCCATTTAAATATATCAAAACATTGAAGTACAAAGAGAATTTGAGATGAAAGATTAAAGATGACTCAGCCTCTATCAATGTCTGCCCTGTTTTTCTTCTTAAAAGAAAATCTTTTACCATATTGTAGGCACTAAAACATAAATTTTACCCACCAGAAATAATGAGATGTTTCAATCCTGTAGATTTTCACTTGATGTTGGAAAATGTCACTTTTTTTAATGTTTAGGGAGCATAACATTTCTAACAATTTCACACTTCAGAAGTGATAAGCCTACATGACTGTATTATGTGATATTTTACTTTGGTCCACTGTATATTGAAATATAATCTGCAAAGTACTGTACAAGACTTGTTATTAACATAGTAAGTTTCAGTGTACCTTCAAACCCCTGACCTGAATGAAATCGAGCAGATCCCTAGCAAACTTGAGTTCATGTCAGTGAAGAGTCTCCAGTTGAATCTAATAGAAATTAAAGGACACCCTTCAATTGCTGATGTCTTCGTTTTCTAAAGGTGCTGAAGTTAGAGTGCATCCTGTCCTAGGCAGAACCTTTCCTGGTATTTGAGCCTTCATCTATACTCCCTTGGCTTCCATAAGTATCCAAATTTGCATGTCTTCCTGGGGCTCAGTAGTTGAAGGCTATGAAGACATATGGTTTCACTTTAAAAGAGTATGCTTCCATGTAGATGGTTTTAGGTAGTAGGTGCTGCTTCCAGAAACAGATGGATCTTAAGGTCAAAGTTTTGGATGTGAGATAAAATAGTAGACTAAAAAAAGGTCACTTCCTGTCCTGCCATGTGCTCTTACCAGCATTAAATGCCTGCTGACCAACCTCCTAGCTGAAATGAGAGGCAGGTATAGGAATCCATAATACTTGCTAGGTATAAAGCACCTTCCCCTTGAGGACTGAACCTAGTACTATCTAAACTTCATCATACTGCTCTCACAAATACTATATCATGGTAGGTAAGTATCGTTTCTTGCATATAAGGTTTCTGAGACACAGACAAAATAACATGTCCCCAAGTAATACAAGACCAAGGAGTAAAACACAGCCTGTATTTATTATAAAGAAATTAGGGAGTAAATTGCAAATGACTGTTTGCCTCTCCCTAGGACTGCTACTGCCTAGCAACAATTGCCAGGTAGGATAAACATCATTAACTGTAAGAAACTCAATGTCTAAAAGACATGAGGTATACTGATACACAGTGTTGACGTGTCTCAGTATTATCTGGCTTTGCAGTTTGGGTCTAAGAGCAGTCCCAGCCTTGCCCACGTTTTGTGTGTGCACACTTGTATGTATACAATGGGATTTGTCTTGCAGTAATGTTATAATTAAGTATGGTAGGGAAATGCTTCTGCAGCCAAAATATAAATTAGAAAGCTTGCATACTACATGCAGAAGCTTCTCAGGAAATCATTCGAGCTCACTCTTCCTGTCAGCCTGGGGAATATGGCTCTTAATTTCCCTTGACAGAAAACATATCACCTCATCAGCAGCCCTAAAAAATGACAAGACATCCCCACCGAAAAAGACTGTCTGCCAAATGCTTTCATTGCCACTGCAGCAAGGGGGACAGGGAGAAGGAGGGGTGTGCTTCAGAGATTTCAGTAAAATGTAATACTTTACCTTGCTGCCGGTAGAGTCCCACTGTTATGCCTTGTATTGCTGCAAAACGTTCAGCAAGGTGTGACTCTTGAAGAGTTAATTTGAGCCAGAGGGTAGATGGCCATTCAATTCTAAAAGATGAATTTATATTCCTGCATCTGGATAGTGTGAGGTTATCTTACAGTGTCTGAGTCAAGACAGACATCTTGATGCAAAATCTACACCTGCAGATCTCTTACATATTTAAATGACAACAAATGCAACCAAGTCACATACTGTGCTGTGTACATTAACCTGTAGCAGTGATTATCTCATGTGAAGTTCCTGTGCTGTTTCTTAAAGGCATTGTAGCACTACTCATAGGAAAAGTTACATGTATTGAAATATATACCACTACAGCTTGGCTTAAATCAGTCAAGTATTTTGTAACAAACCTCAACATTCTCTTGAATGGTTGCGTTTCTGAATGGCACACTGTTATGTTTAGAGCCTGTATGTCAAACTGCATCAGGGCAGAGGATCTTCATATTATCATAATGTTTATCATTACTTCAGTATATTTGTGTTGTTGGGCTTTTTTTTTCTTTTCTAAACCAAAATTAGGACAAGATGAGAACATTTTATCATCACTGACACGTTTCTGTGCCACCTGATCTAGGTGGACCTGCTTTGGCAGGGGGTTTGGACTACATGATCTCTAAAGGTCCCTTCCAAACCCCTACCATTCTGTGACTCCGTGATTCTTCCACCAACATGTTTTCCCCCACACTGGAGGAGTAACTTTGTAAGTCAGTGTGACGGACATCAGTGGTGCTGGGGGTGTACATCTGTGTATGTGTGTGTGTGTTTATATAAAAAAGCATACTACCTCTGGTAAATACACCAATACTATATTTTTAGGTAAGTCTGTTACAGTAGACCAGCTTCCTATTGCAGTGAAATTACACAGACACCTAGAGGACTGCATAGCTCACACATGAATGGTTCTAGTTCTTATGTTGCAAAGTTAACTTTCAAGCTGCGAACTGGGTGGAAACCAATGCTGTCATGTCTGAATTAAGTATTTGGACAGCCTGAAACTCAACTCTGGAGAGTTTTGAATGTCTCTTTTTTTCATTTGGTGGGGATTAGGCTCTTGGCATGTGGTGGAGAAGAACACATTGGAATAATTCAGGGTTTCTGAGAGTTGCTGAAGTGATGATGAAATATACGGCTGGAGGTTTTTCAGCCGTACAGTTGGATCATCTGTTGTGTGACAGAATTGTCTCTGATTTTTATTTGTTAGATGGATCCCTGCCAATCATTTGGCTAAAAGTGAAGCCAGAGGACCTTGGAAAAGAGTGGGACACAGAAATGTTCCAGCAGACCCAAAGTTGTGTGCCTTCTGCATCCAGCCAGTAGAGCTGGTGACTTCAGTAGATGATCAGTCCCCTGTAATCTAGTGACTTCAGTAGATGATCAGTCCTCTGTAATGTACTCTCTGCAGGATGCAAAGTCTTTCCAAGTTACTTCTCTGTGTGTATAGGTATAATCTGTACACACACATGTATTACAAACATGAGCAATGTGTATATGTGGCCAAGTACATTAGAGTTCTGATGTGGATAGAGGTTTTTACTATACATAGTTCTCTGAATCCAAAGTTGTCAGATCCAGGTCTTGACCAGCAATGAAATTATGATTTTCATTTAGGTATGTGTTGTAACTTTGAACATTTCAGAGCCAGATTTACTGTTTGAGGCCTTTCACTTGTGTATTAAATTCATGACTGTAATAATGGACTTTTGTTGGCTTGGTTGCAAAGATTTGTACGTCTTAGTGATTCGGGAGTTGAGAAATGTTAAAACTATGTGAGTAGCTATTTTGGTTTGAATGTCTTTAGCAAAACTTAGTGGCTTTAGGAGATGCTGCTGTTTTTCTCCTAAGATGTATGCATAAAGCTAACAGATTAGGAAAACAACTTGCCCATCCTGAAGTTTTGTGTCATCAGTCCCCAAATGCCTGTTAAATTCAAACTTTGTTTAGATTAAAAAATCATTTGTGATTTTAGCAGCAATACCTTGCTTTGACTCTACAGAGCATGTCTAAGAACATTTGTCTAAGGACTATTGTAGCAGTAGCTTTTTTAATTAGTGCAAATTGGTTTTTTAACAGACACTACCTATAATTAAAGTGTTTATTAGTAAATAAAAGTAAAACCAATCTCCCTAGGGCCAGGAGAGAATTGTGGTGATAGTTTTTTGTTTCTGACAGTTACATGATGCAGTACTGTTTAATAAAATATAATATCTGCAAGGGTGGGATTTTGAAGTCCTTGAAGATATTAGCACTGTATCGGTTAAGGAGTGAGTAATGCAGTGAAAATAAGTCCCAAGGACATAATTACAGCATGCTGTTTGATTGTGTACTGCTTGTCCTGCCAACACGAAGAAGCAGGCACACTGAGAAGAACATGGTTAGGGAAACTTTAGGGATATAATTGGGGTGTGCTGGTGAGACTGATGCAGAGCAGACATCTCTTCTGTCTCCTCTGGTGTCCCACATCACTTTATGTCACTCATTTGAAGACATCTAGGCATTTCTTCGAAATTATCTGACTTGGAGTTGAGCCAGAGAATGGGAATAAGTTATTTGTGTTGCGGAATTCCCCTGTATTATAAATGATACTTACATTCATTGTTAATAATTAAACTCCTCAGTTAATTCAGTATATTTTTGCTTCTTGTAACCAGACAGAAATTCTCTACAGTTCTGCATGTGCTGATAAACTGGAAAATGATGCATCTTGTTTATTTCAATATCATCAAATGGCTGGGGGAATTAATGCAAGAGGCATTTTTACACAGAGCTTTTGCCTGCAAAACAACCCCAGCAGTACCAAAGTGAGTGAGGTTGCATATCTGTCTCGTACAGTGAGAGCTGGGAAGAAATTCTTTTTGATGTGTCTTCAAGTGCAAACACAAATGACGTTCAGAGGACTTGCTTTCTTGTGCATCATTCCCAGCAGCAGTGGCTTAGCAGACCAAGTTCATTGGTACTTGTTACATCTCTTGAGTCTTTTGTGTGTTTTTCTGGATACAGCTGGTTGTAAGCATTTGATTTGTCAGTGTACAAGAAAGGAAGCTAGTTCCCTGCTCTCTCCCTTACCAGTGTAGCTTGCCACAATTCCAACAGGATGAAAAAGAAATGAAGACAGCTTTGACCACCTCTGTGGAAGAACTCCTAAAAAGACAGATCAAAATAGTCATTTTTAGGAACTATGCTGCTGCCTTGTTTTCATTTTCAGTGTAGTAAATGGGATTTTGCCCACTTATGTGAATTCTCATCAGAAATTAAAGCTATGAGCTTCCAACACATTTCAGTGTGATTGAGGTGCATTGACTTAGAGCTCAAGAAGCCCCACTTCCCGTCGTCGTGGCTGCCATCACGGTGTAGGTGCATGCTCTTAGGCTGCCTTGCTGTGAAGGGACGTGTCGTACTTAGGTCTGGCTCAGGTGTCAGCTGGAGTCCAGCAATGCCAGCTTCCACAGTGTGACTTCAATGAGAGTTCTTGGATCCAATCATCTTGTGTTTGCAATGCAACATAAGAGAAAACAAACAAATGTCACTATGAGAGACCACAGTATTTAAGAGACTGAGTGCAGTCTTTTAAGCTGCACAGAATTCCTGGAGAAACCTGTCTGTCTCCATCGTCTATTATAGCAGATTCAGTTTGCAACTTTGTAATCTTTGTGGGCAAATGATGGCAGTCTAATTGCTAAATGTTGCAGTTTTACCTTAGCAGTGCTACAGACCAAATCCCAATAGTGTCAGTAGAAATGTGTAATGGGGTATTTGCTATATATGCACAAGTGTGGCGCATGAACATTTGGCATTTTCTTCTTCCTAGTTGCTTTGTAGTTTAAAGACAGTTTTCTTATTTGAGCTTGCCACTTCTGATGTTGATGCATCCTGTATTGTCTTCCAGCTTGCCACTTTGGAATTCCCTCCAAAGAAGCTCTTTGGAAACAAGGATGAACGAGTGATCGCAGAACGACGGAGTCACTTAGAGGTAACACCAGCTTCTTAGCAGGCTTTTGTGTGTGCTTTGGTGGAGTACTCTGCTTGACCAACAGATACCATTCCCATGTGGTCAAAGTTAAAGAGCCTGTGTCTGAGTATAAAGTTACTTGCTGCATCGTTTAATACAGGAGATGGCAGCAGTAGATTGTGAAGTGATGAAACATGCCTTAAAAGAAATTAATCCTAGTGTAGGGAAAAAAGCATCTCTTCAGAGATATTCATAGGAGGCACATTTATTGAAAGGGGAAAGGTTGTGGGTGAAGTGTTCACTATAGACAGATGGTCTCTGTGCAAGACAAGATTAAGAAAAATATTGTTACTTTAAATGCCATTTGTTAACTGAAGAGTTACTATTTTATCATAGTTACTACACCCAGACATCTCAAGACAGAATGAAAGTGATAGTTAGGCATCTTTCAGCTTTATTTTGTAACCCAGCTTTCTGAATGTATTTTTTCTTTCAATTAAACAATAATTGTACTGTGGACGAGGTTCCTGAGTTTATGAGGGTTTGGAGTTTTTTTGCCCTGTTCTGCAGTACTGTGTGGACTGCATCATTTTGACTCCTATCCCACATTAGATGTTTACATTTCTATGTTAATACATGTGTTGTTGCAGCCCAGGAGCAGAAGGTGGGGCTTTGGGAAAGAAGAGACGTGAACAAAAATTACGTCACAAGTATATTGTAGCCACGTGGGGGTTACCTGATCATCCAAGTCATTAAGACTTATGTTCTTCATACAGCTAAAATAGCTTTAAGTAAAGCTTTAGAGAAGTTAATATACAAGTAGATGGCTTCCAACTGGAATCTCTTCTCACATATTTTGAATGTACTCACATATTTTTCTATGTACTTCACTTTTTCTTTGATCTACCAACAAAACATCCTCCCACTGACTTTTGATGTGAGGCTGTCTTCTGCGTAGCACAAAATGTAATCTGTTCTGTTTGTTTGTTTCATGTCCTCTATAGAGGGCATAAAGGCATGGCTAGATTCCAGTCTAGTACTCCATTTGCATATTTTTGTACCAGTGAGAAATTTAATCCCTTAATCTTTCTGCCCTTTCATTGATTTGCTAACAGATTGTATTGTAATGTTTCTAAATGTTAAAACGAACTTGTATAGTGATGCTTTGCTCATGGTCATGTAGTACTTAACGTTCTATATATAGATAGTTTTTAGCTTGAAGTGAAATTCTGTCTATTTTAACTAGATTGAGTCATTACATCTTTACCTATAGATTTTGCAAACATAATAATATCCGACCACTGTTGTCATGAATATGTTTTGCCATATGCCAGATAGCACACTCAATAATCCTGACAAATCACTCAGTATTGGAGAAACTGAAGATCCCCTGTGGCTACGGGCAAGTTAGATAAAAAGGACAAGGAGCCAAGCAAATGTTGCTGTCCTTGCCATAAGGAATTTGATGCAACAAGCTGATCAATACCTCCTTATTCCTGGATCTCTAATCGTGGTATTTTCTTTTCACTACACATTTTTCAGTGGTTTGCTCTGACTTTGCCAAGAACTGGAGAGTTTCGGCTACCATAGCTTACAGCCTCCTTGAAGAGTGAGAGAAACCACTTAAGTAGTGATGGTTTCCCAAGTCATGTAATGCTTTGAAGGCTCAAGGCCCACCTTGGGTTATACTGGGAAAGTGGAAGTTAGTCTGCAACAGTGGAAGATGGTACAGGCACCAGTACTATTTAAAATACTGGCTGTTAATGCCTCATGGCTTTCAAGAGCGCACTTCAGTGGGCTAACTGGGAAGCAGTAAATGGGTGAATACCCTCTAGAGGGGATGTGGTTTCTTAACCTTTTGACCATAGGATGCTCCTCACGTCGGAAAAGATAAAAGGTTAGACCTTGGTAACAAGCAGAAATAGGGCTTATATTCAGTTGGCTTTCATACCTGATCATATAATGTGGTTTGCTTAAAACCCTTCACAGTCTCTTTCAAGCCTCACAGGTGCTGTGTTGTTATAGCTGTAGTATGGTATGAAAACTCACTTGATTGTTCCCTGTGGTTAGTCATTAGCTAATGAGCTCTTACAGTGTTTTTAGAAAAAGCAAAGCACAGCTTCCAGACCAACAAAAATATATATTCTCATCTAACGTCTGAGCTGACTTTAGTGACTAAAATTAGATGACATCCTGACAAATATCAGTCTGTTAAGTGTGCTGAGCAAATATTCTGTATTATAACATCATTAGTAGAGCTGTCATCCCAGTGGTGGATGACAAAGAAATTACTCCATTCTTCCCATTTTTACGTTAGATATTTATGCATCTTGAATAGACTGGGACCTGCCGTTGTTTTTCCTGAACTTTTTAGATTCTAAAGGGATAGTACAGCTTTGACTAGTCCAGTGCTTTGCACAAGTCATCTCTGAGCAACAGCAGTTTCTTCTTTTAGTTTACTTTTTTCTCTTTCTAAAGTATTCACACAACAAATTATCATCCAAACTCTTAAAATACACCTCTGTGAGGGACAAAACAACTCATCACTTCAGTCAAAGAACAGTCGTTGCTGGAATTAGCAGCTGTTTCCTGAAATGCCCTTGCAGGCTCTTTTTTTTCACATCAGAAGTAAATGACAGCTCTCAATCTGATCTGGGAAAAAGAAGCAGTCATTGTAAGAGCAGAACTATGCTTCCAATTAACTACACATAGGACAGATAAATGGTTCTAGTGCAGATATCTATGCTCTACTTGAGTATAAAAAGATTTGTCCAAAACACCCTTTGTGGGACAGTTTAGGAAGAGCTTTTTCTACATCTCACCTCTGGGAATCTTGCCATAGTGGGAGAAAACAGCAGGCAGGTTCAAGGCAACTGATGAAATCAAGGGGACTGCCTGTAGAGTTTGCTTTATTTTGAGATTGTCATGTAGAGTTACCTTAGTTCAGCTTGAAATTAAAAGTGATCATCTTTCATCATAATAAGAGATGAAATTACATGGAGTAAAAGACTCCAGAGAACCCCAAATTGTGAAGATTGTGATTTACAGTGTCAATAAATGCAAAATTTATGTAAAACATGGGGTTCTTTTGTCCCAGCTGATACAAGTCCTTAATAACCAAGAGCTTCATAATACCATGTTGGTAGGAAAGTACATTATGCGTACTTTTTGCGAGAGGTGAACCTGAGAAGTCTTTGATCTGTAGCATGGTATGTAGTTGCAATGTATGCACTTCTGCTTTGCCATTTGTTGGTATAATATAAAGTCTTTACAGCAATATCTTACATTTCCATAGAGGTTTGGAAAAATAATATACAAGTTTGCAGAGGAGTTTTATCTATGCATCTTCAAGAGAAAACACCTAAGTTGTATTTAAAATTACCTATCCAAAAAGCCCCATTGCAATCTATTAATTTTAGTTTTTCATCAGAGACCTGTTGCAGGGCAAAGCTCTAAATTAATTGTTCTGCAGTCTAAAGACTGTAATTTCACTTCAGAGCCAACCTTGCTTGATTAAATCCGCCTTAAATGAAACAGCCAAGTATTCTTTTGATTAAAGTTAATGAATAGAAGTTAGTGTGTATCTCTATCCCTTCATGCAATTAGAAATCAGTAGATAAGGGTATAGTATCCTTTTTTAAAATTAAATCGTATGATGTACATTCCTTTTTTATATTTTAAGCAAAACCTTTGTAAAGGAAGCACGTGTCACAGGAGACAGGTGATTCAGGGAGTGTTCGCATTTGAACTGCAAGAGATCCAATATTCCTTGGGAAGTTGCTACATCTGTGGATGACAGTAAAAAGAAGTTTTTTCCTGAAATCCCATCTTCTTTGTATACCACATTTCTATACCTTATTATTCTCTTGATTATTTATCTTCTTCTCTTTGACTCAGGCTTTGTTGTGATAATGAAGATTATTACTAGCCCCATTTTCCCATTTGTGCAGCCCAAAAAACTGGGCAGGATTCAAAGCTGCCATAGCATGTTTCTTGACTCTTGCAGCCAGGGACCCACCAGGCTTTCTTTTCTGCTCTTGCAGTCACCAGCATGTTGGGGAAGAAACAATTGTTACACTGACAAAAAACCAACAAGTTCTTGCTTAAAGGAAAACAAACTCCCTCAACCTTCAGCCAGTTTCCTTGTCTCTGTTTCTTGTTCCCTGTTCTCACTGCTGCATTTATTCAAGTTTGTTTGTGGACAGATAGCAAAGGGAAACAAGCAAAATCTCTGCCTGGGAGTGCACTGACAGACAGCTCAGTGGTCCTCAGGAGTTGTCTGTTTCCTTTTGCTGCCACATACAGAGCTCAGGGAACGAAAGAAAGTCAACCTGAACACGATGGTAAGGCAAGCCTGTGCCAAGTTCTGTAGGACCACATCTATCTTCCTGGCATTGTCTCTGCTCCTCTGTTTTCTTGGTACTTTGAACCTCTTTAAAAGATAGACACGCTCAATTGATTTAAAATTAATAATACATTTGTCCTTAACCTTCTCACTTCCTGATGTCTCCTGATGAGGTTTTCAATGATAGGTGTTAATGCGAGAGGCAGAAATAAATCTTGTATGAACTGCATAACTCAATTTTGTTCTTGAATCTGTAGAACTGGCTGGGGAAAGCACTGTAGACACTGAACTAACTGAAATATTGCTGTTCCCTGTGGTCAAAATAAAGCGTCCAAAATAAGATTCTTTAACTTAGAGGCCAAATGCTTTGGTTTTAGTTTGTATTCTCTCTTGAGTTCTTTGGGAGGTGATGATTTGTAGGGTTCTCTTTGATATAGGACTCTAAAGCTAGCCACTCCAGCTTCCTCCTTTAGAAGTGAGTCTCTGCTGGTTTTGCATGACTCAGATAATCTGATTCTTAAGGAAAACGTGAAATAATGGAAATAACACCTTTCCTTGAACTGGAATTCGTTCTTGTTATATACATGTATTATTAGTTTCAGAATTAACACTTTGGTGGCAACCAGCAAAACAAACATCTGAAGGAAAAAAATCTCAAAAGATTTGTCAACCGAGTTAGGAAAACAGAATGATTGAGTCTGCCTGAGACCTCATTTCTGAGGTTTTCCTTGAAGTTAGGAGTGCAGGAACATTTTAATGAGAATTCAAGATGATTCATCATCTGAATATTCAATAGGAACTTCATGAGTACCTCCCACTGGCTTTTGTTTCACAGCCCTATCCTTTAATATATTTAGCTGAGAGAACCTGCATCATGCTAGTTACAGGTGAATTGATGTTTCTATTGCAAAACCCCTGTTAAGTGGGGTCACAGTTACCATTTCTGTTTGATTTTTCCCGACTCTGACACCAGTCACAAAGACCTTTCCAAGTTACTGATTATGTGTCCGTTCAAAGTGATTATTAAAAGGAAATTATTAGCCTCCAGTATCAACTTACAATAACATCCCTAATACCAAAGCTTTTTAAGAAGAACTTTATGGCCAGCTGCTCACCAGCCTGCCTCCTGCAGATTGAATGTTTGCCTCTGACAGTGCAGTTGTAAATACTGTTCTTAAAAGCATCTCGGTGAGATGGACTTGAGAAAGCATTGAGAATACTTTTGATAATCATTGAAAGATAAAAGGAAGCTTTTCTTTTTGTTAGAGACAAATGCACACACCAGATACAACTGCTAGTGCCGAAGCAAACTGCAGCAAATGTCAGTGTTTGATAGTCCTGGAGAAGATTGTTTCATACCCATAGTCTGAACTACAGAATGCAGCATCTTGGAGTGATGGTTTTAATTTCCTACTGGAGGAATAGGGATGCAATGGGAAAGAACATAAACGCATCCACAAAGATAAGAGAAGAGTGTGTGCGGTTGGTCCGTATTGTGGATATCAATTATCTGAAGCCCGTGTCAGGGATCCTTTGCTAGATTAACTACAGTTAGTCTCTCATAAGCTCCAGTAACCGTGAAAAAAATTTAACTACAGCTTTCCAGCAACAGCACTAACGTTTCGCCTTGCCTGCAGACAGTAAGACTTTGCAGTTAACCATCTGAGAGCAATTTCACATGTCAGGTTCCCAGCCTTCAGTGCATCACCGGGGCTGCCCAAGGCACCTGGCTTTTCTCCTTTGAAGCAGCAGCCCTCAAAGAGGGAGTTGGAGCAGCTCTCAGCAGTGAAGCGTTTTGTCTTTTGTTTGAGTGGTGCTGCTTCTTATGTGAGACCCTGTTGGCTTCAAAAGGTGAATACATAGAATTAATTTTACTCATTGATTACAATCACTAGATACAAATAAGTAGAAATTAAGACTTGGCCTATGTCAGCATTTGATCCCATACCAACAAAGTGTTAGTTTGATTAAATACAGCAGACTGCCAGCCAGATCCACAGCAGACGCAAGGCATAATTCTTAAAATAACAGTAGATGATAAAGATGATCTTTTAGAAGGAGTGAAAGCCTGGGGTTGTTTTCTGGATGAGTTAACTTTAAGCTCTGGTCCAACAGGCTCCTGGATGCAAAAGCGACAGCGAGTGTAAGCAGCCCCTTGGTCTCATTTGTTCAAACTCAGTATGTTATTCAAGATGAGATCTGAAATCCTGGTTTGCAGAGTTTGTTAGAGGTAACTTTACATATTATGCAGACCCTTTAACGTAATTCTGGCATTTCTTTGTTTAGGTCTGTAACTTCCTATCTCTACCTCAAAAAACGTGTCTTTTGTGATAAAATGTTTATGTCCATTAAGACCAAAGAGTGAAATAGGATGCGTGATCCAGCTGCACTTTTTTCCTTTCCTCCTTAGAGATTTTCGGAGTATCACAAAATAAGGTGTTACAGTTATCATGATTCAGTAAGTTCAGAATATGTGACAGCATATAGTTTGAACTCCAGTTTAGCTCCACATCCTAATGTATTTTGCTGTCAGTTCCCAATAAATTTCCCAACATCCTCCAACAAATCAGGTTTGGAAGTTGTGTACCTTATCAGTCTCCAATAATGGCTTTCCACATTCAGATGTGAGCAGATGAATAAAGGGAGCACTTGACCAAGGACGCCGGGTTGAACTCTGCGCTATCCCTTTTCAAAGCAAGCATATCACTCATCCTCCAGCATCTGATTTCACCAAAGGAAGTAGAGGGTGATGCATGTGAAGTGCTTTGGTAGCTGTTTGCCAAGGCCACACCGGCAGACGACACGCTGTCTCTGCTGGCCCAGGGATGCATGGTAAATTCAATCTTGTTGTTGTTTCTGAATAGATTCTGACAGGACTTGTTTTGACTTGTGCTCCAGAGAAAAGATTAGTTTCCTTCAATAGTCAGGTCTGTTTTGCTCTTTTTTAATATGACTGTTCACTTCCAAAAGAAGACTTACACTGATAGAGCGCCGGTAAATCATAGCCCTTACTGCCTTCTTATTTTTTTTTCCTGCCAGCCTGCAATTCAGTTTTCATTGGAACTACTTAAAGCCAATGAATATAAGCTTTTAGCATGCAGGCATTGTAAGAAATATTAAGTCCTGTGGATTTTAAATTAATTTCAGGCAGAATGAGATTGTAATTTGGGATGTAGACTGACTTCAGAAGTTAATTCAATTGATGCAGCATAATAGTAATTCAACATAATGTGCTCATGCTATTAGACTTGCACAGAAAAATGCTCTAAATAGCTATAATGAATAGTTTGGATTTTGAAAACCTAGGAGAGCAATTTCACCTTGAATCATAACTGGCATCTCTCAGAATGCTTGTACATTATGAAAATTCAAAAAGGTGTATGAATTCAAGTAATTTTCAATATCACCCTGGGTAAAATTACATTTTAGTGGCACTCAAACTACTTCTGGAGATGTAGTGGTAAAATCTGCTTCCACCTGTATTAGCTGTGGAGGAAACTAACCCTGATTCAAGGAATCTTTGTTACACTGTGCATAAAAACAGGGGGGAGGTTCCCAAGCGGCTAAAAATGTAAGTCCTGTTTTTTTTCATGGAATTAGCTATTTAAAGAGCTTGATTCTTACCCACTTAGTTCCAAAATCATTTAGGTACCTCTAAACATCCCCAAAGGAGTGGTGTGTATAGTGTTGCTGCTTCTCTCTCTAAGTCCACCATCAACACAGACTGCTGCAGTGTTAATGACACTGCAATGGCAAGAACACAAGTCTCCATAGTTCATTTTTGTAGCTCCAACAAAAGCAAAGGCTAAATTCTTGGCTATCAAAGTAAAATCCTGGCTGTATAGATCCAGCATTTACAGGCATGTAAACATTTGGGAGCTATATAGGTAAATCTGTTCACTTACAAGAGAGATGCATCACATTTTGGTAGGAGTTTTCAGTCTCATCTCCTATCTAGCTCTTTAGCAAACACATTCAGGCTAACAGGGTAAGAGTTTACGTATGTGTATCGCAGTCAAATTGGCAAGATAATCTTTAGAAGTTAAAAAACCTCCAGCCTAGCATAATCTGCCATACTTGTATTATTCCTACTAGGGGAAACTTGTAAAGCCTGGTTTCATAGGAAACATCACCAGCACAAGCAGCTGGGCCCTGCAGCAAACACCCTGCACCCCCCAAAGCTGTGCGTGCCTGCTGCATCCCCAGCAGGGCTGATTCCTGCACTGTCAGGCTTGCTTTCCTCCATTGTTAAGGGGATGTTCATGCATGTAAAAGCTGTCAGTAAGGCAGATGAAAGTTGAACACAGGTGTGCTTTGGGAGAGCTAGTGATGTGCATTGTGCATGACTGTGGAATTATAGGGAGAATCTAGATGTAGAATTCGGTTTGGATGGAAATGGTTGGTGCGTGGGGTGCAGTTTGTACTTAGAGATATGACGTGCAAACACAGGGTAAGGTGGTATTCACTGGCAAGTTCTTGATTTATTTCTTTAAACTTCTAGTTTTAACCTCAGTGACTATGAGGCATCTGTAAACAACCTTGCTTCTGATCAGGCCTGGTCAAAGTGAACAGGAAGGGTTTGATTAAAACAAGCCAATCCTCTGTTCTTGGCTTGTGTAACATGAGGCCAGTTAATCCATCCCTGAGCCTAATTAACATCTGCCAATCTAAAGCAAATAAGGGAGTTATTTTTGCTCTGTAATACCATAACAAGCACAGTAGTGACTTGTCATTTTCAAATATATGAATCTGTCTCTATTGTCCTGAAAAATCTTTGTGCTCACACAAGTTTTGTGCGACAGGAGGTCTTTGGTACCTGTGGCATAGATAGTTCTGGAGGCATTATGTTATCTCTTAGTCATGAAGGAGGCTTTGCACGACTTGGACAGTGTCTGATATTGTAGGGTTTATAAAGAGAACCCAGCCATCCTCATCTTTCCACAAAAGATATCGGCCCAGGTGATCATGTCGTAATTTTAGAAGCTTTCTCTCCAAATTTTTCACAGAAATAAGATCCTTCAGGCAGCAGATAGTCTCCCAGGCAGTAAGTCTTTTTCCCGTCGCTATGAAATCACAGCTGCATGTAATGACCTAAGGGTGTGTGCAGGAGATAAATGTGTATGGATCCAGAGGTGACATTAGGTACTTCCTGAAGGGCCTGAAATATCACTTGAGATACTGAATATCACATGCTGTCCTGCTCACATATTTTATTCAGAACTAGTTTATGATACCTTGCAATATATGTTGGGGCACTGGGGAAAAGAATTGAAGCCTCATGTTTTCTTTGTTAAAAAAAAAGAAGAAAAGAAGACCCCACAGAAGACCAAAATGTTTCTGAGCTAGTCATATCTGGTGAGCAGGGAATCAATCCAAATCTTGAATGACTTGGGGTGCAGATGTTAGTCATAGTTGGTCCACCATGTTTCTGAGCTGCTGTACTCCAAAGAAATACCACTTACCATTTTACATTCTTGCTATCTGCCAATTATTTCCCTGCTTGCTCAAACTTAACTCCAGAAATGGATTAGAAACTACTTTTAGAGAGCTCTCTGAGCATTATGTTGGCAATTACTCACTCCTAATTAGCCAGTTTAGCCTCAGGTGGTCCCCAAGGGAAGGGAAGATGATTTTAGTGGCAGGCCCAAGGCAGAAGCTTAACTGTAGTGAGCCAAATTGTGATATGATGGGCTGAGCTATCACTGCAGATCACAAGAGGAGCCTGTTGGGACCACTGTCTGGACAAAACACCTTGTTTTAGCTTTAACGCTCCTCCGTGTAATGCTGGGATATGTGGCATAAGAGAACCGAATCCCTTGGAACTCAGTTCATAAAGCAATTGCTGTGGCTAGTGTATTCCACAGCTGACCCAGATAATCCAGTCCTGATTAATGTTGGAGAGGTGTGTGTACCAGACGAGGCAGAGCTGTTTGAGCTTGCAGCCCTTTTCCTAAGGGTTCCTGTCTTCTGTGCTCTCTCAGAGGTATCACAGATTGCAGCCCCAGTGTAACTCCCCATACAGCATGTTAATTCCCCGACTTGTGCCAGTAAGAAAAAAAAAACACATGAGAGAAGCATATCCAATGAGAAATTTGAATCATGTTTTTCTTGAGAAGATGGACAGTCTCTTCTCGTCAGATTCTGTGTATCACATCACACTGGACAGGGCCTTTTACCAGCCTAAAGTCTCTGTCAATTGCCTGTCAGTGGCACTTAAGCCAAGCTTTTTTTCCCTCTCAGTAGATCCTGTAGTTGGTGATGATAGCTGGCATTTCTGCAGCGGTTCCTAGTTGAAAAACTGTCCTCAGGTAGTTTTTTCAAGATACCAGAGGAAACATCTAAAATAAATTGGTTAATTTGGGAAAGAATCCTCAAGTGTTGCATTTTCGTTTGCATATGCCCAACAGTTTCTTTCTTGGAGACAAAAGCAGGAGATGTACTTCCATTTCTGCATCACAGCAGACTCCCTTTGCATGTGTTGTCTTCTAAGCAGATCCTCACCTTTGTGAACACCAATTGGAAGCGAAGCATGTTCCCATCTGCTTGTTTTGGGTTAGAGGCTTCCTTGGGAAGATCTTACTTTGCAAATCCCTAGTTGCAGCAAAATGTGGCTCTTACAGAGTCAGAGAATGTGTTTTGATCTGTCTCTTTTTTTTTGTAATCAGATTCCTGTCCTATAGAAAACATCTGTTGGTACCTGCGTATGCTTTCCTCCATGAATAATTCAAATCCAGGTTTGATTTAAAGCTTGCAACACTTAACACTAGTCAATGGAGTAATTATGTGATTGGTGCTGAGAGAAACTAGCACCTATACTAAAGGCAGAGAGGAGCCCATGCTGGAAGTTAGATGAGCAAGTTGATTAATCTTGCCTGTGCCACGCATGACCTTCGGTGACCTTGCGGTAAAGCTTTTGACTGTCACAGTGATGTATGGGTGTTGAAAGGGTAGGATTGTCTCAAAGAAAAGAAACCATTGTTTCAAAAAATCCCCCCAAAGCCACATGAGGTTTATCTTATTAAAGTCTGTGGTGCATTCAGCTCAGTCAAGTATTAGCAGGTGATTTTTATAGTGTTAATTATAAAGTGTTATGTTGAAAGAATCTTAAATACTGCCTTTTTTGAGGAAATGTCTAGAAACAGCAGTAATAGAGCAAAAACTCAAAGTTTCTTTACTTTCTGGAAGTACCAGAGTTGATAAGTTTTTAAACACACTGAAGTTCAATGAAAAAAATCCACTTCTTACTAATCTCTGTTTTTGGACTCTGAGGCTGTCACTGTTCGTAATGGATTATGAGAACAATGTCATTGAACTGAATTCCTCTTTAATATGCCTCAATTGAAAGGGTGATAAGAACACTTTCACATTCCATAAAGCTTTTTGATTGTAATAACTCTAATAACTTTAAATTAAGTTATGGATTTATATTAAAATGTATAAAATTATGAGGTCCTCACATCACAAAGTAGTGCAAAAATCATTAGAATGACTTTGCTGTGCTGATGGATTGAGCACAAGACGAGCACTGGCCTACTACTAAAAAGGTAGACCCTATTAAAATGATTTTTAATAAGCTTTTAAAATAGTTGCCATTTTGCTAATCACATAAATAAAGGGAGGGAGGGAAAGCTGCTCTGACTAGTAAGCAGAGAAAAACGTTTGGTCCTCACAACACTTTCTCTAGTCTTGTTTCATTTGCAGACGCTTGGTTGCGGTCAGTTCATCTCACATGGACTTTGCCGCTGCTTCCACTCAGGAGGAGGCCTCCTCACACTTCCCACTGCTACAGGGTCTCTCCCATGGGAGATAGTCTTCCATTAACTTCTCTAATGCGAGTCCTTCCCATGGGCTACTGTTCTTCATTAAGTGCTCCAGTGTGGGTCTCATCCACAGGGGAAACAATCTTTCAGGAGCAAACTGCTCCAGCATGGGTTCCTCGTGGGGTCACAAGTCCTGCCAGCAAGCCTGGTCTGGCGTGGGCTCCTCTCTGCTTAAGGTTCCCAAGTCCTGCCAGGAACTTGCTCCAGCGTGTTCTGCTCGGGGGATCACAGCCTCCTTTGGGCATCCACCCTCTGCTGGGAGGCTGCAGGGGAACAAGCTGCCTCACCATAGTCTTTGCCACAGGTTGCAGGGGAATCTCGATTCTGGGCCTGGAGCACCTCCTCCACCTTCTCACGTGTTCTCACATTCTCCCTCTCTTGTTCTGCAGCAGTTTTTAGCACCTGCACAGAAAATTCTCCACCTTCTCCAATACGTTAATCCCGGAGCCGTTACCTCCATCGCTCATTTGCTCAGCCTTGGTCAGTGGTGGGTCCATCCTAGAGCCGACTGGCACTTGTCCTATCAGATACAGGAGAACCTTCTAGCAGAACCTTCTTACAGAAGCCACTCCTGTAACCCTCTGCTACCAAAACCTGCCCACACAAGCCCCCTGCAAACTAGTAAGCAAAGAAAAACCTTTAGTCCTCACGATACTTTCCCCATTCTTGTTTCATTTGCAGACACCTGGAATGCCAAGTTAAAACTTACAAGTTTGGTTGTCTGAAATTTTGAGTTGAAGGCTATGAAGGTTGTGATCTGTGCCAAGACAGCACTGCTTTTCCTACTTTGGATTGGTTTTTTAAACCTATCTTTCTATCTTTTAAGTGTCTCTGCATAGGCAAAAGGTATTTCCATTCTCTAAACTGTTATTCCTGAAAGTGTGTGTTAGACTGAGCAAGCAACACAACTGATGTATAAGTTACTGATTTTACATGTCTGTTTGAGTGCCAGGGTCTTGTGCCCTCACATTGAGACGTTTACAAAGTTATAATTAGGATATTTTCCAGCAAACCAGCAACACGGCAGGTTGAATGCTATTAGTGAAATGAAACTCCTAAGTGCATTTGGAAGAACACTGATTACCAGACTAAATAAGCCAGAACAAATGGCTTGAGTTTCAAAGGACTACCAAACAAAAATGAGTAATAAAACTTAAGTCTTTGGGAATTTTTCTAGCAGTTATCTCATTTTTTTCTTTCCAAGGTTATAATTCAAACCTAGCAAAAGCAAGGATTGCCATAATGCAGGGGTTTGCAAAGTGGGGACAATGACTTATTAGATGCTATGGCTGAAGGGCTGGTAGAAGTCACTGCACTGATTTGGATAAAATTTGGATATGTTTCTGTGAAGACATCCTAAACTTTCCAGTCTCAGCTAAGAAATTCTTTTTCAAAGGAACACATCAAAAGATACTGGAGTGCTTGAACTCAGCAGGAATAACACTGTTCTGTAAACAGAGAAAATGTGTCTGCTGCTGGAAATAGATTTCATATAAAAGTTTTGAAAACAGCTCTCCTCTTGCCCATCAAATCCTAACAGAGCAGGTCCTTTCATCTAGCCTTGCAGTGGCCAGCAATAGCCAGCAGCTTGCAGTGGCCTCCTGGCTTGCAATAAAGTCCAGATTGAGTCCCTTCTGGATCTCACCTCTGGTCCTCGTTGATGTGCTCCTGCCCCTCACAGCTTGCTGTGACCCTCATTCCTCCCTGTCCTCCTCCCTATCCCATCTGAATTTGGGAAGCAAAGGAGAACTTCCTTTTCTCCTCCCACTTTCTTCCCCTTAGTTGTCCACGTGGCAGCCGCTAGGACAGCGCAATGTGCACTCACTGCCTCTGTAATTGAGACATAAGCCTGTGGTGTGAGCAAACACTTGTGCCATCAATCGCTCTTACTTCACTGTGGGACTTAACTCCTAGCCAGCATATCTGGGCAGAGCAGCCTTTATTTCATTGAAGCAACAGCTTCTTCGTGTCAAGGGCACATCAGCTCGGTGCCATGCGAACACATCAGCATTGCAAACAAGGGCAAATGCAGATATGGGATTTAAAAGAGAGTGGTTGTTGAGGAGCACATACTGCCAAGCCATATGGCTGCAAACCTTTATACAAAATGAATTCCATCATAATCTGGTTAGGATCTGCTTGTTGCCATTTTCCCAAGGATCTTTTTCATGTTCACAGAATCTGTGATATTCACCGAGCAACTCCTGTAAGCAGACCTGAGAAAATAAGTGTACCTGCTGTTGCCAGTGCTTCCCTGACAGATAACTAGATGCTTAGAGCACAGGGATTTTTTTTTTCCCCTTCTATTAGAGATATCATGCCAAAACAATGAATAATGGCTCTCTAGGAAAGGCATGACAGTCAATTATCTGGCCACACATACCAAGGTGAATGCAATAGGTCTTGTAATATCGCCGGTGAGAAATTTCGGTACCTTTGAGCCTTGGTACCCATAAACTGGAATTACTGCAGTAACTTTTCAGCACAATGCTTAAACTCTTAACAGAATAACATGCTTTACATTTGATCTTCTACCATATTCATCTTGCAGGCATTACTGGATTGGGGCTTTTTTTAAGGGGCCCTGCTTGGTGAACTGATTATGACAAATGTTGGTGTGACATCTGTTGCTTGCTTTAAATTACCTCTTAGTCTGTTGGAAATCATCTTGGAGGGCGTTTCTGTAATGATTTTTTTTTAATCAGCATTAATACAACCTGTGGGAGATAGGAATACAAAGAGAAAATTCACCAGTCCTGCCAAGAGAATAGCTTCTGTGCCAGCTGCTTTTTTTTTGTTATCCTTTCTGTGACATTAATACAGTTGGTTTCCAAGACACTTAAATAGATAACGGGTTGTTATACTATGGAGGAATTCTCCTTGAGAAGAGAGTGAGTAATTAAGACCGTTTCCCAAACATGGAACCACTTCCATGACCCAAAAGCTGCTGCTTGTGATCTTCAGAGGAGATTGTGGGGTTCTATCTTGCAGGGATATTTCCCACTGAATCCAAGATTAGTGAATAAACTCTCAAATTATCTTTTCCTGTGGTCAGTGTGTAGCAGAGCAACAAATTTTATCTCTGTGCTCCAGATGTGTTTCACTTACAGCTGTTTAGTTGATCTTGGGTACTTCCTTAGCACCTGTCCGATCAACATTTTACCTGCTGTGTTTGCTTCAAAAGCTATACATATGATTTATTCAGTTGTGCTAAGTAATGACTATTAAATCATGCCCTAATAATCCAACCCATGTGTAAGGAAAACTTCATCAGGTTTGTGACAACTAACGTTGTGTTAACATACATCTGTCACAATTTCTCTAGGTATGAATGGATGTGAGCTGCACGGCAGTTGGTGAACATAAACCTTTGGGAAGGGGCTTGTATCTTATGTGTAAGACTTAAAAAAAGACACGTAGAGGGCTGCTCAGTGAAAAGATGGTGGTGGGTTCTGAGGTAATATGGAAGTCATGCAATCTTTGTACAGATGGCCTTGATCAAAACAAATCCTTCTTGATGCAAGGATCGTGGAGGCTTGATGAGGGAAAAATTTCTGAAGTCCTTTTGTGTCCATATGTAGTGAAATTCCTGCAGAATGGATTTGAAGGTGGCAGCTGCTGTTGTGTTTGGTAATGCTAGACGGCGGTATTAGCAGGTCACGATTAGCAGAAAGCATTACATGACTACAGAATAAACTAGGAAGCACCACACAAGCACAGAATAAAACAGGGAGAAATGCTTTTCTTTTGCTTTTCCTGAGCTTAATGCAGACGCTTCAGTGGACCTGTGTTATGGATGGATTGAAATGCTGATGGTCATTAAAAGGACCTGGAGATCTTGTTTCTTTTTTTATTGTACCACTGTTCATTGAATTCGTCAAAGTGGTCGTAGTCAATTTGATCAAGTAAACCTTACGGTGTTTGGCATTTCTTTCCGCAGAAATACCTCAGGAGCTTTTTCTCTGCAATGCTGCAATCTCCATCCTCTCCGCTGCACATTGACAAAGTGGGACTAACTTTGTCAAAACACACCATCTGCGAATTCTCCCCCTTCTTCAGGAAAGGCGTTTTTGACTACAGCAGCCACGGGACCAGTTAACTTTTGGGCCAAGACCCTTCTGCCAGAGGAGCACGGTTGGAGTGGTGCCTTCACTTTTGCGGTGTGAGAGAAGTGGGGACAAGAAAAAAGGTATCTTCCTCCAAACCTGGGAAGCTGCATCAAAACAACTCCAGTTAAAGACAGCTGAGGCCCAATGCTAGCCTGTGACCTTTACCAGCTCTCAAATTAGTGCCTGCATTTTTCTGGCATGGGGCATACAGCTGTTTTTGTTGCTCTGTTAGTACCGTGCGAAGACTCTGACTCTCGTGCTGAGTTTGGATCCACTCCTTAGCGGGAGCGCTGCCTTCCCATTTGCTCAGACAATTTGTTCTGGTGGTGCGAGAGCATCTCATGTTTACTGTGATGGTGTGTCATGCTGACAGAGGGTTTCTGAGCAGCCTTTTGGTTTCTGTCCAAGCTGTTCCTTAAAGGACACTTCCTCTTTTGTTTCCTTGTAGCATACTGTGTTGTTTAAGCTAATGTTCATACTCCAGTGTTGTTTCTTTTTTCCTTCTCAGACACACGTTTTAACTATTTGATTGTATAATTGTACAGTTTTCCTCAGAAGAATTCAAGGGCCTGGTTAACTCGTATGTTTACAAAAATATGTGCAGCAGAAAGAATATCATTTAAACACCATAAAAGTCTTCCACACTGGGTTGTTTTGAAGCAGAAGGAATTGTTCGCCGTTGACAAAGCAGCAGAGGAAGCAATAGCTAACGAAGAACGTGGTCAGCGTCTTTTCAGGCTTCCTAATTACCCAGACTGTAAGTGGATACTGTGCACTGTACACAGCTCTTAGCTATGCATAAAGCTAATGCAAAGTGCTCTGTTTCTTGTTTTGAGGAATTGCCTCTTCACAATAGCGTAACGCTGTGAAACCTCAGTTGCATTTGCATTGGTTAAAATTGACAGGATTGGACTAATAGTACCCTAAAATGACTCAGGACTCATTCAGACTTGCACATGTATATACAGGCACAACTCATTTTATATTGCTGCAGATCCAAAAATATGTATACACTGTGACTGGAATTGAGTACATGTACCTGTTAATGTTTAATGGGTTGTATAAAAATCAGAACTGAACAACGTCCAGTTATTAAAAGGTAAGTTTTGTGTGCCATTTGTTAGGAGGGTGAAGCATTATTTGTGAGTTGCCATCGTTGACCATTTGCTAAGTCTTGGTAATCAAACTGTTTCACGTTGTAGAAAATGACTATTAAAACCTAAAGTAACAACACTGGTGACATTTTTATTTCATGACCGAAATGATAACAGCAGCAATGCTTTGCATTTGGTGTGGTGTGTAAAGATTATGGAGTTCCGTTACAAAGCCTGTGTTGCTACAGTAAGTTTTTCTAATGTTTTGTTTGATTTGTTTTGGGCTTTAGAAGAAATTATTGGAATGGACTGTACAGCTTTTGAGAGTATTTTAATTGTTTTGATTAATTTCAGTGAAAGCAAAAGTTGGGGTGAAGTTTCTAAACCACGGGAGCCCCGTTGTCAGCAGGGTAGACTTTGATGTCTTCAGATGTGTCTGAATAATGGCTTCATTTGGAGGCCAAGGTTTTAAGCTAAGCATTCCTATCAAACATGTTGATTCTCAAACTGGTTTTATAGCATGTCCTAGCCATTCCCAGTCTCCCTTCTGCACCGGTGCATTTGTGCTTCGTCACCAGCAGGGGCCTGACCTCCTGGTCCTTAGAAAGATTCTTACAAGGATGCCCTGGGCCTGTATTGCACCTCTCCAGTCTCTTCCAGGGCCTTTCTGTGCACATATCATCCCCCTGACCAGGAGACCATGTCCTACCTTCCTTCTTAACCCTGCCATTTGGTTTTGCTCGTGTTCCCAAATCAGAAAGTGGAGACTGGGTACTTTCTGGGTTCCTACAGTGAGCTGAGTAACTGGAGTTTGAATTTGCAGCACACAATAATGGAAGATTGACTGTATTACCCTGATGCCCTTGTGAGTGTTTTGTAGAAGAAATTGGGCCCAGTATTGCTGGTTTTCATATTTGATCCAAAATCTCTCTCCAAAACCCAAGAGCATGATGTTCTCCTGCTCCCTTGGTGTGCTCCCCCTCCTGCCTCATTGCAATGCAGTATGATAAAACTTCAGAGTTTTAAAAAATGATTTTTACATAGCTGTAGAGCATTATTTCCTGTGTGTTACATCCATGAGAAGACCTGGCAGGCCAAGGAACTTCAAGCTGCTTTATCTGCTGTGCAAATCCAGTTTCTGCAGGGGTCCTACCAGAGAAACCACCAGCGGTGCCAAGTGGCTGCCCGTGGCAAACGCTTGTGAGAAGGGTTGAGCACGCAGGCCTGCCAGAGGTAAGTCCCAGGCTTCGTGTCACTTTGGATTTGGAGAACCTGTTTAAGAAAAACAAGCCTCGATAGGGAGTTGGGTCAAGTGAAAAATATTAATATTCCTATTTTTCATACGGATTTCAAAGATGATTTGTACTCAGTTCCTGTCTGCAGTACAAATTAACTCAGGGAGGACCAGCTGCTCTAGCGGTATAAACCTGCCAATAAGGTGGCTAATTTATGTTGGCTAGTTTATCTGGCCTGCAGTGTTAAATGTGTACATTGCAAATAACAAAGTAAAGGCCGATTAATCACTCCATTTAAAATGTCATGAAGTTAAAAGCTACAGAAGTGCGAGCGTAAGCATGCAATTAGGAGCGCAACCCCAGGCTACCAGCTTTCCCCACCTTCTTATCTATCTTTCAGTGGTACCCAGAGTTTAATCAATGACTCCAAGCTCAGGCTGGGCTAAGAGGCATCTTTGAATAATTTCATCAGTAAAAAATATGATGGCTCTTTATATCCTACAGTCTTTAAACCCAGACATCTTAAGAAGGTTTCAATAGAAGCTGAGATGCATGTCAGAATTACTAGCCGTTTTCAAGATGTTCTGACTGCATTTCTGTGAAGATGTCCTCAGGCTCTAAAACCCTCCATGAATTTTATTTCCAAAATATTGTGACTTTCAAAAACATTCTGAAAGTTATCTCCAGGGCTGAGACGGGGTTTTTTTGGTGGTTTTTTTTTTCAAGTGCCTCAGTAATTGGACTTGTGGGCTGTGTATCAGGCAAGTTGTTAAGCAAAACCTTAACTTCTGTATTGGGACAGAAAATGTATTTATATTTCAAGCAAAATGTGCCTTAAAGTGCTTTATTATACCGGGGCCATCGTTCTTACCTGTGCAACTGAAGTTGTGCCTCCATTTAAGGCACCAAACCACTTAGCTCGTATTCTTGCTGACCCTGCAGTGATTTTTCATCAATGAGGAAGCACAGAAAAGGCCAAAAGGCACACTGGAGAGATGATGCTGGGCTATTTTTCTACATGATGACTTGAGCAAGATGCAAAAATCCTTTTGACAAAGCCTTCTTCTTGGTCTTGACCCTCCACTGTTTTAACTGGAAGTGCCTTTCCTCTGAATATACCGCTTCTTGTGGGAAAGGGATAAAGCAGCTCAAAAAGCCCTGCTGCTAAATGGCTCCTGGTAATACCCTCGGTGCAGAAGCACTGAGAGCCCTCATGGTCAGTCTTTAAACTGATGCTCAGCTGCTGCTATTAGAGGTGATGGTAGAGATGAGGAACTTCAGAATAGCCCTAAAAATGGGAGGAGAAAAAACCCAGCTGTGTAGAGCTTGCTTCAAGTTTTTGCAGTTGCTGCAGATAAAATAAGGAACAGAAATAAATAAATCTAAAAAAAATAACAGCCCCAAACAAACAAAAACCCCAAACACAAAATACCAAACCCCAAAACCTAAATGAAGTCTGACACTAAATTTGTCCAGACAGTCACACCCAATTCTTCAAAGCTATTGCAGAATTGTCTATTTATTGTCCACGTGACCTATCCTGTAAATGAGAATAAGAAGCACATTTGTTCTTGTCTGTCATAAAGCTTGAGTTTTTATATGCTACTGGCTCACTGAAGCCCCCAAATTGGAAGAAATTATTTATTTTTAACAAGATTCTTATGTCTACTCCTGGGTTTGTTTTGTCTGGGTTCGTTTTCTCTGGGTTTTATTAGATCCTGGAAAAAAGAACCAAAAAACATTTGATAAGCTGAAGAGCAAAAAATCTTTTGACTTCCAACCTCACCGTTGGAAACAGAAGATATTCCTTTGCAGGAAAGTCAAGATCTGTGGAGTTGTATAGGACCTGAGATCCAGTTAAAGGTTTGAAGTCTGGATATGTTTTCTTGGCAGACCTATGAAGTGAATTTTTGGTATACTGGCTCCTGACACCTTTTTGGGGGCTTTATTTTTTATTAAGGTAGTATCTGGTTATAGTCAGTTTCAAACCAGAATGCTGTTGGAGATGCACTGCTTTTCTGTTTTTTGGTGTTTTTTCAATGCAGTGCCAACAAAGTTACTGAGAAAAAATAGGGAAAAGAATAAAGAAAAAGAGCAGAGATCTGAAGATGGTTTTCTGTGGGAGATGGGTAAACTTCCATGATGCCGTCCTGTCTGCGGCGATGAAATCGGTAAAAGAGCTTGTCCAACTGGGCAAAAATAGCAGAGCACAGGAGATGCTCTTTTGACTCCTTGAGATTGAGTTTTAAAACAGTTTAAAAATGGGTGTTTGTCTGGAGGAACCTTATTAAGGGCTCACATTATCGTTTGATAAAATGGAGGTAAGATTTTAGACTAGAGGCTTTAGCCTCATGTCTCTAGTGAGTAACAAGCCGTAGCAGCACAAATGCCAGCGGCAGCGTGGGAAGCTCTGGTTTATTTTCCTTTTTATAACATTATTTTCTTGATAAACAGTGACATTTTTCTCCAATGTCATGCTGACAGCTGAAGTGTCAGCTCCCCGTAGCACAGCTTGCGCGCTCACACAGAGTTTCGGCAGCATTTCTGTTGTTGTTTTTAAGGAATCGGTCTTAGAGGAAGAAATGGGTCTAAGAAAAAAGGCTACAGACTTTTTGTCAAAGCCCTTCTGGGTTTCTTTTGAGAGCTTCTTCTGTCTTCAGTTTTGTCCAAACGGCTTGTTCTCCTTCTTTGTAAGTTTTGGATGATTTCCTTTCTGTTTTCTTGTTTTATAGACGGTTTAGAAGAATGTGCTGGGAAGAGCTGAAGAAAAAGAAACCCCTTTATTATTTGAAAAGAGGTAGTTATCTCATCATCTTCTGATCTAGCAAAGTGGAAGGCGAGGTTTTGATCTTTTTACATATTTTGAACTTCTGAGCCTTCAAAGGTCCCGCATGCTCCAGCTTTTTGGGACATTATTGTACTTTTTCATGATCATTCCTATATTCTTTCCCGTTGTAATTAACATTTGACATAAGCCTTTCTTCAAACAACATGTTGGAGGAGAGGGAGCTTTCTACTTAATGACACCTTCTTGTTTAGGTCAGGAGATCTTTGTGGGACTCTGCCTTTTGTCACCATCCTTGCCCAAGGGTATCTTTTCTTCACATTAACCTGTTTTAATTTTGCCTTAAGACAGCGATTGCCTCTGTGAAAAGCTGTTTTTCCTTCAGGTATGGATTGGAGAGCCCATATTAAACCCAGTTTTTAGTCACATTCTGCAAAAATTAATGTTTTTGCTTTTTGGTGTTGCTAATTAAATCAGAAATCAGAATCTCAGAAAGGAGGGAGGAGAGAAAAGAGATGATTAATAATATTACCGTTATACATAGTGTTATTATATATACTATCTATATAGGCTATTATACATAATACTACTGTTATTATGTGAGCTGGGAAATCTCAGTGTGTTTTCAGGACTTGTGCATCGTGGTTGCCTTTTATTCTGAAACTGAAACCATCAGAGTGTTGAATAACTGTTGTTCCATTGAGTTCAACAGGAGACAGGATAACGTACTCCTACTGAAAAAATCAACCTGTGGCACATTTCCATCAGTAAACCTCATTTCTGTAGCTGAGCATCAAGGGAAGAGCACTGGACAATGTAGGGGCAATACAGCCCTCTGAAAGGTTAGCATACAACTGTGTGAGCAATTAGATACCTACCTCAGCTTGTCCTGTATTCCAATCTGTCCAGTTTTGAACTTGGGAATGTTGATTAGTGCGGTGTGGATAAAAGAAATTGCCAGTTTGTGGGAAGCAGGTGCTTCCAGGAGGTGGGGCGGACACCCTGCGTGCCCCAACATGAAAAGGTGGCTCAGCAGCATGTGAAATCAGTGTCTTGGACAAGCTTCCAGGCTGCCTGAGTGTATTGATTCTGGCACCTGCTTTCATAAGCAGGTGCTCAGGTTTATGTGTCCAGATGAAGTTACCTCTTAACATCTTAATTACGTGCCAGGCTTTGGCTTTGTCTGTTGTGTGAGCAGCACTGGGTGTTGTTAGGAAAGGCAGTGGAGAAGGAAAATATGCCCCCAAAATTGCAAGAACATTAAAAAAAATCCCAAACAAAATCAAGTGCTTGTTCTAAAAAACGTGTATCACAAATTTCTCAATCTGTGGTAACAATAACATTTGCATAGTGTTACCTACCGCGTGGAACCTGAATTGCTCAAATGTGGCAAGTCCCCAGCAAAAGAGAGCAGCCTTCAGCACAACTTGTCTCATATGCAAGAGATTTCATTGCCCCTCTTCTCCTGTAGTGGTGGAGCAAGGTTTTAGTGCACCAGTGAGAGGTGCTGAAAGCTTCCCAGTCTTAACTGGGACCCTCTTAGGGTGTATGGACAACATGTATTTCATTCTGTGTGAATTAAATCAAGGGTGGCATTTAAAAGTCACGCTGAGTAGTCTGGCCTTGAAATTTGGGATGAGATTTTACAAGGCAAGTTTTGGCTGCTTTATTGACACCTGTCAGGCATCCTTCAAGTTGCAGGACAAAAGACATATGTGTTGGGTTTGTGTGGCAGTGTTTGGTAGCCAAGGAGGGGCTACAGGGGGTGGCTTCTGTGAGAAGCTGCTAGAAGCTTCCTGAGCAACGAGTCAGACCTGCCTCTGGCCAAGGCCAAGCCAAAGAGTGGTGGTGTTAGTGCCCCTGTGTATAAGAAGGGAAAACCTGCGACAGGAAGAGGAATGGGATGGGAGAGAAACAACTCTGCAGACCCTGAGGTCAGTGAAGAAGGAGGGGCAGCCAGCAGCATCTGAGGAAGGGCAGGACTCGGTGGGAGATGGAGCAGTCTGTTCCCGAAGGGCTGCAGCCCATGGGAGGGACCCATGCTGGAGCAGTTAGTGAGGAACTGCAGACTCTGGGGAGGACTCATGTTGGGAGAAGTTTGTGGAGAGCTGTCTCCAGCGGGAGGGACTCCATGCTGGAGCAAGGAAAGAGTGTGAGGAGTGGCAAAAACAAGGTGTGATGAATTGACCACAACCCCGATTCCCTGCCCCTCTGTGCCACTGGGCAGGAGGAGGCACGGAAATCAGGAGGAACAGTTGAGTGTGGGAGGAAGACAGGGATGGGAAGAAAGTGTTTTTAAGATTTGATTTTATTTCTCGTTATTCTACTCTGGTTGGTAACAACAGCATCCAATAATTTTTGCTATACCATTTTGAAAGCTCTTGTTGTACCTGTCCAGCAAGAACTTGACAAGACTGGTAAATGAGACGAGGATATTGTGGAAAGTCAGTGAGAACAGGGCTTTCTTGGGTAGAGAGATTTATTATCCAGGTAGGAAGGGTCAGGCTGTAGTTATTGAGGCTGTAGAGAACTCTCTGCTGGAAATTTCATGGTCAGTATCTCTCTCCATGGGGATATGCTGAACTTCCAATAAATCACTAATTTTGTGAGCCTGTGATTTTTCTGTACTTTGGCCAATATTCACTGTTCAGGTGGGAACTTTTCTTCCTGTGGTAGGTGCCCATTCAAAATGCAGGGAACTAGTCGTGGCAGAAGGGGCCCAGGAAAGGTGCTGGTGCCACTTGGGCCCCTCAAGAGCCAAGTCTAACGCACTTTCCCCAGGTTAGCTTGGCTGACGAAGCTCAGGACTCGCTGGTGGCTTCTTACCACCTCCACAAGTTGTGGTGAAGGAGCTGCTCCGTGGTTTCTCTGTGGGTTTCCAGGGATGTTCAGTTCCTCCAGTTCCTTTACCCAAGCAGTTTTTTTCAGGTAAATCATGTTTCAGTTGTGGTTCCTTTGGAGATTAAATGCACATGTTGTGTTGATCCTTTTTCACTTCCCTGGTGTAATTTGTTTACTGTCCCCTTAGATATTGCCAGGGATGTGAAAAGAAAGCAAGCAAGCTGAGTACCCTTTTGTTTTTGTATTTCCTCTCTGTTATTCCACCTTTATGATGTTCAAACTCCGCTGTTTTCACCTTCACATAGAAATGCACCTTCAAGGACAATTTTACACTCTGGTTGGTCTCCAGGTAACCTAAATTTTTCATTCCCTTATTATTAAACCTAAGCTTGTAACTGAAACTGAACTCTCATCCCTTTTCACATTAACCCCTTGGTGCAGAATGTCAAGGATTTTCCAGCTCTATCAAATGGAAGTCACTGGAGCTGGGAACCTATTGACACCGAGGGGTTAACCCGTTAGTCACTATTTATTGTCCTCAGCTTTAATGTACAGAATCACAGTTAGCACTGTGACTTGCTAACCCCACCACAGAAGTGCTCAAGAACTTGTGCTATTGGGTCTGTTTTTTTTCTGAGGTAGGCTTAGGAGAAAACCAAACAACTTCACAGCTGTAAAGGAAAGCATAAATGGCCTGGGAATGGAAACCAGCAGTAATTAGAGAGAGATGCGTCCCGTGTTAACGGACCTTGGGGCAAAAACAACTGTTAATTATCAGAAATTCCTCCAGGTTTCTAATCTCAGTGCAGATGTGGTGAGATGGTGTGTTTCTGGTAGCTGTGGTGCCACAGTGGCTGGAGTGGGCAGGGCAGACTGGTGTGGAGTGGCTGCCTGCAGAGGGCTGTTGAGTTTGGCCGAGCTGTCCCACAACACGTTTCCCCCGAGCAGGCAGCCCAGCTGCCAGAGCGTGAGTGTGGGACTGCCAGGACCAGGGGACACAGAGCTGCTCCGCTCTGAGGGGGCATGCCAGGGCACAGAGGAGGGGTGCAAGTCACCCTCAGCCCCTGCTCCCAGTGCTGGAGCTCTCAGCAGATGGTTTGAGAAATGAAAGCCAGGATTTCTACAGACACACGGAGCACCCCGGAGAGACCCTCCTCACCTTGCTCAGGTAATGCAAATAGGCCAGGGGGGAAAACAAATGAGCTTCCCATTTGACTCCATCACCAAATGCTCCTTCCCTGTGGGGTGGGAGAAAGCCACAGCCAGACGGTGAGGAGGACCCCAAGGGTGTGGGCAGCCCCAGATGAGCACAGCCCACCCCTGCTGCCAGCGCCACACATCAACCTGACTCCTTCCCCGCTCCTCTTGGGGACAGTCTGGGAACACAGCATCATTTGCTGGCCACACAGCTCACACAGCGGATTCAAAAGCAAAATGTGAATGTGAAGCAACTGAGAGATGAGCAGGTGAGGGGAGGGAACGAGGGACTGAGTTTGCATTTGCAGAGGATGGTAAATCTGGGCATTCAGGGTTTTGGAGGAGTGGGCTCAGAAAGAGATTTACACATGTTTTCTTTCTTGGTGAAACACTGATTACAAGTGATTCAGAGGTGTGTAAGGCTGGAGACTAGCCTTATGTTATTCAAAATACGCTGTTTCCCTCTTATCGTCGCCCGGTTTTTCTTCTACAGCAATGCCTTGACAACAAGATATTGCAGCAATTTTCCCGACGGATCTGCTAGTCCATCTCTACTGTGGAGGCTTTAGAAGGTATTTGCTCAAGGAGAGCTCGTTCCCAGCACCACCAATTCTGTGCAAGTACTAAATTAGGGTATTAGTTATTAAATTCGACTGCACAAATAACCATTTATATCATTATAAATCTGCCTGTACCGAGCAACCATTTTTATGGTGATGATCCTCGTATTTACATAACGATTGCAGTACACAAGGTAAATTATGTATTCCAACCTGCATTTTTTGCCAAGGATTTACACATGCAGAATAAATTATTTTCTCCTTCTTAAGCAACAGTAATCATAGTGCAGGAGTATTCATAACCGTGGTCTCGCATGAAAGCTGCATTTTTCCTTCTGTAACCTGCTGTAATTACAGTGTACATCAATTCCACCATAGGTAGATACACCAGGGGTTTTTTTCCCCCCCTCTTTTCCTCATACAATTTTAATGACTGTCCCTGCTTAGAATACAACATTTTAAATTAAAAAATTAAAAATTTAGAAGTAGATTGTTTCCCTGACAACAACAACGGCAACATTTAATTCCCCCCCGTGTCATTTGTAAATAAACGCATACAGTTGCTGATCCTTGGGAGATAATGTGCCTGAGGCTAATTGTGCCATTACAAATATTTTGAGCCTGAGCTTGATAATGCAGGTCATGGTACTTAAATATGTATGAACTGAACTAATTTAACCTTCTTGCTGCTTACCAGCGTATTGACAAAACCCTTTGTAACGAGGCTACGTGGACATTACGAAGCAGCTGAGTTAACGCTGGGTTGGGTGTTGTGGGGTTTGGGTTATTTGGGCTCCTGGTGGCAGGATCCCAGGTGGGATCAGGAGTGATGTGGAGAAGATCCTGACGTCTTCCTTCAGCCTCTCAGATATCTTCTCCTGGGAGTTGGAGTAGGTTGTACTTGTGACGTGCCCCAGACCTTGCAGTGCATACGGTATATTCGGAGGAACTCTGGAACAGAGCTTTACCTTAGTAAGCCCTGCTTAAAGATGGTGTGCTTGGCTCTCTGATTTGTTAACCAGTCTCCAGGACAGGTACCAGGAAAGGATGAGCTGTGTGTCTGGTTGGGTTTTGCTCAGAAACATGAGTGGTAGGAGCACCCTGTGGTTGTGTTTGGAGTCCATGGCTCTGCAGAGCAGCAGCACAGTTGTGTCCTGCTCAGCTCCTGATGCCGAGGCTGGCCTGAATGCAGCCAGAGGCAGGATCCCCACGGGGTGTTGGCAAAGGCCAACCATACTTTTGGCACTGCAAGTTAGCAAGTCATTAAGATAGAAAAGGATGGTCTAATCCCCATCTTACACTGTGGCTTTAAGATAAATCATTTAAGTTTACAACCTCCCTGTGCGCAAGACATTTTGTCTGCTGTGATCCCAGCTCTAGGTTTTGTCCTGCCAAGCATCAAGCTCAGCTCTAAATGAAAAAGTTCTTCTAAGTCCCTCTGTTAGGCTCAGGACTGCTGATTTGCTTGTGAAGAGCTTTGGCCAGGCTCAGTGGTGCTGTGCCTCACAAAGCAGAGTGCAGCTGGATGTGAGGAAGGTAGATTCCTTGTCTCTGCTCCTCTGATCTCCAGGTTGAGCCTCGCTGGGAAGGAGGAGTATCTCCTGCAGGGCTTTGGCTTGGCATGCTCCCTCAGGCTGGTGGCAAACGAACTCTGGCACCATCACTGTAGTGTCAAGTTTTTATTATGGATAGAGTGAAATGTATAAGGTAGAAGTTCTCTTAGATTTCTTATCTCCACCTGTCATGTTCTTTCATAGCTAATTAAGCAGGTGCTGAAGCAAGTTAAAAAGTTACTGATGGTGCAGCTAGCGCTAACCCCAAATCCAGCGTTAGGAAACCTCAGAGGCCAAAGCGTGGTCCCCTCCCTCTTGGCGTGGCACTGACTCATCCTCTGTCAGACTTGCGTGTGTCTGCTGAAAGCTGCGACCAGCACAGTCTACACGAATCTGCTTGGACGCTTTGGAAGGTGAACAGGTTTGTTATCTCCATTGCTTTGGCAAACAGGTTGGCTCGGGTCCTGAAGCCGTGCCTGCTACTGGGGCTCCGCTGAAGTCAGAGCGGCTGGGATGTTTTATAGAGTCAGAGGCACTCGCTGTGTGCTGTGGGGAAATATAATCCTGAAAGTGGCGTATTTTAGGGGATGCAATTTCAGCAGAGCAGAGCAATGCTCCTGCAGGGCTCTTAGCTGGGAAATGGGCTGCCACAAGTCACCTAATAAAGCTCGGGGCAACGTGCCATGACGTACCGTGATGGAAGGGAGGAAAAGCAGACATAAAGGGAGAAGTAGTAATGAGAGAGAAAAGGCTTGAAAACCTGACCATCATGGTTCGAGTCACACTAAAAGGATTATTTGGTTGTGAATAACGGGGTCAGCAATTCTATATCTAACTGGGAGAACCGGCACTGGAAGTGCTGTCCTATTACAGCAAACTCAAAGCTTGTTAGATATAATGTGTTGAAATAATGTTACACATAGTCAGCCTTGGTCCATGCCAGTAATTAATGTGAGTGCAATTAATCTGAGTGGAGATGACACCTTTTGTCAGCAACAGGTAATCCTTGCTGGCAAAGGTAAAGCTGAGCAAGCAGTTGAAAAGGAAATCATTAGCGATGTTCCTCTGCTATTGCAAAGTTTGTCTTCACACCTTGTTACTTCCCTAGATGGATGAGATAAATGCAGAGAATAACAAAAAAAAAGACAGAAAAAGCCCTTCCTGAGCTTCAGAAGCCATTCTTGCTGGTTCAAAGGAAAGCTTTCCTTTGTATATGTTGGTATTTCTTAAATGAAGTGCTTTGATGATCCCTGAGGGATCTAGCTCATCTCTCAACAAATGCGGAAATTAAAGGAGGTACACAATTTGTAAGACAATCATATTGTTTGAACAGAGATTGGCTACAAGTGCCTTTGCTCAGATTTAGCACATTTAGGCATGTTTATATCCATTACTTCTTTGCTGGAGTCTCCGTCTGAAATACAGCCCCCGCTCGGGTACCACACAGGATGCAGCGTTAGACTGCTTTTCGTGGCCCAGCCAACCAGCGCTGCCTGCAACTGTCTGGGGACCTCTGCAGAAATGTCAATTAGCAATAAAAGTTCTGCAAACAAGCATTATGCCATCTCCTTATACCTCCCCTGCTGCTGCTCGCAGTCACACAGTAATGTCCAGAGCTGAAAAATGGATATTGTGGGCTTCTGCGGCTCCTCTGGTGCTGTAAGTGCAGCGTGATGTTTTTCTGGACATGCTGTCATGTGGAAGTTGGGATGTCAAATTGATGATAGAGGATTTAGCCACTGGTATCCCTTCTCAAGGGATGCTTTTCAGATTGGAGTGTCTGTAGCTTACATGTAATTCCTCCTGGACTAAATATATTTGCTTTCAGTTCCTATCTATGCTTTTTCTCCCAGATGGCATTTCTGCAGGTGACTCAGGAACCTCTTAGCTGCTGGGTGTCATCCACACAGCTCAGAGGGGCTCAGCAGGCATTATTTACCATTTCTGTCCCTGCATCTTCTAAAAATATGTATTTATTACAGCAGTCCCCTTGATTTTAAAGAGGAAAGCCCATATCTTTGAGCAGTGTTTGTCTTTGCTGTGATTAGTTATCGGGTGCTGCACAGATCTCTCCATCTCAGGGGCTGTGTAACTCAGGGAGTTAATTTTCCCAAGGGGAAATCCCTTCTGTGATTGCCTTGAGAGAAATGAGCTATGGATTTGCCTGCCTTGTGTGAGGTGGTAGGAGAGGCCCAGAGGCCTTCCCAGCACTGCCATCATATAGACTCAGAGCCGGGTGTGTGATGCAGCGCCTGGAAAAAGAATGTCATGAAAATTAGCACATTGGTGACAGCGCTGCAATGGGGATGAGTTAACAGTGAGGTTCAACCCAGGACCGGAGAGCATGTCTTGGTGTCTCAACACCTCAGGACAGGAGAAGGGCTAGGGCTAAACCTTTCTTCCATTAGGCAAGTACTCGGGTACCAGATGTTGTGATGCTTCCCATGTAATATCCTTGAGACTGAGATGAGCCTTTGGGTGCCCTTTTCCTACCTGAGCACGATGCACATCCTAGCCCAGCACTATGTATCTGATGCGTGTGATCCATCCAGCACGGAGTTTGGTGGGCAGCTCAGCATTTTACTTGCAAGCTGACGTCATCCTTTTTGAGCACTGTCAGCAGTCAGGTGCTGTGCAGATCTGGTACATGGGGCTCCTTGGCATGGAGATGCTTCCTCCCTTTTGAAGTAGTCTTGCAAAGACAGCATGCTCCAGAGATGAAGGGTGCTGTGGGTACACCCATGCATTTCACTTGGCTTAACTAATTTGTTCCTTTAATCATTCATTATCCAGTTGGGAGCTACTTCAAAGTGCTGTTTCTCAGCAAGATACTTTCACCCCTGTTGCTTGAATATGCCCAAAGCCAGTTACCTGCAGAACTGAACTTATTTTTTTTTTAACATATAGTATTTCAAAGTTGCTTTATGATTAGACCAGGATCACTTGCAGTCGAATCTGTCACGATCCAAAGGTGTTTCAGGGCATATATTTTCTAAGCTGGGGTGCAGGCATAAAGGGCTCAGCTGCAGAAGGCCTCCAGGTGCTCCACCGCTCCACATAAAAGAGCAATAATGGATGTTTTCGCTAATAAAAAGTCAGACCATAGCTTATGCACTCTTAATCCTGGAGTAATTAAATGGCTGGAGAGAAGGATGATTCATTCCAACACTCGCTATACTCAAAGGGTTCCTTTTCTGTATGTTTGAGCGTGTCTCTAAAGAATGATTTTGCTTTGTTGTGTCTTGTGTGTAATTTACTATGCCCTTGATAAAAAGCTGCTTTCTGGGGAAAAAACAACCCCACTGCATTTGGTTATCATGGTGTACCACACAGAGCTGTCTAGTGAGCATTGGGAAGGAGTAGTGGTCTGAGATCTTGCAGAAGAACATTTCTGAAAGAAGCAGTCTGAGGCAAGAGGACTCTGCCTGCAAGTGGAGATGCAGCCATGTGAGTGGTTTCGGTGCCGTGAGCTCCCGCTGTGCATCTCGTGGTGTTGGCTGTTACAAAACCCCTGTGTCGGGAATTCTTCAGTTCTTGGTGAATATCAGCTTTCATCAAAAAAGCATTTTAGTGGGTTGGTTTTTTTCCCCTTTAGTCCTCGTGACTTAAGAAAAATGGTCACAAATGTGACCCTGCAGGCTCAAAAACCCAATAAAAAGAACTCGGGTTGACTTAACATTTATCTCGTGATTAATATTGGGGCTGACTCGCCAATTTATACTACTCGAAAGGCCGACTTAAATAACCTGTAGCATTTATATACTACCCTTCAGATGTGGATTGAAAAGCCCTTTCAGATGTGAAACTCTGTCCCTTGTGATACACTTGTGATAGATTGTTACTGTGAAGTTTGGCTAATTCGGTCTCATTTTTCTGCGGTGATTTTTCTTAATTCTGTCTCACTTTTCCGTGAGTGATGGGCTGTATATACACATTGCTCTCACTGGGATCTACAGCAGCCTACAACATCCAGTGATTTCACCACAAAATTATCTGGCTGGGGACTTCACCTGCCCAAAAGTTAATCTGGAGAAGTGCACGTGTACAGAAACGAAGTGACAACCGAGAGGTGATATTAAGAAAACCCAGCAAGGAGATCCCCCCAGGAAGCAGAGCAACTCCACACATTCCCCATCTGAATGAGCTGAGAATAGACCCAGCCTGGGAGGAAAACAGAGTGCCTTTCTTCTGCTAACTTTAAAAAATGATCTCTGCTTGAGAAATGCCAAGCTGCTTCAAGGTAGACGTATGTAGGAATAAAATGCTGTTAGCAACAGAGCTTTAGGGAAATACTGGTGATAGACGGCAGAGGTTGATGCAGGATTGTTCTTGTCTTTGCCATGAGCTTTCTCTGCGTGCTCTGATCCATGGTCAAAGAACACTCAAGGGACCTGTGACTTGCACGGCCAGTCAGGGCTGGTGAAAGCCGTTGCTTTTCTTCAGCTAATGTGTTGGTACGGGTTGGCATTGCCCTCCCTGCGCCTCACAGTCTTTCAGCTAGAACCACCCAGGACTCACCTCTTGTCTTGATTGGGCTGGATGAAGTCAAAGTGCAGCCCCCCTCCACCTTTTTTGTTTTTTCCCTGCTGTCTTTTTCTGTGTAAGCTCTAACGAGAGCTTCCATGTTCACTTCAGTGTGTGAATAAGCACCTGTTAGGGAAGCTGTGGTGGTTGCTGTGAGTTAGCTGGCCCGGGAAGGCTTGAAAATGAGCAAACCCAACCTCACAGCTAATCCCCTGGCCAGACTCTCTTAGCATCTCATCACGTAGCTCTCCTTTCCCCACTTACTCAAAACAACTGGCATAATTTTCCAGTGACAGATAATTTATAGGGCAGACAAGCTCACATCAGCTAAACAATACACCCCAAAAATCTCACTGCTGTATGGTAAATGTAGTGCCGATGGCACGTACACTCATATTGGTATCTCTCGCTCCACTGTGTTTTTCCCTGCTACCACTTAGGAGGAAATTTCCTTCTTGCGTAGCTGTGAGCTGATGGTTGTTCAGCAGAGCTCCCTTGCCAAAATCTTGTCTTCTTGTGCTTTGCATTACCACCACCCACCACACAGCCGCCTCGTGCACCTCCAACAGAGTAAATGGTTAAGTAACCCCCAAATGCATGTCCCTCTCTGTGCAATATTGAGCTTCATTCCACTTTGCTGTTTCCCAGCTCTTCAGTGTTTTCGAATCCTTCCCCTTCAATGCTGTGATCCACCTCTATATTGATAAAGCCTCTGATTTGCAGTTCATATCTTCCTTCCCTTTGGATACCATGTCTGTTGAGCAAACTCTGTTGCCTCCACCTGTCCCTCAAGTGTCCTAGATACAGGCATTGCGGAGGGGATAAGGGAGATAGGCCCTGGTGAGCTGCCGAGGGATTTATGCAGCTGAGCATGTGTTTGAGAGGTCTGAAATATGTTTGTCAGGTTTTAGGATTATGCTTCAAATCAACTGACTGGTTTATGAGAACGTGCATTTACAAACCACAGCACGCCATGAGGGTGTATGTAGTTACATAACTTGTGCTGCCAGGGCTCGGTTCATGTGTGTGCCTGGACTTGTGATTCACCACGGGAGTGCAAGCCCCTTCATAACTCTGCATGCAGAAGGGAGCTGCGTGCAAGTTTCCCCTTGAACTGAAGGTGAGTCACGGCTGTAATCGGCTCACTCTCTGCACCCACCTGACAAAGCGAGCCCAGGATGTGCTTGGGGGAAGGGCTGATGTTTAATTCATGTGTGAGCATAATTAAAGCAGATTCAGTCTGCAAAATCAACTCGGGAGAGTGCTCCGATTATCACCTCTCTGAACCTCCTCCTGGATGAAAAGCACAAGGCAGAGATAGTGGGAGCTGGGCAAACCTCCCTTTATCTGCTGAGATTAAGCTGTGATTTGCCCACATGTCTGAGGTGAACAATATCACTAAGTGAATCAGATTAGAGAAAACAGCATAGGCAGTGGCACAGCTGCAGGGAAGATGGGAGCAGGAGAGATTTACAGGCTGGAGTTCTCCTCCCAGCAAATGAATGGGATGAGATGAAAGGATGAGATCAGTGAGCAGGTGAAGCGCACAAGTTGATTAAATCCTGCGACTTTGGAAGATTTACCTGAGCCTATTAAAATGCAGCAGGTTTCCCTCACCGGGATCACATGGATGGAAGCGTGATTGACAGCACAGCCAAGCCTTTCACCTACAAGCAAAATTAGGAGGGCTTGAAAAATAAGCAATGCCAGTGCATGAAAACCCCATGCAAATGACTGTGAGGCAAGAAAAGGAGAAGGGATGTGTCTGTGCAGGCGGTGTGAACATCGAATCAGTGCTCTTAACTGCAAGGGTGGTGAAAGGCTTTGCTGTGCTGCTCCAGGCAAAGCCCCGCGGTCGGTGTCCACCTCGTCACGTGAGCTGTGGTGCTGGGAATCTCTCTAATGATTTGGCTGGAAACCTGACTTAGGTTTATTGAGAGTCTCTGAATCCCTCCTCCACCCTGTGGGCAGAAGCCAGGATTTTTCACAGCTATGCTGTCGGTGTTGCTGTCCTCTGGGGATGTCACCGTGTCCTTGCTCTGTACAGCAGGACTGTAAATCACGACAGTGGCATTCGCACCACCGGGACTGGAAACCGTTACAGACAGTTAGGTTTTCTCCTGTCCTGTTGTATCAGCCAGGCTTTCTGTAGATTCCTTTTCTTAATTTTAACTTGTTTTATCCCTTAGATCATCTCATTACTGCCGTCTGTACGTTTAACTCAAAAATAATGCTTTGGAATTAGTGTCAACTGAATTAACCACACTTGTGTGAGAAGACCATTAAGACGCACAGTGAGGAACCCGGCATGGGGACTGATAAAATCAGAAGTCAGAGAGCTCTGGAGGGGAACCTTAATTAGCATGTGAGTTTTTTGCTTAAAAGTTCTTTAAAAATGAGAGAATTTTCTCCAGAAGTTTAATATGAGCTTCTAAATGACTTTCATTTAGGAGCTTAAGCGTTTGAGCCAAATCTTGTCCTTGTTACCCCCTTAGAGAGATTGCTGCGTTAACTACAGGGAAGCCCACAAGCTGAAGACCAATCTTCCTAAAAGCTGACTCAACTCCAAAGCCAACACAATCAGACTCTTTTCCCTTGCAGAAGCAGGGAGGCTTTGAAACCATATTCTTGGTTTAGGACAGGTACTTCTGGAGGAGGGCTGTGTTCTGCTGCATAGCTGCATCTGCTGTCGAAAAACAAGACTAGAGGCTGCTTTCCTTAGTTTACACGTGGAAGGCAATTTAACTGGAGGCTGCAGATGCAAGGCGAGGTTTGTTTAGTTACTGTCTCCTGGGAAATTACCAGTCTTTGAGGAACGCTGCAGATCTCTAGGTAGATTCTTCTTGTCCCTCTGGACACTCAGCAGATTGTCATTTTGGGATTTTATGTTGTCAGAAAACAGTGTTTGTGAGAATGCAACACTTCCCCAGAGCGTGGAGGTAGCTGAGCTCGTGGCTGAGCACTGAAGGCCAGCCATGGAGAACAGACAAGTGTCTTGAGCCTCCTGAACCCCAGGATATTGGTACCACTTTCTTTCTGGTTTTGTGTGGCTATGAATAAATGAATTGCTTAACCAAACTGCACGGCCATTACTTCGTTCAGTCAGATAGTGGCCCTGAAATTCAAACAGAGGACGTGGATTTTTGCTCGCTGTGAGTCTTCAGGTCCTATTTATTCCCTATGTTTGTGTTTCTCAGTGTGGCACAGACCAGCCAGAGGAACTCTGGCCCTTGCCAGGGGCTGACAGAGCAAAGGTTGTCTTAAATATCCAACTGTAAGGCCTGGAAGTTGCTGGAGGCTGAAAGAGATGAAAAGCCCATTTGTGGTGGCAGGTGGGAGAAGGTGCTTTCAGACCTTTGCCTATTGACATATCTCGTCCCAAAGCCACGTTAGTCTGTGATCTCTAGACCTAACTTGTGCTGGTTGGGGCTCTAATCACATGGTGTTGGAAAGCCTTTTGTCACTTGCTCACTTTCAAAACCAGGTGCAGATTTTTCTACTTCAGGGCTCTGGCTGTGCAGTGTCCTGGGCAGGAGCCATCCAAGCACCTTCCCTCTCTTATCTGCCAGCCTTGTTTCCTTCCAGCCCACGACAAGGAGCCTGCAGTGCTGGCCCAGCAGTGACCCATGGTGTTCAGTGACCCCTCTTTCATAGCAAGATGCTGTGTCAGTTACTGGTGTGTTTCGGCTGCTCTTCTGTTTTCCACCCTAAGTGGCTTGTTCAGAGTTTGGTTAATTAAGTGTCTGGGTGCAGTGAGCTCCTCAGTTAATGCACTGCATGCTGAGGGATGTTTATCACTGGGTATAGCATATGCTCAAATTTCTTAAGTATGCTTTTGCAGCAGAGGCTTTACACTCCCTTCCTGGATTTCTGATTCTCCAAGCATCTCCAAATGGCATTCTAGCTCAGGGAAGCTGCTTCCCTAGGCACTCCAGTACCTTGATGATGTTAACCACTTTTCCCCCTGTAACAAGTGTTTCCACATTCTATCTGTTCCTCCTGTTACTCTTTTTATTTTCCCAAACCTCTTTGGATGACATCCCTGTTTTTTTCCCCAAAACCTTTTTTCTTTCCCTCCTTCACACATAAGCTGTGGCAGTGGCTGACCTTGCTGCATCCTTGTCTCTTAGGTTTATCTGAGCAGAGCAGGTTGGGTTCCTTTTGATTCCAGTTGTAAAAACACAGCAAGTAGGGACCAGAGCAACATCAACCTCGCAACCCTTAAGATTCTGTGGTTCTGTGACTTACACAGAGAGGGAAAGCCCCAGACAGTGTGGCAATTAGAAATCAGGGAGCTGATTGATTAATGCCTAATGCAAGACCTGCACAGAAATGTTTGCACTAGACACTTCCTGTTAATTATTCATCCTGCCCAGGCAGACCTTGTCTTTGACTCCATATCCCAAGACACAGGGAAGCTGCAGAGTCCCCCGTGGGCAGAGGGGATGGGGAGAGGTGAAGAACAAGGTAGCACCTCATGTTTTACTGTCTCCTCCTGCCACGAAGGATCTCAACAGGGTCAAGTTGCTGTTTTGTTTCTGCACTCTTGAGACATTTTTTGCAGGGGAAGATTTATTAGCTGGGCAGACATTTCACGTGGACCTCCTCTGGCAGCAGTGATCACAAGCAGGCTTTGCTGGGATGCCTCATTTCTCTCCCCTGTTATGACACTCGTACCTGTAAGGACATAGGCATATAGTGGACTTTACAGAGAGGAAGGAAAGGCAGCATTCATGTTGGAGGGGCCACCAGGAGATGGCAGGAATGGTGGAGAGGGACCTAAATAGAACCAAAATACGTTGTATTTGTAGTCTACTGCTCTAAGACTTAAGGAAGAGAACTGTTGTTGCTTTGCTCCACGCCTTTTGTGTCTTTTCCCTGTTCACAGAGCTGGCTGCTGTCTGTATGCCCATCAGAAGTGCTTTGGTATGTAAAAGCCTGCAGCTGGCAGCAGTATCTTTGGGTCATATACAAATATGAGATACACAGTCACTGCATCACTGTGGCTTCAGGTACTTCGTTAATCAAGCCCAGCCTGTTCCTCACATCTTGGCTGTGCACATCTGCTTCCAGATCCCGCCCTTTCCTGGGACAGGACTGCACCAGCCTGATGAAGGCTACGAAAGCATAAAGTGGTGTCCAGCAGAGAATCAGCAAGAGGGAAGCAGATCCTGGGGGTGGGGAAGGAGCCCTTGCACCCTGGCACCTCTCGCCTCTCAGTTCCTTGGAAATCTCAGTCTCTGGTACAGATCCCCTCTGGATATGCCCCAGGCTGACAGAACCTCACAGTTTTTGTAGGTGTCACGTTTTAACCATCTCTGTTAGTATCTTTGACCTTATCCCCTGGCCTGCTCTGTAAGAGTTCTAAAAAAATTAGTTTCAAATAGTCTAACCCATCTAATGGATGAGATGGAAACTTCATTGACTGCCTTACCCAGGAGAGATGTGTGAAGCTCATCACACCTAAATTAAATTATATCTTGAGCACCTTTCTTTTGAGCACTGTCATTTTCCTCCAAGAGGCTGTATAAATTGCTTTTTCATTTTATTTGACGTGGCAAAAAGCCAGGACTGGAATCTCTCGTCGTTGAAATGCTGAGCAGCGGTGCTGGGTCAAAGCAATCTAACATGAAGGTTATTATCACCGAGTGCCTGGGTCAGCATGGTTGAAGAAAATAATGTATTTGCCTGAATTAACACCTAAGTGCATCCTGACACAGAAACTCTGTTCTCTCCAGACTTTTTTCTTATTCAGAAACTCCTGTGAACTTCATTGATTATCTCAGTCCCTGATTTCCCATGAGTGACACAGAAGGCAAATTAAGTTTGTGGCAGAAAGTTTTCTAAAGATTGAGTAAATCTTTATACCGATTCCATTAATAAAATAGGTGGGTAAGCTGAAGTGGTGCATACTGGGTGAGAGTGGACCACGTAATCAGACCATACAGGAGACTCATTTTGGCTTACTTATGAAAAAAACAAACACTAACGTTAGAATTTGCTTTATTTCCAGGCCAGGTCTGCAGAAAAAAAGGTGCTGGTCCATCGTTTCTGTAGCAACCACAGCTGTTGCACCACAGGCTGCAGGTCAAGTGAGTCGATAATGCCATGCACCAGGTCTGCTGCCCACCCCAGCCTGGAGATCTCTCTCTGCCAAAGGTTTGCAGGGCATCTTACTGCGGGTGAGGGCACGTTAGTGCTTCACTCTTTAGTTTTACCTGTCCATGGGTTACGTCAGGGGTACATCAGGCAATGTATACACCGTATGTCTGACTTGTACAGCTTCTTTGTGCCTGGCAACAGCTTTGTGAGCACCCTACTTGGGTTCTCACTGCACCCCAAGCTGCTCTTCTCCATCTTCCCAAAGCTGATACGGGTCAGGGCACTGAGCTGTGAGAGTGTGTGTTGGTGACAGCGCTGTGAAAGAGGAAAAAGCAGCACGAGATGAAACCCTTGTTTAGTCCTCCTCTCATCTGGGTGCCTTCCTGCCCCTAGGCTCACACACATGCACAGAAATCTGTGTGGCAGGACAGGCAGTAAGATACTCTTGATGTGCACTCAGGGCTCACTCAAGGAGTGGGTGATTAGTATCTGCATTTGTACTAGGGCAAACTGAGTGGGGAATCAAGCCATTGTCTTAATACCAAAGAGCTCTGACTAATTGGTTAGGATTTTATCTTCTTTTGTAATAAGTGTATTTTTGTGCATAAATATTCACATATGTCTAAATACATATATATATATATGATTACTGTATGACATACTCAGGAGGTTGGAGCCTTAACATTTGAGCTGAAAGAGATTAGAGTTATACAATTGCAAGTTGTTTCTGATGTCCCAGTATTTGTACTAACAGTTCTTTGTCATTAAACCAAGAGTTTATGTCTTTTAATGCACTCAAAATGCTACTAGTCTGCACAACAGCTGTGAAGCTGGTGAGCATTGTTGCCCTACTGTTGTTTAAAACTGATGGATTTCTCTTGGCTTTTTTATAGCTTTCTGTGTTGGTAAGAAATGAACAAGGTATGTTATAGAGTGACCAGATCCAAAGGCTGTTAGAAACAGTGAGAAGATGACCACTGACTGTTGAACCTTGGATCAGACCTTAATATTTTCTTGGAGGCAATTTGTGTGGCAGTTCAATCCCCTTTATGTTACGCTCCTTTCTGGTTTATGGTTCTTTCTGTGTTTGATTCAGTAAATCAGGAGGCAATAAGGATCAGAGTTGAGCTAAGGCTGCTCATCCCTTCTGCATTCCAGCTCCTGGCCAAGGGTTTGCATCTCTCAGGACAAGGATTTTGCTGAAGCCAGGAAGCTAAGCTGGCTGTGTGCCACTTCTCCCTTATGGATCCTTCCTCCTCTGGGTACAGGTCCCACCCTTCTGTAGTTCTCGACTCATCAACATTGCTTACAAATGGCTTATGAACATTAGCAGAGCATAAATCTGCGCAAGCTGTCTCCCACGATGTTAGCAGTGTGGATGTACTACTCATTTTCAGGCCATCACTGGCCACCTGCCACTGGGGTTTGTGAACTGCATGAAGTTGGTGGATAACCTGTGAGTTCCCCATCCAGTTTTGAAGCATCACTTTGAATTCTGGGGTTTGCTTTGCTTTCAGCTTTCTCCTACCCCTCCGCTGGCAAAGTTTTCCGAGGCTGGCTGCAGAGTGGAAGGGGTGAGGGAGATTTTCTTCTGGGTCTTTCTTAATTTTTAATTAATCAGTGAGGTTCCATTCTGGCTTGGTTCTAGCTTCAGTGCAGCCATCTCATTAATTGCAGCCAGTTAGCACAGTGGAGATGCAGCCAGATGTCAAATGCCATGTGTTTTTTGTCTCTCTTGTCGGCATAATTAGAGAGTATTTACTGACTATCATGTTGCTCAAACATACTCCTTGGTGGTATTTCCTCTGTTGTGTAGCTGCATCTTATGGCCTTTTAGCTGAACTTTCTGCAGTGGGGAAAGGCAGCTGGGAGAGGGGTTTATTCTTGATACTAAATAAAAACGTGGCTTGGGATGTAAATGTGTTGCTGGGAAGGATCTGTAGGCTGATGATAGCGTGTTTCCTTGGCAATGCAGGACCTGCTCCCCACCATGCACAGCACTCAGCTTCAGGTGCTGGCAAGTAAGTGCGTTGCCATGATGCAGTGAGCAGGGCTGGGGCATTTGGGGTATATTGTTAGTGCCCAAGGTATCTTCTCTGACTACTGCAAGGGATGTTGAGGGTTAGGAGGTGCGGAAAGAGCCTCAGTGGGACTCAGTGCTTTCTTCCCTGGTTGTGACTGGGCAGCCGCTCCTCCCTTCATGGTTGTCGTGCAGTGGCCTGGGTATGGCTGTCTGGGGGGGGAATAGATGAGGAGCCATTGCACCAAAACATCAGGCTCCCAGTTCTGGTGAATATTTTTCATGTTGTTTCTGAAAGTCTGAAATCCAAATGACTTGTTTCTGGTTGCATGAAATGTCTCAATCCATTATGCATCAAAATTAAACAAGGGTGGGTGGGGTTTCTTAGATAGCCTGTGACCTACAAACCCAAAAGTACCTCATGCATGGATTCAGCCTCATTTATTCTCCCAATCTGGTACGTAAGGCAAGAGCAACCCCTGCCCACTATAAATGAAATCTAAGGCAAGGGAAAACTCAAGCCATCCAAGCTTCCTCCTCCAAGTGCCCAGGCTGGCCTGCATCCCTCCACCCTGCCAGGGCATCTGCTTGCTGTTTCAAACTCTTTCTTCTGGTGTGAAGCCCTTGGGGGATTTTTTTTTCTCCTTTTTTTTCCCTCTAATTTGGAAGTGGAGCCTCGTGCAAGGATGTAAGTTAGAGTTCATCTCCACTATGCATTTCTCATTCTGTCTTCTCTCTGTGATCAAAGGGAGCAGATGGAAAACTTTGCAAAGAGAACAGACATCTCTGCTCCCCGCTGCAAGTCAGGAGGGAGCTCAGGTGTTATCTCTCATACTTCGTGCGGCAGTTAACTCGATTTGTCCAGGGGATTTGGGAAGAAAAGATGCCGTTGCCAGGCATCTGTGTACAGGTAATTTGTCTTGATACGTTTGTGGTGTTGCTGATGAGAGAAGGAGACAGACGAATGCTTGATTAGGGAATTAACCGTCTTTTAAAAGATTAAGATTTCTTTGAATTCATTTATCAAAAGGGGGGGGGAAGTGCTGCAAAGTGTTTGACAGAAATCTCTTTTCTCAATATGAATGAAGGGCTGAACAGTTAGAATGAAAAAGGAGCATAATTGCTGTAAAAACCTAGGACTAGGCTTGTCCTACAGAAGTACTGCGTTCCCTCGCTGTGTCAGTCACGTGTGCTGCCTCTGTTTTCTCCTCTCCCCAGAGCTACTCCCTGTCAGCCCCCCCCAAAGGGAACACATGCTAGTAACCCTGATTCTAACCCCCTAACATCACACAGCACTCAGCTTTGCTCTTGGAATCCTCTGTTATCCAATACCTGATGCAGACAATCATTTTAGGGCACCAGAGCACTTTCAGGGGCAAATGGGAGCTCAAGCATACGCCACAGTGAAAGGTAGTCGCAGGTATCCCGGGGTGACATGGAGGCTGTCTGATCCAATGCTGCTTCTTGCAGCCATACCATAAGTTATACCTCACATCTTGAAATTATTTAGAAGTTAATTCATCCCTCTTCCTCGTTATACAAGAAGGGAATAACCTTTTTTCCCAGGGTTGAGCACACAGCCCAGGTGTGTGTGTACACACCCAGTGCTCCTGTGTGCATCCCTCTGACTGAGACTTGGGATTTAGAGTGGTCAAAAATATTTACCTTTGGTGAACAGAAAGTAGCATGCTACAAACTGACAACATTTTTTCACCTCTATGAGCTGAAACCCAGCTATCGATGTTTTTTTCTCCTAAATCCCTTCCTGGCACTTCATGGAGGTTCTCTAATTCCAATTGACAGGTGCTTGTACAGTGGGCTGAAATGCCAAGTGACAACCTACATTTTACATCTTTATGTGTATACGAAGGGAGCAGGAATTATTTCAGGTTTCTTGTGGGAATGACAGGGAGTTAGATAACGTGGCCTGCCTTTTCTTTTGCTTCTGATGCACTTCATCTGCCCCTCATGAGAGCACAGCTATTAGTGGTTTCCATTTGCAGCCAAGCAACATCTCTGATGTTGTCTAATGTTTGCCACAATTGGTCTGGAGAGAGGGGGTGATTTTGGCTCTGAAGTGACACACTCAAACTCTGCCCCAGGCCTTGCTTCGAGGCTGCATGTAGGAGAAGGATGGCACGCAGCTGGAGGTTCACTGGCCCTGAGGCGATCCCACAATCTCGTCTCCCTTGCGTCTGGAGCGATGATTTCATGTCACTCGTTGCAGTAGAGGCTGTTATTGGTTTCTTGCAGGAACAGCACCTTCTCCATCCCACGTGGGTGCTCTCCTGGTGCTCACGTGGAGGCGGCTCATGACTGGACTCAACATGACAGAGTCCCTCAGGGGCTGTGGGCGAGACCCTGGGTGCTTGTGCAATTTCTGGGTGCATGGGGAGGACAAGCATCTCCCTGGGCGTAGGGGACTTCCAAAGCAAACACATGTGGAGGGGTGAGAGTGTAAGCACATGCTCATCAGCCTGGGAGTGACCCCACTATCAGGTGCTCCTTTGGAACAGCCCCCTTCAAATCTCCACCTCTGGAGGTTCCAGGTGTTCCCATCCTGGGACATCCCAGTGGAACCCAGAAAAGGGGATCCATGTGCACATCTACACCTGGAGCTCCCTTTTCTCCTGCAAGCCTTCTTCAGGCTGAGAACCATTCCCTGCACTGGACAGGGCAACTGGGACATATTTGCAGGACAGCACCCAAATGATTGCAAGCGTGCTGGGCATTGTCTTTGGAGCCATTGTCGCTTGTGTGCTGAAAAAAGCAGCGTAAAAAGAAAAACCAGCAGAGCTTGACTGAAACCCAACAAAGGAGCTACTTTGGGCTGGAAAATTGGAGCAATAATTGGCACCTCATTTGCTGTATATAGCTACAAGAATAGCTTTTTAGCCTGATGCAGTGCTCGTTAACAGCTTTGTAAAATGAGGGTTATGGCCATGAATTTACCCAGATGTGGCACCATAACAAATCCCTTTGTGTCTACTCCTTAAGCTAATACAGCATCCTTGGTAATCCTTGGTCATGCTGAAAGAGCTGAAAGCAGCCTTGTGCCCTGAAAACAAGGAGGTGATGCTCGTTTATAGCAGCTGGGCCTCATCTCTCAGGCACCATTCTGGACTGCCATATCCTTCGGGGCACGTGATTATTTTACCGTGTGTGTTATTTACCACGAGTAAATAAAACCGTTTCCGATGGCATCACTGAAGGGAGACACAGCTAGATTTTATTCTTTAATGAAAGCTGCTGCCAAGGTGTACCCATTGCACGAGGGCTGGCATCCCTCACCTTGGTGGGAATGATGATTTCATCTCTCTTTCCCCTCAAAGCTACGGCCGTGGCTGCGTTTCCCGTGGCATAATTACGTGGAATTGTTTAAGTGAGCCATAAAGTGAGAGGGCTGAAGGGGAGACACAGTAGGCAGGCTCCTGTGTTGGCACAGTTGCCTTACCGCAGGAAGATTGCTGGGTCTGGTTGTAAAGCAGGCTTACACAAGTCAGACCCTGTGTCCCCACTCATAGACCGGAGCAGGCTGAAAGTAAAGGTGTTTGAATGATATCTGAGCTGTCCTTTTGAGCAAGCCCTCGGCCCCGGCTGCGAGCCCGTCCTCACACCAGCCTCTGCAGAAGACAAATCCAGCCAAGGAAAACCAAAATCAATGGGGCAGGTTTATCAGACAACTAATCTATAGCGGTGGTCCCCCCTCGAAGCTCAGTATTCTCTGTGGGCAATACAATGATGATTAATTAAAGCAGCCTTACCCTTTCAATTAAAGCATCCAAAGCGCTTCCTAAGCATTAAGTGCAGTGATGCTGTACAAGACAGACAATGTGTCATCAGCCCCAATTTGCAAGAAATCTCTAGTTTGCTAAAAGAGCCTGATTTAAGAACAAGAGTTAAAATCCTTGTCCTGCACATGTTTAAAGTCCCTCAGAGTTCAGTAGGACTGAGTTTCCACTTCAGGGACCTCCCCTCCCCAGACAACCATGCAAACAAATGTCACGTTCAAGCTGCAAAGCGGAAGAAAACTTGGTGCGTTGCCTCCAGAGTTGCTACAACATGTTGAATAATTTCCCAGTAACTTGTGATGAGGCACCTGTAATTACTGTTTGAGTTTAATTTAGGGTAGGCATTCACCGATCAAACGGTATCTGACACAGTTCTTGAAGGGGTAGAAGTTATCTTAAAAGAAAAAAAGGAATCAGTATGTGCATCAGTAATATTCCAGAAATCGATGTTGTTCAGCAAGCCGTATTGACCTTCTTACAAGCTGAGAATTTTTTTAATTACATCTCTGAAATAAGATTAAAACCTTTCATTATACCTTGACAATTGCCTTAAAATAAATAAATAAATGGCACCAAAGCATTTCTCATTGATTTCAAAGTATCTCAAGGCTCAATAATAACAACAGTCTTGAAATCCAAATAAATCAAAGTTTAAAAAACCAAACAAAACCAACCCTCCTCTTACTGTTTTCTGCACTGGGGGGAAGTTAAGCTTTGGCATATATTTTGTAAATGTTTTATTAATGATGCCTTCATTGGGGGGGGGGTTTATTGTTTCTTCTTTCCATGTGTCAGCAGTAAAAGCTACCTTGAAGCTCCCGAGGCCTCTGTGAAGGTGGTTAATAAGAGCTGTTATTTTGGCACCTGACACTCTGCAGCGAGTAACAGCGCCGGCACCGACATCTGTTGCTCATGAATCATTGCTCATCCCTAGAATGCAGAGCTGAGGATTTGTTTCAATAATCCTAAAACCTGACTATTAGCAGTGGGAGAAACGAATATAGAAAGATTTCAGCTCCACAAGGAAGGAGCAGCATCCCCGTGCTGAAAGGTGCCCCGAGCTCCCGTGAACACCCACATCGGCGCCCAAGACATGTGGAAGTATATTGAGAGGAGGCAAGCAAAGAGAAAATGAATGTATTCGGGGAGATTTAGCTGATTTGCAGGTTCTCTTTGGGAGCTTTAGCTGCTCTGGCCTTTTAGATTCTGTCTGTACATGACTGGGATGTTCCCAGGTATCCCTGGGGCTGACCACATGCTGCTCCTATGTGCTGGGCACTGTGGTCAGTAATGCTGCAAGGATAAAAGAAACGATGTTAAAATAAGCAATACATAAGCAATACAGATTTGGGTTTTGAGTTTTCTCCACAAGGAGATTTTGGGGGGAGAAGCAGGAATATTTTCAGGAACACTGGAAATAGTCCCGTTCAGCAGTTGGCAAGTGGTTGGGGATGAAGAAAAGGGGACTTTTTTTTCCTCTAAGATGTTTTAGTTTGTTTTGAAGCTGCTTATTTTCTACTTAAGTATTAATTTTAAATCTCTGATACTAGCTTTGAAGTAGTGTGGACAGATTAAATGGAGGAAAGGCTGTTGGAGAGAAGCAAAACAGGAAGAAAAATAAGCAAGGGAGAGATGGATGAGATGAAGCTGCCATCGCAGGAGTGTGGGTTAATTGAGGAGCGAGGAGACAGCACCAGATGGGCTTCACCAAGATGTAGGTTTTGGTGTTTCTCCTTTTCTCTTGCAGCACCAAAGGTTTCCCCCTTCCTAAGTGCCTTGATTTGGAATTTGTGTGCCAACATGGGTCCAGAGTGTGGTGAAGAGCAAGGGATGGGCAAAACGGCATCCCAGCGCTCCTCCTCAGAAGCCAAGGTAAGGCAGATACAACTCTGGACAGCAATCCCGAGCTGTTGGATCAGTGTTATTTAAATGCCTCTGTGGCTGGAGGATTTCCAGATGTGTGCTTTGGTGGTTCCAGCACATCCTTGGGTGTTCAGCCAGCCCCAGTGGGACCAGCTCAGAGCCAACTGCCACTTGCCCTACAGCCAGACTGTCTCCCTCCCAGCCTGCATTTAGGTCTTTTGCAGAGCTACAAGCATCTTTCCAACTGCTTGCAAGCAGGAAAACTGTGGGACCATGCAGCCCTCAGCTGCTGGGAGAGGCTTCCTGCAACCCCAGGGACACTTTCTGATGTTGCCTCCAGTATTAAGGCATAACACACCCAATGTGGTGGCCTAATTGAGTTCATATGAGCAGCTGCTTAGATATTTGGCATGAGCCACTGGCCTTATTTGTCCTGTTTTAATGCTGGGGGTTTGGATAGTGATGATGAGTGTCTCTGCTCTCAGCTCCTCCAGCTTCAGCCCAGCAGCATCTCAGGCAAGACGAAGCTGCACCAGCTTTGCTTTGGTCAGCTGTCAGTATCTTCCCCCTCTTTTCACTTGAAATGGTGTCATCAAAAAAGTAGCTTGTGTGACAGTGTTTTGTCTGCTGCTGGTGTTAGAGATGGTGAAGATACCCTCCTTATCTCATCTGGCAGGGTGAATCCTCATGTTTGCTTTTAGCGGAAATCCCATCTCTCAGGGACCACAGGAGGGAAGGAGGAAGCTTCTGCTCTCTCCTGCAAACACAAAAACAGATGAAAGAAGCTGCAGATTGACTTTGAGGATCCTTTTTCCTGGGTTCACAGCTGTTTTTGAGAGCGATGTCAGTTCATTTCTTCAGTCTCTGAGCTTTGTTTACCACTTCTGTGTCTTGATGTTGCGGAAAAGACCTTTAAAGTGCTTTTACATGGTGGGGGGTATGTGTGTGTGTTTGTGTGCGCTGTTGAGGTAAATGGCATGGTTGTATGAATGAACTTGGAGGATTATTTCCACAAAGACTGATGGCACCAAGGTCACTGTGCTGGGACCAGTCATGGCCAGGGACCCCTTTCCTGAGAAGGTGGACGAATGCCGATGTTGGCAACTGAAAAGCATGAGGAGCAGGGACAGAAATTGTCAGTTAATAAGAATGCTTATCTGTGTGTGAACTTACTCTGGATCCTCAGGACTATTGCCCCAAGTTTGCATCTTCAGAAGAGAGAAAGTATAGTGTTTTCTTCTTTGTACTGTTCAGCACAGCACTTCAGCCAGGGAGACACAGTGCCAGCGCTGTGCAGAGCTTTCCCTCTGGATCTTTGGGAGGATGCTGAGCTTTATACTCCCTTTGCATTTCAATTGGGAAATGGTGATGAAAGCATTGGTTCATGCTTTAGGAGAGGTATGCCTGATAGCAAAGCACATCCTTCCTCCGAGGTGTTAAAGTCTTTGTGCAGCATCTCACCCTGCAGACTATAAGCTCCTTACAGCTGGGATAATACTTTGTTTTGTGTTCAGGGAAGTGTCACATAATGGAGTTCTGCCCCTCAGGGCTTAGAGATACTGAGATAATACAAATACAACTAATAATGGGTAATTAACAGTCCTTGTGAGAAAGGATTGCTGCCCTTTTGTGATCCTCTGGGCAGGAAAGGCAGTGAGGTGAACTATTGCAAGCCTGGGGTGACAGGGTTTGCAGCCTCTGCTCGGCAGCCCTGACCCCCTCCGTGGCCCTGATGGAGGTCCCAGATCTCTTGCTCTTCACCTTGTTTGGTGCTTTGCCTGTGGTTTCTGGACAGGCTGTGGCAACCCCATGAGTAGCTGCTTGCTGGTTTGCTTCCCCGCCTTGCGGTGCAGCCCGCTGCCAGGTGGCATCTCTGCGAGCACCGGCTTGTGGAGTCAGGCAACCTCATTTCCCCTCTTTAGAAGAACACACACGATTGCTGCCTGTGTTTAAGCACTCTTCAGTGAACCCAATGCAATATTCATACCCCAGGCAGCACATGCACGAGGCTGAGCAGAGCCTGTCCTCCTAGGGAGGCTGTCGGTGGCCTGGGGACACACCAGAGCCCGTCATAGTGGCTGAGGTGCACAGCTTCACTGCCCAGCACTGCCTGGGCAAAGCTTGCTGCAGAGGACTCATCACTGTCTCTGACGCTAGCCCGGGGTTGTGGGGTGAGCTTACACTGGAGCGTCAGCCCCCCTGAACAGCCCATCCTCTACTCCCTGGACACAAGGCAGGTCTTTGACTCACCTCTGTCATAAGCCCAGAGCCACATGTGCATGGAAACGAAGACAGATCTGCCAAAATGACTCCCAAGAGGAACAAGCAAGTGCCAGATGTTACTGACAAGTGTTGTTGATGTTATCGTGACCTTAATGGAGCTACAATATGTAAACTAACCGCTGATGATTATCCCGTGTTTTTGCTTTGCCAATATTCAAGTTTGATCACACAAGCAATTGAATCATTTTGGCTTTCAGGCAGATTGTAAAGTTCAGCAGGTGCAGAAAGGGTGCACTTGTAGCCCATGTTCACTATGAGGGATGCCTTTGTCTTCAGATGTTCGACAGTGGTCTTGTCAGTCTCTGTGCTTCCATCTTTGGAAAGAAGTGTGCATCTTCTCACCAGTTTGTCACAAATACCTCTGCCCCCATCCCTCTACCGCTCTCTTTCCTCTGCAGCTGCTGTAGCAGCTTGCTTTATTCCTCTTTTTACTTCCATCAGTGTAACTCCACTAATTGCTGGAGGCACCCTCAATGTCCTCAGCCGTATCGCAGCACAAGGACCTGACGTGCATTGAACGTGGCTTCTAAAAACTGATATGTTGTCTGGCCTCGTGTCATACCTTGGTGTTTGATGCTTCCCAGGTGGGCCAAATGGGCACCAGAAGACCCTTTTGTTTTACTGGAGAGCCCCAGTGGTTCAGAAAAGTCAATGCTTTGGTTTTTTTTCCTGAGAAAACATCCTGCATCTTAAAGAAATTACAGATTCGATGGAGACATAAAAAAAAGCACTTAAATTTGCAAACAGCTGTAGCAATTTTAGGAACCTCACAGTATGTTGATTTTCTTCCAAAGAGGAGCCCTTATTGGTGTGAAAGGGAAGCCTGTAATTTGATTATCTCCTAGTAATTTTCCTGTCTTCCATTTCATACCTTTGAAGACGCAGGGAGATGTGAATGAATGTGTTGTTTGCAGTTCTGTTTTGTTTTGGTGGTTTAATTTAAGCAGTACTGAAAGTCCAATTGAAATTAGTGTAAAGATGCAGTGGAGTTGTAGAGACAGTCCTGAAGGGGGGAGGAAAAAAAATCCTTTCCATGTTGTTAACTTCACTAGGGAATTTCCTTTTGTGTTCTGAGCTAATCTTCTTTATATTATGCCTCCATTGTTAAACACTTAAGGACCCAGGCTGCAAAGAATTGATTAAAAATCTTGGCAATTGCTGTGTGCCATTAAACTTCATTTTTGCTGTAACATACTTTACTAATTTGCTATGATGTGTTTGATTTAGTAGTTCATTTAGCCATTGCCAGAAGCATTAGAGGAAAAGGTAAATTTTCAGCTTGTTGACTTGTTTAATAATTTGATTTAGTCCTTCCTCTTTGACAAGTTTACACCGATGGCAGCGAGAGTTAGAACCATTGCTCAGTCAATGCTGGAGTTTCCCCGTGCACTAGGAGATACTTGGGGCAATAACGGGGTCAGGCTTCTTTGTGACCAAAGCTTTCTGAACAAACCAATGTTGCAGCAGTGTAAGCAGTTCCTCTGTTTTCTTTTTCTATGACGAAGTCAGTGCTTACAAGCTACTTTGAAGAAAGAATCCTAATACAAATATCTACAGGGTGGGTGTCAGGAGGTTGGGACACCCCTTTTTTCTATTGTAGCTAGCAACAGGACAAGGGGTGATGGGAGGAAGCTGGAACATAAGAAGTTCCATTTAAACATAAGACAAAACTATTTCACTGTTGAGGTGAGGGAGCCCTGGCACAGGCTGCCCAGGGAGGGTGTGAAGTCTCCCTTCTTTGAGGTCTTCAAGACCCGCCTGGACACATTGCTGTGTCACCTGATCTAGATGACCCTGCTCCTGCAGGGAGGTTGGACTAGATGATCTCTAAAGGTCCCTTCCAACCCCTACCATTCTATGAACCCCACGCAGTAGGTCCATCTTAATGACTTTATTTGTATGCCTCCTTGTATTCCTGCATGGTCTTGGATTGAATTACAGATGCAAGGGTTTAAAAGATGGTGTTCCTTGAGAGGACACTCTCGCTGTGAGCAAGGCTTGGGGGGGAAGGATCTTTTCTTAGGAGAGGTTAAGTTAGGTAGATACAGCTGGAAATTGTTTCTTTACCTAGAAGTGAAAACGAATTTGCTTCCAGTCGTTTGGGGTTCACTTACCATGAATATTACAGCAATTGAGTTTGGGAAAGAGGAAATTTCACCACTCAAATATTTATGAATTTTAAATATGCAGCTAAAAGTGCTCCTAGTAGACACGGTGGGTTTTCTCCAATGAAGAGGTCATAAATTACTGGATGAGTGTATTTCTAAGCGCTTTACAGGAGGCTAATGTTTTGGAGACATTTTATGCCACAGTTAATCAGCTGTTACAAGAAAACTGGCCAAACAGTTGCCCAGTGTGGGACAAAAAGCACCAAAGCGCCCCAGATCGAAGGGCATCTCAATGGATGGCTGCAGGATTCGGTACGTCCTGCACAACTGCACAGAAGCCACTGTGTCGCTTTGGTTTGTGCCTGGAATGTAGTTAGTGCCTACAGAAAAACCCAATTCTGATATACTACTTGTGATATACTACTTGTGTTCTATTATAATTTCTATACTACTTACATCTATGTGTGTTTAGCCTGTCACAAATCTGTTCCTTTCTTTAGCAGCAATTTTATCATGAGCAGTAGAACAATGGAGATTGGTAAATGTGATGGAGGTGGTGAGGGAGAATACTGTGACTTGGATCTAATTCAGGCCTCTAACTTGCAATTTGAACTACCTGTTGCAGAGAAACCTTGGCATTTTGAAGGCATATAGAGGGAGAAACCAATTTAATCTCAAGATGACAGGCTGTCCCTCCATGGTCCGTTGACTACCTAAGGCTCTGCTTCTTTACGCCAAAGGGAAATGTTTCTCCTCTGACATGATGCTTCTCACTGGCCCTTCTCGCTGCTATAGCTGGCTCTGAGGTACATAAACTATTACAAAACCTTTAAGAATTCAGGCTCTGCTGAAAATCCCTGTTGTCCAGATGCTCCAGGGATGGCCCAGGAGCCTCCAGGTTGGGGACAGATGCTCCCAGAGATGTCAGGATGTCTCAGATTCCTCTGCAAGCAACCCTTTTAATTATAGAAGGTTCATTAAGTTTCTTTTCTGTCAGTAGAGCACTGAGCATCTGATTACAGAACTGGAAAACCTGTACAGAAGAAAACCAGGAAAAAACCCAAGATTGCATTGATAATTAAGATTTCCCCTGTGGCCCTGAGACGTACCACTATCCCAGTTTCAGTCTGTGGCCCCACAGCGTGCAGAAGAGTGGAACCCCGTCTACAGGCTCCCGTTCGTGTGTTGCAATTCCATTTCATTTTCAGATTTACTGTTGTGTTTCAAACACACTTTTATTTCTCTCCCGATTCAGGTGCTCTTGTCCTGGTGAGGCTTCTCTTCTGCGTGTTGCCATCCACGAGATGTTGAAGATACTTGTGGGCATAGGTGAGTACTCCTTTTGTTAGCAAAGGGGGATCCTGAAGGCCACGGGGCTGTAGACATAAACTGGGGAGATTTAGACATTTCTTTACCGAGAGGGAGGTCAAACACTGGAGCAGGCTTCTTAGACAGTTGGTTATACTCAAAACCTGTTGGTGTTTAAGAGGCATTTGGACAATGCCCTGAATAATATGCTTTAAGCTCCAGTTAGCCGTGAAGCAGTCAAGCACTTGGACTAGATGATCACTGAAAGTCATTTTCAAGAGAAAATATCCCGTTCTATTCTGTTCATGATGGCACATTGCAAAGCGGGACGCCCCAAGAGCATCACGTAGCGGTTTCACCTTCCTTGGAAAACGTGACTTGCCACCGGCTGGTTATTGCAAGTGCAGCCTGGTGGGGATGGCCTTATGGAAAAGCATCATTGCCACGACCTTCTCCCAGTCTCTCATTTCAAGCTCCGTTGTGATGTTTCCAAACAGTGCACATAAAATGTGAAGATGTGTTACTGACTTGGCGTACGAGTGCCTCAGGTTTCCCATTTGTAGGATTTAGGGCACTCTGCCACCACCCGTTGAAAGCTTTGGGATGCAGAGTCCTTTCCAGAACCATTCTCTCAGGCTCTCTGAGAGAATTACAAAATTATTATTGCATTGATGACTCCTGGGCCACATTTTCTATCTGTTTCTTTTTTTTGCTTTAGCTCAGTAAAGCCTGGAAAACCATTTTCGTTAACACTTCATTGAATCTCCCTGACATTTTCTTTAGTGCAATGTAATTATTACAGCTCCATGTGTTCATCTGATATTCATCCTTTCCCATAGCGGTTCGACACCTTGATGTCCACGTGCACGCAGTCAGTGTCATCTTATGATGACTGGGAGCGTCACTGGCAACAACAGATTTGCGCATACGGTTGTTCACGGTCTTATTTCAGAAGATAAAGCCTGAAAGCACTTACAGATACACTTGAAAAGCTGAACAGGGTCCTCTCCTTCCAGCCTCTGAAGGGAGGCAGGGCAGTGTTTCAATCTTTATGAATAAGCTGGGAGCAAACAAGCAATTAGCAAGACGCCAAGGCGTGTGAGAGCGTGGCCCTGGGCAGGCTGTGCCGGGGCAGAGCGTGGCGCCGGGGCTAATGGCGAGGAAGGCTCTGAAGGAATGAAAGCTCCTTGGAGGTGCAGGCTGCTGCCAGCAGCCTCTGCGAGCCCTGGCGTGGAGGTGGAAGTGCTCAGAGCACTCTTACTGCTGGAACCAACAAAGCTTTTGCCAAGAGCATTGATACCAGACTCCAGAGATTTCTGGTTTAATAGACCTCTACTTATTTATAGACCTCTACTCAAATTCCTTAGATTTCTGCCCCCCTAAATCCCCATCCTCATTTACTCCTCATTTAGTACCATATTTCATGCAAGCATAATTTGGACTTTGGAGCTGAGTGATGAATGAGGAGAGAAATGCAAGCAAAAGGCTCAAAGTATTTAAGTGCCAGTACCTGCTTATCTGTTGTGCAGACACCCATGAGTGAGAGGCCTTTGAAATCAGCCCGAGAAGTGGCCGAGGAGCCTTAAGGCTGCAAAACAGTGATGTTTTGACTACAGACTTTGCAGATAAACAACTTCAAAGCAGTTTCAGCAAGGCCACAGTGCCCAAAGTGAGATCATTGCTTCATTAACCGTGAAATTCATATTACAGTTAAGACCCCTTTGACACTCTACCTATGTTAATGAGCTAAAAGGGGCACAGGCTAAACATATATGCCCACATCCCTTAGCTCTACATCCAAATAAGTCATGTTGCCATCACAGAGCAACTTGCTTATGGGAAAAAAACAGTCTGGGAAACATCCTGGATTCTGCATCTCTTCTAACAGAGGTGATTGGCTGAAAGAGGTGGAAAGGTTGCAGAGAAATGTCTTCAGACCTCTAAAAAATAGTTGCTAGCTTGCCACACAAAAGCCTGACTGTTGTGGACATCTAACCACCAAAAACTAAATGCCCGTGTCTCCTACAAACCTCCAGGTTTGTACCCTTTGTGTTTGCAGAGGAAAGCTTGGAAACATCACTCAAGTAAATCCTAAAAGTCAGAAACCATGTGGCAGCCCTAAGCTCTGTTGCCTTTAAACAAAAAAACGCACCTCCCCTTCCTTTTTTTTAGCTAGTCTTATGGTGGTTTAAGTCTCTGACTGAGTTTGTGCGTGTGTGTTTGGGATTGGCAGTACCTAGTTGGACACAATGTAAAAACAACCCACAGAGACCTGATCAGCCTCTTCCTCCTCAGAAAAAAATTGGGGAAAAAAACCCCCATATTATAAAACCACCAAGTCATTTGATTTCAACTAAAATTTCGGTGAGAAATGCAGATTTGTTCTTAATCCAAGCTCAGGACACACTTTTCCCTCACCTATAAAGTTTCTCCATAAACTGAGAACATCCTTCTGAAAACTAGATAACCCCATACCATGTTCCAGCATATTTTTGTTTAACAGAGGAAAAAAACCCCCAACTTATCTCTCACTGACCTTGGGGAAATATGGCAAGGGGAAATATGGCAAATTCTCTGGGGAATCTGGAAAGTGCCTTTCTGATGACTTTTCAAATGGTGTGTGTGCTATTGAAGGTTCACAATTCATTTCACTGTCTTCATGGGTTTTTTTGCAGCTCGAGGCTGGAGAAGCTTCACAAGGGTGTAGAATAAGAAGCAGAGACAGCGACAGAGGCTCTGAAGAAATGGAGAGTGAGGTAAGAAACCCCAGGAGTACAAAGAGCAGCATCTACTGTCGTAAACACTGGTGTATTGAGCTTGTTGCCACCTTTTTTCTCGGGCTGCCAGGGTGCACAACCTTTCACAGAGCACCCTTGGAGTCTGGCTCTAATCCTACCTGCCCAGAGCACTGCTGCAGCCACCCCTGTGCAGTCAGGTTTACATTTCACTTGTAGTTTCCTCAACGAGCTGCCACTGTTGCTATGACAATTCTTCTGCAGCTTATTAATAAGGGAAGAGTAACAGTTAATTCAGGGAAAATGAAAACATGAAATATTTACAGCTGACTTCAGTTTTGTTGTTGCTAGTTTTCTGGGGGTTTTTTTTGTTTCCTTATGAGCAGCACAATGACTATCCAGTTTGTGAAAGGACAGATTGGGTATCTATTTCAGGACTTGTGTATGTAATTAATTCATAGTCAGAAACCAAAAGCAAAAATGCAACCCCTCCAAAAAGAACAACACAGAGGACCATACGAAGCCAAACTTGTATGTTGATTTTCATTATGTAACTGTGAAATGCTCCTACTGATCACCCAATAATGAAGGAACAAGACTAAGCTTCCAAAAACGCAGTACCCAATCTATATGGACCGATAGACATAATTGATTCCTTTCATCGTGGAGGTGTTAACACAGGAAAAGATTAGGTTATCTGAGAGGAGCAGCCTGAATGTTTAGATTGCTATTCAATAAGGGCTTTGTATGGTACCAGCACTTGGAGGGGGCCGTTTCATATTTTCAGTCTTATCTGTCAACAGCTGTGCATAATCCGCCACGGGTGGATCGATACGAGCCGAAGGTATTGCGTTACGGGGTGGTGATTCCTCAGAAAAGGAGAGCGTGCATTTAGGCTTGTTTGATAGTATTGATGTCAGTGGGCAAGCTAAAAGCTTGTAATTATCCCTCCTTCGAACATTGACTGTTTAAAAGTTCCCATGGCTCGGCAGCAGGAGGAGCGGAGGCGAGCGGCGGAGGAGCGGGCGCCTGGCACGGCCCCTCGTGTCCGTCGTGCCCATCACGGGCAAAGGGACCACAGATGCACATCGTGTCACGGGCCCACATGCTGCTGGAAGAAACCTCATCCCACGCATCTCAGTGCCCCAAGCCAAGGGGGCTCTTGGACTCCTTTGGACTTGAACTGAAAGGTCTTTTCCAACCAAAATGATTCTGTGCAAGTGATTCTACGATTCTCTGCCTTCAGACACGGCGCAGCGGTGCCTGACAGAGGAGGTGGTTTTGATGCCTGGTGTCTCTTGCATGACCGGTGAAAACCCAGAGAGGGATTTTGAACCAGCCCCTCTGCGATTCCTCCCTCGAGCTACCTCTGCCAGTAGCCTGGATTCCCCTCCCCAGCAGTCAGGGCACCGTGAGCTGGGGCGGATGGTGCTCTATGGCAGAGGTAAAACATTCACTCGCATTGATTCACCCATCGATTTGTTTCAGGCCTGTCTCAAACGTGTCTGATCCCACCCGTGAGGAATCATGTAGTCCATAGGCTCGCTCAGGAGCTGCAGCGTGCTGTGGTGTAAGGCACCGAGATCACTGCTAAATTATAGATACCATATGCTGAAGAGGAATTGCATGTGAACATGTGTGTGTATTTTACACCGTGAAGTCTGAGAACCGTGAGGTTTTCCTCCTCTCTTTATATGAGAAAAGGAGGCAGCTTCCAAATGAAAATCTCTTTTTCAGTGATGACCATAAAACAGAATAAAATACCAGCAAAGCCAAGGCCTTAATTTTTCCAACCGTAGCTCCAAGTTGGGTTAGAGCAAGTGCACCTGTCTTCAGAGAGCCGGCAAAGAAAGGGCAGCAAAAATGCTGGTGCCGAGCCAATGCCACAACATTATCCAGAAAGCTCCGTTTCTGCAAGCTCCAAATTCCAAGATGGAGCCATTCTGGCTCTTAGCTCCAGGCCAGGGCCAAGGCAGCAGCGAAAGGCCTGGCTGTCAGCCAGGACCACAGTAACGAGAGCAAAGCCATCCGCCTGGCCCCACGGCGCTTCCACTCCCAGCCCTGAGCAGGGATCTTGGCAACCTGCCTTCTCATCCATCAGCTGCCTAATCTTCTGGGATCTTCTGCAGCCTAAGTCAGGTGTTTGGGGGGATTAGGAGCCGGGCCTTCTGCGGTGGTGGGGAAGGGAGGGCATCCCCGGGGAGAGGTCAGGGGAGCGCTTACGGTAATAACTCGTTGGCACCACGCATTCTTTATCCAGTTTTTTTGCTGTGTTATTCTTCAAGCTGCTTAGTTTAATTAAAGCTCCCCAGCAGGAGCTTCTCCCTGCATGTACTAAGTGCTGCCTTTAGGTCTTTCAGCGAGCTAGCTATTAATTTCTGTACATTAATCTGTGTGCCTGCCTGCTCCTCTGCCTCGGGGGCTGGGATGTTTCCGTGCTCCCCGCCGTCCCGTCAGCCGCTTGCTATCCCTCTGCAGGCAGACGGGACATTGTCAGACCTTCATTTGTTACTTAGTGCTCGAGGGCTGCATCCAGCTTTGCCCAGAGGTGCCAGCGGAGCAGCTACAACCAAGTTTTCCCGCAGAGAGCAGAGATTTTCATGTGTAAATCTCTTTCTAAGGAGTCACGAGGTGGCAAACACCCAAACGCTAATTTGGTTTGCCTAGCGGTTGTTTTAAACAGCAAACACATGAAGGGAAAGGCTTGCCCTGGTTATGTACATCTATTTACACATTTAATACACCCAACAAAGCAAGTGAGTACCTGCCCCGAGGTCGGAGCCAGCCTGTTTCGCTTCTCACCGCCTCTCGTTTCTGAAGTTTTCCTCATATCCATATTTATAAGTCCCACTGAAGAAGAACAGAGCTGTCTCCTGTCAGTGAAATGCCAGAAAGAGCCTTTAGCTCCTCAAAAACTAATAACCAATATGCTGGGATTGTTTCGCTCCCCATCCTTCCTTGACAGCACATTAAACAGATGTCACAGCACGCACCAGTGAGACGCACGTGGGTAAGCGACACCTGTCTGGAGTTTAACAAGGCTGAGGGGGAAGGAAACAGAAACGCATGGAGGACCTAGTCAAAATCTGATTCCTGGGATCTGGTGGGGACACCTGCCCTCTCACCAGCAAAATAAACCAAGGCTTAAAGGCACCATGTTCGTTTCTACTAACTGAGAGTTACATGCCTGTGGGAGCAGCTGCATCTCCATCCAGTGCACCGTAATATCTGCGCGTCTCTTGGGCAAATGCTGGGTACGGACACGTCTCCAGGCTCTCCACTGCTGCATTTCCCTTACAGCAACATTTCTCTTCAACTTCTGCCCAGTGCCCACTCTGGCTTTTGTTCATGCCATGTCTGTGAGCAGCCAAAGGAGCAGAGATGGTCTGAAACTACATCAGCCGTGGCTTGCCCCATGCTTGGTGCTGCTCCCACTACGGCGCAGGGTCTTGAAGCAAGCTGAGCCACGGCGTCCCAGGTGCCTGAGGAATTCACACGCTCTAGGCTCAAGTCCAGGATGGGAGGGATTGTTGAACTGTAAAAAGATGTCTGCACTAGCAGTGCTGCTGAGTGAATGCCTCTTCTAGGAAATCAGTATGTACAGATCACGTTTAAAACTGGACACAGACCTCATCCCCCCCTGGCCTTCATCCCGAGGATCTCAAAGCAACAAGTCTGACAAAAGGAGATGATTAATAGGTGACTGAGTGTATAATTATCCTTGGCTAGAAAGTGCATAGAGATGTCAATTAGGGGTTCATAGTCAGATTTGAGATGACATTATTGTGATCTAGTTAAGATTTGGAGGCTAAGATATATATTTGATCAAGAGAAGAAGTCTTTTCCTTAAGTGGCAGTCATCCTGCTCATGCCCATGTGATTTTGATGGTAGGTCTAATCTACTCTACAGGTGTATTACATTTAGCACTTACATTTCTGAGACATCCATTCGTGCACTCAAACTCGCGTCGAGAAAGCCAGAGGTGGGAGCGGCTGCGGCACTGAACCAATAGCGGTGAGGCTATTGTTCTGATCAAACTCTGTCAGGCTGCTTCATGTGACACTGAAGGACACTGTGTCCTAGAAGGCAACAGTAAATTACTGCTGGGGTCGCATATTTGGCGAGGGAAGGCTGCCCTGCTGACAGTGAGCTCCTGGTGCCCAGCTGAAACCATGCATTGTGGCGCTTGGTGGACTTCTTGTGGTTTAAGGACTTGGACATTCACATCAGGTTTCACCAAAGGGTTTCACCAGGAAAGCAAGGATTCATCAGAAGCTGTTTCCTCCTTCGGCTGTAGCAGTTTAGCCTTGTGTACACATAATGCAGGTTCCTCAGTGGTGTCATACAGGCCTTTTCCTGAAGCTGTGTTAAGTAGCACCGTTGGTGACAAGCCATTACTGTTTCCCGTAAGACCTTTATTTGTTGTTCTGCCGTATAAAGCGAGGCTTACGTTGTGCCTACGAGCCTCAAGGGTGCTGTGCCCAGCCCGCAGGCACCCGCTAGCTGGAGCAGTCTGTCCACATCCCTTGCTTACTGTTAGATTTCTTTTTTGGCCTAATTTAGACTGATGGCCCAAGTAATGAGCTTTCTCACAAAGCCTTGAAAAGCTGTGGTAGCAATGTCAGCGCCAGGGAGAGAGACCAAAAGAAAGGTACAGACTACAGGCAGTCTCAGAGCACGAAGTGACACAGCTCTGGCTCTTCATAGCGAAGAGAACATTAATTAGAATCCTCGTAAAGCCCAGAAGGAGCGGTTTCAGGAATTAAGTACCTGTTTTGTCACGTAAGGAGGGACATGAAGCATTATTTTGCGAAGGCCAAAGAGCTGTTTTGGCGTCTGCTCGCCGGCTTCGCGGTGGCTTCTTGTGGAAAACAGAAAACCCCTTCCTCTAACCCCCGCCTCGATGAGAGAGCTTTCTGCCTCTTTTTTGATGTGCAGCTGTACTGCCACGACTTTTATGTGTCCCGAGGTGAGGGAGAGAACCGCTCGGGTCTGTCGAGGTGACGATGGCAAAGCCGCAGGCGGCCGTGCAGCAGCGTGTTTGCGCTCTTTACCGCTTCGGAGGCTCGCACACGGAGTGAATGGCGCCAGAATAATAATGCCACGTCTTGCAATTCATTCTCATCAGCTTTAATGAAGATAAAGGGGCTCGCTTTATGAATCCACTTGGGCTTAACAAATTAAACACGCTGCTGAAAGGGTACATGTGAGCGGAATATCTGTCCTTATAATGTTCATTTAGGCGGAGGAAGTTAACTAACCTTATTCCATATATTTTTGTGTTCTCCTTGCTGCCTAACGAAGGCCTGGCAGCCACACCGTTGGCTCCGGTCTTGTTTCCTCCTTGTTAAACACAGTGGTTAATTACCATTTTACCACCAGTCCCGATGAGGTAGCATCATTTTGCTTTGAAAAAGTATTCAGGTGTCTGGCAGTCAGAGGGAAAGAGTGGTGGGAGCAGGGTAGAGGGAAACCTCCCTCGTTTCCTGCGGCAGCAAATTCCATCCCTGACCGGCCGCTCCCACCCGCAGGCAGTTCTCCGACTCCTCCGTGGAGCTTCGTTACGTGGCCCCGTGTCTATCAGATGCTGCCAGGCTTCAGCAGCCACCTGGAAGGGAGAGGGTAAGCCTCCCACCTCGCTGGGGAGGCTGGCTTCAGTCTGCACGTTGCTCAGATTTGTTGCGAGCAGATGCTACGGGGGAAGCTTAAAGATAATACCGGCTTGGCCTCCAGAAGCTCGAAAGCGAAGCGAGCGGCATCTATTACATCAAACACCTCCTTTCTGTAAACCACGGAGAAGAATAAGATAATAAACCCTGGGAAGGAGGTCAGTTAACAAGATTTATTTCCCACAAGATTTATTTCCAGCGATAAACAATCTCCTGCAAACAGCTATGGAAGGGTTGCAAATACTCACTCGCCTGGAGCTCTGACCTTGGATCAAGCCCAGAGCAGGAGTGGAGAAGCTGAGGGGAACCGACGCCAGGCTGCGCCGGGGACGAGCCTTTGCTCCTGTGGTCTGGGCACAGGGCAGGCCATGTGCTGGCAATGCTGGGAGTGGGGTCAGGATGAAAGGAGCCAAAATCCACAGCAACGCCATTCACTGCCTGCTTTATCTACCCTGTTAATGGCAGGGAAGAAATGCCTACAGGGGATCTCAGATGGTATCTTGGCTTTGACACCAAGCAGTGCTGTGTAGCTAAACAAGATTTGCAATCGGCCTTGACCTCTCATAGACACTCACTAGCGTTAAAAATGGTGTTTTACCTTTCTTTTGCTTTTAAGAACAGGAGGTGCCACCAGTTCAGCAGGCTGTTGAGATGAAGAGAGGGCCTGAATGTCTCCTGGAGGACAGGAGGGCCAGGAGGGAAAGCAACGTGAGCTCCTGTAGTTGCTTTTGTTATGAAGAGCAGATCCCGCTTTCTTGAAGACAAAACAGCACGTGCAAATGCCCAAAAGGAGAGATGAGAACACCAACTCCAGAAAATGCAGCTTTCCTCTCTGCTGTTGCCTGGTCCTTGCAGCTTCATTGCTGAGGAAACATGAGCACAGTGTGTGGTATTGTCAGTCACTCGAAACCTCGGTCAATGTGTACCAGCATCCGTCCCTTGGAAATATTTCAAGCGTTGTTTTCGGTCACAGACTCACAGCAGTTGTTAGGAAAAAAACCCAGCTTGGCTGGTGGCATTGGGCTGTTACTGGCAGGAGGCAGCAAGGGAGGAAGAAGAGGGGAAGGAAATGGACACACAGGGCAGCAGCAGGACCACAAGTATCCTGCAAATCGACTTCAGAAATCAAAATGGATTCAGCAGTGCCGACTTACACTGACTTGTAGGGGCTGCCTTGAAACACAGCTCATCTCCAGCACAGGCAGCATCCACAATTAGGACGCAGAGGTGGGCACCTTTGCCCCACACGGCAAATGACCTGAAGATTTTCCAAAAGAAAATCATTCCCCTGGGTAGCACAGACAGGTTTGTGTGGCCACAGCTCTCAAGGCAACGGCGTTAAAGCCGGTAGCTCGTAATGGAGCAACTAGACCAAAAGTTATTAGCCTAGCAGTTATTTAGCTCAGTGGTTTTCTTCTCGGAAGAAGCAAAGAGTTTAAGGCCATTATTTAAGCAAACTTGTCTGTGGCTTTTAAGAAGAAACATTTGAGAAGATGCTGGTTGTTTCTGAAGTACCTGTAATGATGATTTCCCACCAGCCATCCATTCATAAAGAACCAAATTTCCATCTCTCATTGTTGCCAGTCTTCTCTTTTCAATGATGAAATGCTTTTTCTGGAGTTGTGCTGGCCGTGGAGGAGACCCGCACTGCAGAGCTTGTGAGGACTCGCAGGACTTACACTGGAGAGATTTGGTAAGGACTGTACCCCGTGGGAGGGGCCCTGCGTTGGAGCAGGGCAAGAATGTGAGGAATCCTCCTCCTCTCAGAGGAAGGAAGCAGCAGAGACCATCTGTGAGGGACTGACCGCATGCCCAATTCCCTACCCTCCCTGCGCCATTGAGGGGGAAGGAAGCAGAGATATGGGAGCAGGGAGCTGACCCCAGGAAGAAAGGAGGGGTGGGGGAAGGACATCTTAAAGCGATGGTTGTATTTTTCTCATCATCTTACTCCGGTTTGGCTTTCTGTCTGATTTATTTCTAGTTGGTAACAGTTTAAACTGTTCTAGTTTTCTTCCCTAAATCGAGTAGTCGAGTCTGTTTTGCCCAGAACCATAACTGACAGCGAGCCCTCCCTGTCCTTATCTTGATCCCCAAGGCCCCTGGTTATCTTTTCTCTCCCATCTTGCTACGGAAGGGGTTGGTGTGTGTGTGACTGGGGAGAGGGAGCGGCCGCGTGGTGCTTCATAGCCATCTGGGTTTAAACCACGACACGTGTGCTCCAGCTACCTTTGATGTCCTTAACCATCTTTGACCTTTAGGTCCCTCGTGGCCATGCCCAAATAGATTCTACTCGGTGAACCCCTGCGGAAAGGAATGGGCTCGTGCAGCCCCCTCGACGTTTCTGAGGCAGGATGAAGGCGCCCTTATTGCCCTCCTTAGGGTGATCACACATTAAAAACCCTCTTTTGCCATCTCATTTATTACCTGAAATTGCATTGCAGTGAAACATTAGAAGATCCAGCATCCACGGAGATAGGCTAATTTTAATGATTAACTGAGGAACTGTTAAATTTTACTTCAGTGCTCCACTGTCATTATGGAATTAGTATTAACAGCCATGTACGGCGAGAGCTGTAATGAGACTGGCTGGAAATGACAGTGCCAGGGAGCTAGAGCCTTATAATTATAAACTTAGCACATATCATTAAAAAGGAAAAAAAAAAGCAGGAAAAAAACCTCTCAAGAGCCTCACTTTGTTGCCAAATTGTGCTTGGGCCCCTGGAACGTGAAGTCCAATAACTTTATTTTTCCCCTCTGTCCTCCTCCCTCTGTCTCTTTCGCTCTCTCTAGTTGCTTTTAATTAAGCCTGGATAAAATTAGCTGACAGAAAATCAACACTTGTAAAAACGTCTCATTAGAGGATGACGGCGGGACAGCTTCCTGAAAACTCCAGCGGTGTTTCACTGAGCCGGCCATAAAGCGAGCAGTGAGGCCAGGCCTCCCGGCACTCCTACGCGGCTGCTTGGGCAAGCGGCTAAACACAAGAGGCAAGTAGACGCTACAGTCAAGACTTCTGGTGTTGCCCTTTCCCCTGTCCCGGTTGTATGTTGAATTATCGAATCACAGAATGGTGGGGGTTGGAAGGGACCTTTAGAGATCATCCAGTCCAACCCCCCTGCAGAAGCAGGGTCACCTAGATCAGGTCGCATAGGAGCATGTCCAGGCGGGTCTTGAAGCCCTCCAAGGAAGGAGCCTCCACACCCCTCTGGGCAGCCTGTGCCAGGGCTCCCTCACCCTCACGGTGAAATAGTTTTTTCTTATGTTTAAATGGAACTTTTTGTGTTCCAGCTTCATCCCATTACCCCTTGTCCTGTTGCTGGCTACTATAGAAAAAAGGGATGTCCCAACCTCCTGACACCCACCCTTTAGATATTTGTAAATGTTAGTGAGATTCCCCCTCAGTCTCCTCCAGACTAAACAGCCCCAGTTCCCACAGCCTTTCCTCATAAGGAAGATGCTCCAGTGCCCTGATCATCTTGGTGGCCCTGTGTTGGACTCTCTCCAGCAGTTCCCTGTCCCTCTTGAGCTGAGGAGCCCAGAACTGGACACAGGACTCCAGATGAGGCCTCACCAGGGCAGAGTAGAGGGGGAGAAGAACCTCCCTAGACCTGCTGGCCACACTCTTCTTGATGCATCACAGGATGCCATTGGCCTTCTTGGCCATGAGGGCACATTGCTGGGTCACGTTTAGTTTATTATCAGCCAGGACTCCCAGGTCTCTCTCTGCAGAGCTGCTCTTCAGCAGGTCGATCCCCAGCCTGTACTGTTGATCCATTAAAAGTCGCCACCAGTCAGACGATCTGTTTTGTCTCTCCTCTGGAGCACGAGTTCCCTTCGCTCTCCACTCCTCTCTGCCTTTTGTTTTGCTCAGCCTGTATTTGCCCATGGCAGAAGTGCCAGTTGCCCCCTGGAAGTGCACAAGCCAAGGCCCTTTTCATGCCCATTTCTTCGGTGGCACTTCCCGCTCCCCCATGTGAAACGCGGGGCTCCCTTTGGCCTCCGCCACCACCCTGCTTTTTGTCTTTGGCCCTTGACTCGATCCCTGTCTCCTTCCTGCTCACTCCCTACCCCCTTTCGAATACCTTCCTGACTGTATCCTTTGCTTCAAAGCATCTCAGCCCTCCAGTGAATAGCCTCGCGCTCTTTGAAGATCTAAACTCCCCCTTCATCACTTGTTTTGGCTGTTTTCACTTTTCTGTCGCGAGCATCTGATCCACCCACTGGAGCTTCCTATTCTCTGACAGCCATTTATGCCTCATTATCTCCTTGACGGTTGCATTTTTCACTCCGTCTTCTCTACTTGATCTTCCCAATCTTTTTCAAACATATATTTTCAAAGTTATTTCAACTTTCTCTGTTTGTTTTGATGTGCTAATGTCTCCTGTCTTTACACCATTTTCAGGGCATGCTCCTTTTGACAGTCCTCCCTTTGTTTGTGGGTAGCCTACCTCTCATCTGAAGTTCTGAAGAACCTCCCATCAGTCTCTCATACACCAAAGAGCAGAGCAAATGACCCTCTGGACAGATTAATCAGGTAGGAATGATGTTTCCATGGTGAGTCCTTGTCTTCTTCTGCCCAGAGGAAGAATGTCTTCTTGATGGCAGAGGATATAAAGTGGAGGCTCTTCTGGTGCAAAGAGACATCTCGGGGCTTTTTGATCTCCTCCTCACCTCCCTTCCCCAGGGAGATGCTGGAATGTGGTCTTTGTTGCTTTGTAATACCCAGAGGGGCTCGAGGTGCAAGGCTGTCTGTTTGCTGTGTAGTATTTCATTTTATCTCCAGTCCTGCATGGTTTTTGTTATCTTAAACACAGGAGTTACTTATCACTGATCTCAAACAGCAGCTCATGTGCCTGCCGTAAGGAGTCTGCTGGTCCTCCCCGCAACTTTGCTTCCATTTCAGTCCTCTCTTTGCCATTGTTACAGTGCAGACACCTCCTCTGTATGCCACAAACCCAAATGTTTTCTTAAAGACTCCTCTTCCTTCAAGGTGCAGCCTGTGCACTGCTTGGTTACCCATGGGGAGATGCCTTTGTGATGCTCTCCCTTTCCTAACTGCCTTCTCTAACGTTTATGATGACCATGTCTGATACTGTTTTAAGCTATTCTTATCTGGGTGGATAGTGTCTAACAGCGCATCCTAGGCATCCCAGGGCTTGCAGGAGGTGCAGCTGCATGCTTTAAAGCCGATTCTGCAGCTGTCCTTTGGTGCCCAGATTTGCAGAGCAACCGGAGGGCTGAGAAGCTGTCAGCAAATCACTGCTCCAAACCCTGTATCCAAAACGTGTTCAATGTTTGAGGCTGTTTCTGCACGAGCCATAATGATGGAGGAGTTGTGAAAGAATTTCCTTTGCCAGGAGGTACCAAGCCAGCAAAACAAAAGTTTGTGTTGAAACCCTATCTCTAAAAAAGAAGACAATGCAAACTGGATTAACCCAGTCTGACCTTAAACCTTGAGGCTACATCAGGTGTAACAAAAAGCCAAGGTGTTTTCTGTTGCACAGCTGGAAGCCAGGATACTCTCTCTTTAAGGGTACATCAAAATGCAGTGGTTTACTATATCAGGGAGTTGTTTAGACCCAAGCAAGTTGCAGGTAGTGATTGATACCTGGTCAGCACAGGATTTAGTACTCTGTGTTGTTATTTGTGTTAGCCTGGAGAGGCTGCTCAGCAGCAAGGTCCCACTGTGTAAAGTATGTTATGGTCAAATGCTTGGAGATGGTGCTGCCCTCCTGAAGAGCCTGCAGTGTGGACAGAAAGGAAGGATTTCTGGGAGAAGAAGGGCTGAATTGTGATGTTCTCTCTGTAGGTAGGGAAAATCAACCTCGGGGCATTCACCCTCCAGGATGGGCAGTGACAAATCTCCTCCTGCCTTCAGAGGCAACGGGTTTTATTTTCTAAAGCAGTCTGCTCAGCTGAACATGCTCTATTTGTGAAGAGCTGAAACAGCTTTCTTTACTTCCTTTTCTTTTAAAGAAAAAGAAGTTATCATTGTTTCTGTAACTCTTACAGAACCTCTGCATCAAAACAGAAGGAGAACTGCACACGGCAACGCACTTAAATAGCTGTGCACTGTATCTTCTGGAGTAAGAAGGGATTAACGGGCTTCTCTTAGATGAATCCGACCCATGCCTCGGCAGAGACTGAACAATGACAATTTTTTTCAAGTCAAGTAGCTTTGGGACTTAAAATAGTTAATGGCCAATGATATTGTAATGGCAGCACGAAGCACCGCAAGGACAGAAAAGGCTATCGGGCTTCATCAATTTGCGACCCCGTTCCTGCCTCGCTTTTAGCTGAAAGCTACTGTCTTGCATATAAAATTTGTGAAAAATAATACCTCTTTCCCCTTGTCACACAGATTCATTCCCTATCAAATACATCTTTCTTCAGGCCTGTTCCTGCGGTTCCTCGTACAACCAGGGTATCGCTATGTTAGTGCTTTCAACGCCGCAATTCAACAGAAGCTGAGGATTCAAATGCCTTAAAAAACCCTCTTTAAAACTAATTTGAAAACTCAGCTTTAGGTCACAGCCATCTATTGATTTTTTTTCCCTATAAATCCTCCCTCTTATATTCCTTCTGTTAGAAGATTTTTTCTGAAACGGTATTATCTCGCTGCCATAATTTAAGCGAGCCTTTAAATTTCTGCAGGTACTGCAAACTTTCAAACCAATCTCATGATAATCATTTATCTTAATAACCTGCTAACTTTCCAGGGTATCGATCTGGCATCACACGCTCACGGGGCCTCTCACATCTGTACGTTTCTGCGGCACTTCTGTCGTCTCTTTCACTTGCATCGGCACGCCGGCCTCTTCAAATTGCCTTTATAAAAAGGATATCAACGTTGAAGCCAAAAAAAAATAGAGAAGAAAACCACAATCCTACGCCCCCAAGACTCGAGCTTGCCATTGGGAACCTGAAGTGACTCGATTTGCCCAGATTTTACCTTTAGAAATTTCCCTGCATTGAGTCCCACTGAAATCCCTCCTGTGAAGTTTTTCCAACTAAAGGTAAAACAAAATAAGCCACCTGTGTGTAATTGCCTGGAAAGCCAGGTGCTTTCAAAAAATCAGCATTCTCGTTGTAAGCACATTGGAAACGGGGATATTTTAGCAGAATATGGTCGTCAGACTCTCTTCCCTTCAGAAGGCTGTCACACCAGTGGGTGCACAGCCCCATTTCCCTTCTGAAGGTAGCAGCCACTATGTACAACTGAGCATCGCCTCCAAAAAAAATAGCCAGTTAAAGGCTGTGGGAAAGTTGTGGATAAAAAAGAGCTAGAGCCTGATTTGAGATTTTATCCACATAAAGCCATGACATAGTTTATGACAACAGGCTTCAGAGATTTAGCTTGTTTCTTTTACTGATGAGGTACGCCGGCACTTCGCCCAAGAGGGGTGTCTGTTAGAATCGGCTTCATGTTGATGAGCAGCAATGACCCAGCAATGTGCCATCCTGGCCAAGAAGGCCAATGGCAGCCTGGGATACATCAAGAAGAGTGTGGCCAGCAGGTCAAAGAAGGTTCTGCTCCCCCTCTACTCTGCCCTGGTGAGGCCTCATCTGGAGTCCTGTATCCAGTTCTGGGCTCCTCAGTTCAAGAGAAGGCAGCTTGTAGTCTGAAGACTGACATCTTTGCAATAAGGTACGTGGTGATGTCTCTGGGGTTCAGAGGAACCTGCCTACTCAAAATTCCCATTAGGGAAGGCTCCACGATGCTTTTGCCAACGTTAGTGTGGGGGTTTTTGTGTGGCAAGTTACTATAGCTTGTTCAAAATCAGGAGCTCAAGGGAAGGATCAGAAATGAAAAGTGAATCTCTTTGCAAATGGCCATGAAAAACAGGACCTATTTCACAGCAGTTTAAAGATGAACTTTACTTTCTCTTGTCTTTTCAAGTTTTTATTCAACTTTTTAAGGAAAAACTTCTTTACTGTGAGGGCAAATAAGTCCTGGCACAGGCTGCCCAGGGACGGTGTGGAGGCTCCTTCTCTGGAGGCTTTCACCCAGACACGTTCCTGTGTGACCTGGTCTAGGGGAGCCTGCTCGAGGAGGGGATTGGATTAGATGATCTCTAGAGGTCCCTTCCAACCCCTACCATTGTACAATTCTGTGGTTTTCCCACAGAAAGTTCATTAAATCATTGTGGGGCTCCTCATTCCAGCACACCAATAGCTTCTCCTGTTTTCCAAGTGGAACATGGAAAACTGAGTTTCTAAGAACTCACAAGTTTTCTGGAACACAGGGACATTTTCAAGAAGATTTTTGAGACCTTCCTGCGGAATGTCTGAAGTCCAGGTAAGTCAGCTGCTTGATTTTCAGATGCTCTGAATTAGGTCTGTCTTGCAGGATACCTCCCAGTGCATCTCAGGCTTGGTGAGAATTTCTAGTCTGTGTAGGCAGTAGACACAAGAGCTTACGTCCAAACTAAGCAAAGCAAATGTATCTGATTTCTGTTTCACGTAGGTTTCTTGACTGCACATCGCTTGGATCTCACACTTGGTTGGCACTGAGGGCCCCTGGTTTCTTTGCTCCCCACCTCCCAGCCACGAGCAGATATTCACTAAGGCAATGAGGAGGACTCTATAGAGAGGACCCTCTCTGGGGAGCTGCCACTTCACTGTTTGGCCTTTTCCCTTCCCCATTCTGCGATGGGCTCGCACGCCAAGTATTCGAGGAGCAGCTTTGGCTACAAATGCAAGGCTCAGAAGTTCGAGAAAGCTGAGAACGCATCCACTTTGCTCTGGAGGGAGCCCCTTTAATCTGATTTGTTGGAAGAGAGGATCCAATCAGCCACACACATATGGCGTAAGTGTTTGAAGAGTCGGTAGCCTGGCAGGCAGAGCCCACAGAGACCAGCCCATCTGTGAGCAAAGTCCGTGGGCTGGGAGCTGCTCTCTCCTTCCCTTTTCCTTCAGTTGGATTCTTTCCCCCCCCAGCTTCATTGTCATTTTTTAGAGGAAGCACCAGCGTTTCATGAAGACGGCGCAGACAGCACGCTGGGATTTATAGCATTTCCACTATCTGCGTCTCATTAATATTGATTTTTTTATATTTCACGTCTGGCAGCAAACATGACTCTCACCAAAAAGAAATATAAATCCTCTCCTCAGTTCCCAGCTTTTAATGAATGGGAGATAACGTGCCTCGCTCGTTCCGAGCAAAACATTTACTGCTTCTCTCCATGGTTAATTACAGTTTTTGGCTTTATTGTCTGGCACTCCTAAACAATTGCTGCAAGTTTCTCACCAAAGTCTGCAACCCAGAAAATAATTTCTGGAGAGAGAACCGTGTTCACTAAGTTAATTCATACCATGCTGCTCGTTTTTCTAGACTTCAGGTCTTGTGCAATGCTGGGGCATTATGAAATGCCCTTGTAATGAATAAAAACTGCAGATCCCCGAGAAAAGTTCCAAATGGTAAATTATTTCTTGGTGCCAGAAGGTGGGTTTTTTTGTCATTACCACTCCTGCTTGTTCAGACTAAGGAGCTGAGTCCCCTTTCTCACCAAATTAAGGCAGCTGGCCTAAAATGGTGAAGACAGATATGGGAGAGTTTGACTGTTCATTTATTTTTGACTATTTGTTTGTTTATATCTGCAGAGCCAGAACAGTTGGAAGCACAAAAGAAACCCCTTTTTCTCCACCAGCACGCTGACAAAAGCTCTCCCAAAAGCTGAAAGCTGCCGTTACTGCCCAGCAGACCTCAGACTCGGGTGGCACGAGGGCCATGCTTCAGACCTCGCCACAGGTAAATTGGGTTTGCTCATCACACACAGTTTGACCTCTTCTAGTGCATGTCCCAGATCTCCCTTCTAATTTAAGGTGGAGCTGGAAGGGAAAGGGGGTTGTGTGTCTTTTCTTAACCCCTACTGTATGTTTTCTAAAGACTGGAGGTGTGAGGAGGATGGGGGAAACCTGTTGGATGGGAAACACTGGGCTTTTCAGGCTCTTTTTAACGGATGCCAGGGCAGATGTGTGTGTCTGGAGAAGCAGGATGAGTCTGAGATCATGGGAACTAAAGCTCAGGGGATTGAAATGGAAACTTGCCTTCATTGAGTCTCTACAGCTCCCTGAAAGGAGGTTGTGGTGAGGTGGGGGTCGGTCCCTTCTCCCAAGTGAGGAGTCATAGGACAAGAGCAAATGGGCTCCAGTTGCACCAGGGGAGGTTTAGATTGGACATTAGCAAGAACTGTCTCACTGAGAGGGTTGTTAGACGTTGGCACAGACTGCCCAGGGAGATGGGGGAGTCACCACCCCTGGAGACAGTTAAAAGACGTGTAGATGAGGGACATGGTTTGGTAGTATGCTTGGCAGTGTGAGGTGAGCGGTTGGATTCGATGATCTGAAAGGCCTTTTCCAGCTAAAATGATTCTGTGAGTCTACAATGGACTATTTAAGACTATTCTTTGGGTTCCTGAAGGCAACTTGCTCATTCTTCTTCTTGCTCCGGAAAAACCCTGAGATGCCCAAGTGAGCCAAATTGAGAAAAGTCAACCCTCCTTCACAGACCATCCTACATCCATAGGCCAGAGTGTCCTCCAGGGATGTTCTGTGCCCCCACTGCACTTGAGGGCTGGGGGTGAGGAGGTAGCCCAAAGCACACTGATAAATAAATGGATCTACTTAATAAATCTGCTTAATAAATAAATGGAGAGGGATGTTACAGCTGTAGCTCTTCTCACAATATTGAGAAATGCATTTGAGCATTTCATTCAAGCATCCACACACAACCCAGCAGTCATACTTGGTGGTTCCCTTCACCACGTTCCAGCCTGGTTTAGCATCGAGTGAATCGTGAATACCCCAAAATAAGGAGAGCGGGAGGATGCGAAGAGAGATGGGGAAACTGGAAGGAGCACGTGGCAACAGAGGATTGGAACGATGGGATCAACACCTCTTTGGTCTCTGCAAAGGGGTTCTAAAGGGGGTGTGAAGTTATCAATAGCTGTCAGGAAGCATTGCCCGTGTTTGCCGTTGCACTCGCGGCCCGGTGCCTGAGATGGAAAGATTGATTGGTTTCGGAGCGCGCCGCGATCGATACGGCACGTTTGGATGAATACTGCAGCTTCCCACCTAATTAGAGGTGACTTGGTTGTTTAGGATTTCAAATCAGTAAAATGATCTTGTCAACGCTGTAATTTCTGAGGGAGGAAGGGCCTTATTTCCTGGCCTTTGCTTTGTTTCCTGCATACCCGTCCTCACTTCTGCCTTTGCGCATGCTGTCGGCTCCAGTGGCCACGCTTGAGCGTTTCTGCAGGCTAAGACTGAGCGGAATTGGACTTTGAGCAGCGCTTGACACAAAAGCTTAATCTGCAGCCCAAGCACTTCTTTTTCTTTTTACTCACAGGGACGTCAAAGGAGAGCAGAGGAGCTGCCAAGAGCGTGGTTATCCACGGCTCCCCCGGAACGTGATGGATGAGTGCGTGCCTCGTGCCCCGAGCGGCCCCGGCTCTCCTGCAGCCAAGAGGTGAGCAAAGGGATCTCTCCAGCACGCACCGTGGGCGCCCGGAGGGGATTTGTGCCACAAAGGAGGACAAAGGACCCTGCTGTCACAGGTACTTTGAGGGCTAAGGGCAGACTTAGGTGCCCCAAGTCATAACTTTTAACAGATTTCAGTGTCTAAACCCCCTATGATCCAGATCAGGACAACGTGATCTAGAACAGGGGGAGCGCAGCGCCTCAGAGCCTCCCGGCTGCCCACCGATGATGCTGGGTCCTTCTTAAGTGTTGTCCACTTAAGATGTGTGTGTCAGAGAAAGGGGCAGACCTGCCAGAACAGAACAGAGGGCAGAGTTCACCCAGGGAGAGCGAGATGTGGCTCACGGGCTTCACCAAGGCCACGCACAGCCACGCTCACACCCTCCGGTTGCCGTCCCACCTAAGCAGGTTATGATCTAGCCCGTGGGTATGGGGGCAGAGGGAGAACGATCCCAGCCTCGCAGAGCTGCAACCAGAGGGGTGGGCAGCACAGAGGGGGTGTATTTGCCCGAGCAGAGCTTTGCCACCGCACTGAGATGAAGGTGCCTCAGGCTTCCTGGCGGCACCACATCCCCGAGATGGACGCGGCTTTGCCTCGCTGGAACGCAGGGAGCATCTGCAGAGACACCGTCTGCAAGAGAGCAACTGCTGAATGGATCCGGGGCGGCATACAAAGATAAATGAGCTCCATAACCCTTGGCTTGTCCACTCTCGTGATCTTTAATAACACCCTGGATGAGGTTAATCTGCATCAAATGCCTCCGGCAGCAAGCCGGGCGTGCCGAGGCAGCCTATCGTCGAGCCTTTCGGCACACCTCCTTGCAGGTTTTTTCCTGTCACGAGGCTATTCAAACTTGATGCCTGGCAATTAGCTGCCAATCTGCTGCCTGGAGAAGCAGTTCAAAAGGACATGTGTGGTTAGTGGTCTGAGGAGCCTTTTTTTTAATACATGGAGGTGTACATCTATAAACTAAATATGGCCTTACCCCCTCTGAGCAGCTGGGTCTGTACAGCCATCCTCTGGCTGTGAGCTCGAGGCGTCTCCCCTGGGGTCACCAAACCCCTGTGAGGGGGCATATTTTCTCCAAAGGGAATACAAAAGGGCAATAATCCGTGGCTAAGCTGTAACAGGAGCCTGGCTGGGGGCACTCAGCAGCGGCTGGCACGAAATGCCTAAGCAGGGAGCGTGAGCCGCCTGCTGACCTCTTCTCTCTTTGCTTTCGCAGATGAAGCTTCCAGTCCTCCTCAAATTGCACTCGTGCCTGTAAGAAGACACAGAAAGGGAGAAGGGAAAGTAGGAAAGAAAGGGCAAAAAGCTTTTGCCTGTTTTGGTCTGGTTTTAATTGCTGACACGTCCAAATTTGCGACATTCCAATTACCTCTCAGCAGCACGTCAGAGATCTTGAGCGGTTCCTGTTGGTAATTAAGCGTGCATCGGGGTGGAGAGGGATCTAATTAGGAGCCCTCTAATTGTGACAATGTCCCAAGAAGCAGCGTTCTTGTGGAGACCAGAACAATGTTTGAGGTAAGGGAAGACAGAGGCTTGCCATCAGAAAGGGACTGCTGTCATTCCCTGAGAAGAAAGAGATGAAATGAAACCCTCGTCCCTCGTTTCAAAATGGGATTCCTTCACCCCCGGGTTAGCAGGACCCAGCCTGAAAGCAGAGAGTGGCCGAGATGGGCGATGATGAGATGACGTTTCTTTCATGGTAATGGCTTGAAAATCCTGTGATGCTGTGAAAGCTTCTTTTCCCTTGACTGATTCAGACTTCAAACCAGCTTTTTTCTAGGAGTTCTTTTTGTACAATTGTCCTCTTTTTCATCCCTTCTTCTCCTCTCCCTCTCTCTCTTCCCCCCATAACCTCTCTGCCTGCATTATCTGCCATCACATATTTCCTTCTCCATGCGCTGCCTGGAAGGCAACAGAGAGGAGAGAGCTTGGGTTTGTGTTTTTTTTGAGGGTGGGGGTTGCCAGGCATCACCCACTGGTACAACCAGCCCTCTCTGGCCTTCCCTCCAGCGACCGTCACGAGCGGGTTCCACAGCTCCCAGGCACCACTGCAGCTGAGGCTGGAGGAAATCCCAACCTGCAACCATCACCAAAAGCTGGGTGTAAAAACATCATGGAACCCCCCTTGAGCGTGGCAGGTGGGCCCGTGCTTGGCTTTCCTCTCGAGATCTCTCTGGTCGTGGCGATCTGGGTAAGAATTAAATCATCTGCAGTCCCCAGTGGTTTCCTTGCATGTATCGATTCCCAGAGAGGCAGGAGGTTTAAATTGGAGTGATTGATCGGCGCAGCATTAGCTCTGATCAATATGGCACCTTTAAATGAATACAGTCATCTCGCACTTAATTAGAGATGACTTGGTTATTTTCGCTGAGCATTTCCTGTCGTGACGCAGCTATTTAGCTCACTGCAAGGGGTAACGTGGCCACAGGGCGGGGGCTGGTTTGCCCACAGATGGAGGGAGAGCAACAGGAATCTGTAAGGGAAGCATTAGCCCAGTGCTTGCTGCTTTCGCTGAGAGAAGGTAGAAATGGAAAGTAAATTACCTGTGAGGTGGAGCACTGCATCCTGCAGTTAATGTTCAAGTGTCCACAGTGGCATGGCTCAGCAAAACCCTGTGGGATGTAGCTGAGGCCCTTAGGGAGGAGAGGGGAGTGGGACTGGGGCAATGGGCACAAGCTGGAACAGAAGAGGTTCCAAAGAAATAGAAGGAAGAATTCCTTCCTTGTTCAGGTGAGGGAGCACTGGAAGGGGCTGCCCAGATGGGTTGTGGAATCTCCTCCTCTGGAGTCATTCAAACCCCACCTGGATGAGTTCTGTGTGACCTACTCTAGGTGGTCCTGCTCTGGCAGGGGAGTTGGACTGGATGATATTTTGATGATATATTTCCCTTGCAACCCTTAAGATTCTGTGACTGAGAGGGGTCTCAGACCGCAGCCTCCCTGCTATGGTCAGTCAGCGGGGTGATGGCTGAGCGGGACTCTGCCTAATTCATCACGGTGAGTGGCTCCAAAAGCAGAGGGGCTGGTTTTCATTGGGATAGAGATGGGATTTTTTATGTTGGGGGAGTAAGTCCATGAGCTGCATCCCAGCGTACAGCTGGACACCACGACAGAGATCCCCAGCGCCCTCAAGCGTGGTGATCCCTGAGGCAGAGGGATGCGGGGGACCTCGGGGCTGCCGTCCCTTCTCCAAGCGAGGGACCGAGTTTCTTGTCCACCCCCGCCCCAGCACGGGTGCCTGCTGGTCCTCACTTCCCAAGGAGCTTTCCAAGCACTGGTATGTACCCCCTTGGAAGGAAAGGCAGAGTCCGACCCCAGTGCCCAGGTCTGCTGGCGCTTGGTCCTGCTCAAGTCAGTTTAATTCTTTGCACTGGAGGTTCAGTCACCGATTCCCCCGTTGCACACCGGCAAAGCACAGCTGAGCACTCATATGGCATCGTTATTAACGTGTTATTATGTAAATGAGTTGCAAACAGAAGCGCTGGCAGAGCACACTGCAGCGCAGGCTTTGCAGCGGCAGAACATGCCTGCAGCTTCTCTGGATTTCCACAGTCTGAAAATGTTTCCTTTCCCTTCCAGAAACACCAAAGCACACAAATGGGTTTTGCTTACCCCGAGGCAGGGAGATAAATCATCTGGCACGGAACAAGGGCATCTGACACAAGAAAGGAAGGATGTAGTGCGGTGGCGTTCTGTAGCACCCTGTGCCGTCGGAGGCACGTTCCCTGGTTTCAGTGCAAATAGGTAAAGGTTGCCCCAGATCCCTGTTATGTTTCCAAAAGAACGTTCTCTCTAGCTTGGCTGTGCTTATTAACATCACATTCTTACTTCTCCCCTGCTCCACTTGCTCGTGCCGTCGGCCTTCACCTATCATCACCCCTGCAGTGTCCTGGGAGATGTTTCTCTGCTGGCATCGGGTGGGCTGCCCATCTTTCTTTCCCCTGGACTGTGTGTCACAGGAAAAGGCTCCATCTTGGTATCTGTCAGACTGAAAACCTCAGGAATGAACTCCAGAATACTTTTTTCCCTCAGCAGATATATCCCACAGCAGGTGGAAACGGAGTCGGACTGTGCAGTGTCACAGAATCCTAAGGGTTGGAAGGGGCCTCGAAAGATCATCTAGTCTAACCTCCCCTGCCAGAGCAGGACCACCTAGAGTATCTCCTGGTTCATGTCACCCTGGTTTTAATGTAACTGCCTCTTGTGAACACAGGGGGAAGTGATGATACAGACCTTTGAGTGCAGTGACTCCAACCTGGCCGCGCCTTCCTTACACTCCGTGTTAAAAAGTGACTGCGGTTGGGGCATTCCTCATCAGTTCATGGCATTAATGAAGATTGCATCTGCTAAGCTGATTGGTGAAGAAAATGAGAGATGGAGAGGAAAAGAGAATAAAAGTGAGGAAAGGAGAGAAAGAAGATGCAGGGGCGAGCCAGAGTTCAAGGAGACAGGAGACGAGCCAAAGAGACGCAGGCTCCCGGGTAGAGAAGGCGCACACGGATGGGTGCCACTGCCGAGGGCTGAAGGTAGGAAACAAGGGACCCATACGCACCGAGGAGACAGTTTGATACAGTACCAGGCAAATTAATGCTTAAGCTCCACTTCCTATCAGCTGCTTTTAGTAATGGTTTGATGCTAAATCAGCCACCCACTTTTTCCTGCCCTGCCTCAGAGGAGAAGCCGTGGGGAAGCACGAGGAGCGAAGCAGGGTGCTCCCTCGATTTTCCAACGGCCACGTTTTGTCACAGTGCCACTCACCTCATCCCTGTGCAACTCAGACACAGCAAAAAAAAGGAGTATGTGCTCCCTGTCCATTGGTCATTTGGGATTTAGGAAAACTGGGATAAATGTGGGCATGTGTCCAGCGCAGTGGGGTCGAGGGATATCTCGCAAAGCCACATGGGTCTGACAGGGTAATTTGGTGGTGCCCATCGAGGATGGCAGTAATTAAACCACCAATGTTGGCCTTGGTCCCCAGAGTTGGCACACGTATTCAGGGGCATGAAAATCTGCCTGCAGTGCTCCTTACACATCAGGTTCAGGGGCAAGGATTCCCTGTTGAGTGCGTGAAATAGACGCACACATGCACAAGAAAAGTAGAGAGGCTGCCAGGTTTCATAACTGATACCATTTTTGCCCCAACATGAGACATGAGGGACCCAATACCATGATCCTTATGAAAAAGGAGTCGCTTGCTGCCCCAAGTGAGGAATTCTGGGGTCGCTTCCTAAAGAATCCATGTCCTCCACATGCTCTTCTGTCGTATCAACTGAAGTTCTCCCCTCTTGGCAGCAAAATCAGACTGGAATGATGAGTTTGATGACAGCCTGGCATCTCTGATGTGCTGAACTCCTGCAGCCCACATCCCGGAGGGGACCAGAGGAGAACTAGCTGCAGATGGAAGCTGGTGTGAGCTGAGGCAGATGCTCTAGGGTCGGGGGGATGAGGCAGCAGGACATTGGTAAGTAACTGTTCATTTTTGAACAAATAGTATTTGTAACTCTGAAGACATTTCGATGTGTTCAGTGTGAGACTGGGGAACTGCAGGGGGAGAGGGATGTAGAGGGGAGAAGGGCAGCTGGGAACGCCGTGGGGAGGTCAGGCCTGTCTCTGGGAGGAGAAAGCTGCACCGTCATCCTGGCTCAGTAATTTCCCCTGCACGTGGTAAGTAAGTGGCAGATGGACTCCAGCAGAGGTTAAGGTCAAGAGGATTTCTTCAATATGCTTTTTCTTTTAAGCTGCTCTTAAGCAGAGTCACTCAAAGAAAGCCACAATTATTTCAATATCTGTTTTTTCCCCTTCCTACTTCACAAATTGCCTCAGAGGCAATTTTATGGAAGAAGACAGGTGCTTTTTTAAATATTGATTTTAGGTAGAGTCCTAATAATGTACTTGCCAGAGAACAAGTTTCTTTGGAGGAATGTGGTGTTTATTCTTTTTTCCTACAGCAAGGCCATTATGGCTCAGTAAGATCTGGCAGATAATTACAAACCAAACTCAGCTGTAGACACTCCTCCCCACCATTGCCCCTACACAGCAGCCACCTTGGCCAAGATCTGCATCCACCGGTCCTGTCTCCCTCCTCCCGTGCACTTCCCACGATGGCAACTCCATCACCTCCCCGTGATGACAGACCAAGCCGTGTCACCAGGCAGCAGGGACGGGGTGCAGGGTGCCCTTTGGGACTGACAAGGTGGGACTTACTTCGTGGTGTGCACCATACCAGCAAACACTTCCCTTCTGCTTGGGGGTTAAGAGTTTTATTTTGTCCCTTGTGCAGTTACAAGTTCACCTTTTCAGCCCCATCCTCCTTGGGGGTGTGCTTTCATTACAGCCTAGGGAAGGGGGGGTTCTTCAAGGCTCCTGCAGGATTTCATGTCCTTCCCGGAGCAATGTGACATGGGTGGAAGATGCTGAGATCACTTGGCCCCAAGGTTACATTTGCAGCCTCTGTTTGCAGCACTTTTTTTTCCCCAGCTGCTGTCAGGTAATACTACAAAGGGAAGAACTTCCTCCCATAGAAGAATAACAAACCAGCCCCAGGTTTTTGCTGGGAGAGCTCATGGCTGGCAGGTGCAAGTGGTTCCCCTGAACAAGGTGCAGCCAGCAAGGCAGGGTGCAGCCAAATTGTCACAGCTGAAGGGAGTTAGAGCAGCTTACATTGCCCCTCTGGCAGCCTTAAAATGCTCATGGGAGAAGGCCCCTCGCAGTTCTACTGCAGTGGGAACTCTTACAGGGTCAGCTCTGCCTTTCTGCCATGGGACCAGGAGCTCTTTCCTTCAGCTACAGGAGCTGTTATTTTCAGCCACAGGACCAAGAGCTCTTTTTTTCAGCCACAGGCAGGAGCAGCTGTGGTGATACATCGTCTTTGGCCAGCCCCTGGTAAGTGGTGACCAGCTGTTTCTTTGGGGGTTATGGGTGAGAAATTAGAGTTTACCTTAGAGTTGTTAAGGTCCTCTCCAACCTAAAAGATTAGAAGGCTTAACGACTAAATCATGTCTCTAAGTTATATGTCTGTGTACAGATGCTGTAGAAGATTGTATTTTAGGTAAACTTTATTATGAAATGCTGTTGACTATGGCAAAGACCATTTAAGTAAGCCTCAGTAACTGATTAAGTATTGTTAAGGGATTTTTTTTCAGCCTCTGTTTGAATTCCCCTAGACATAAACCCCGTTGGCCAAGTCTGAGACTAGGTTTGGATCCAGCCGCACCCATGCTCCTCCATGAGAAGGAGTGTGGAAAGCAAGGGGGTCCATTCTGAACCTCGTGACTCAATGGGAGGGTCTCCTTTAATATGTCTTTTGTTTGTAATTGCTGTTATACAAATGGTTTTATAACAACTGTAGTGGGATGTCCCTTGCATGTGTGTCCCATGCTGAGCATTAGAGAGAACCTTGCCGTGGAGCTCAGTTTAGTTGCCTTTTCAAAATGAGTTTGGTAGCACTTTTGCCAGTGTTTTCTTTAAGGGATCACTTGTGATCCTCAACAGGATGAAGTGATGAGTTGTTGAACTGAGTGTGATTTGGGAGTGAGAAAGGCGTGGTCTGGGACACCTGAGTTATGTGTTTATTGCTGCAGTTGGGTATTGCATCCAGTTTCCTCGTATCTTAACAAAGCTGTTGGTTTCTGGAAGGAAGGAATGGAAGCAGAGAAGGGACTCGGGAGTAGCTGTGGGAGAGACCTGGCTTTGTCTTTGAGTTTTGAGAGTGTGGTGTGGGGAGAGTCACTTGCAGAAGCCTTGCATGGCCCATGGGCAAATAGGCTCTGCAGCCACATATTCTCCTGGCTTGTGTGAACATGGTTCAGAGCAACTTGGCCCTTCCAGGGGTCTGAAACTGGGCCTGGTGTAGTTAGAGGTGTTCTGCCCTGTTTTAGTGAGCAATTTTAACATGGTGTTCTGGTAGAAGTGCCCCCCAAAGGGTGTGGTTGAGAAGCTGGTTTTAACACTGTTAGCTTCAGCTATAGGGAATATGTTGAAGGCAAGACGGTGCTTCCCCTTTCCTGATGGTCTGGTGCTGCTCTCGATCAGAGGCAGCAGCAGGGATGGACTGTACTAGATACTCAGAATGTTTCAAACACTTAATGAACTTTGGTGTGGGAGCTTATAAAAGGGTAGCTTGTCACAGCTGGAAAGATGATGTTGTAATTAAAGTAGAAGCTGGTCCAGCTGAAGGAGCCTAACGATAGGGCTGCTGTTGAGCAGGTAGACCTAAGGGAAGACGAGATGAAACATTTTGTTAAGCCTTCAAACCTAGGGAACACAATGGATTTTGAACCAGGGGAAAGGGAAATGAGTGCCAGCCAAAGCCTTCTCCAGTTTGACTTCTAACTAATGATTTTCTTTTGCATCTATTCCTGCTACTTAAATTTTGAAACCCAAGGTCCTGTGGTGGACCTGCTTGACATCTATTGTGGTTTTGCCCAGCCAGCAATGAAGCACCATTGACAGTCCCTTGCTCAGTGGCCACCTCCCCCTTTATTAGGATGGCTAGAGGTCTCAGGGAAATGATAGGAGAAAAGATAAGCAAGGATGTTGTGGATTAAGAGAAGGGCAGGGAGGGCTTGCTGCTAATTATGGATGCAGGGAAAACAGACTGCAGTACTTGACTTAGGGAGGAAAGTCAGAAAGTTTATTTGTACTGCTTACCAGAAACAACAGATCAAAGGGTGAAAAGGGAAGTAGGGTGATGAGAAAATTAAAACCAGCTTTACTATGTCCCCCCCTCCATTCTTCATGGGCTCAGCTCACTGGTCCCAGTATCTCTACCTCTTCCTCCCTCAGGGGCACAGGTGGGCTCTGTCAATTTTCTCAGGAGAGGCTGACTCCTTGCATCCTTCCAAACAGTTACAGCTTCTGTAAATAGGGGGGTGCCTTAGATGGCGCATGGCCTGCCTCTGGCCATAGTCAGCGTCCCTGAGCAAGCTGCTTTTAGTTGGAGTGCTTGCTGTTGTGTAGAAGCAATGAGGATAGAATTGGAAGAAGAAAGAAGAAGAAACAACAACTCATTGCAACTTATGGTTACCATTTTAAAGTTTTATTTCTTCCCAATACACTTTCCAAACTAAATACAATGAAGAACAAACAAAATTTTAAGCGTTGCATCATTTCCCCTGAAGCTTCCTTTCTCCAAAATGCTCTGGCAGCTCTGCATCCTCTTTTTTGGCAGGGGGCATCAGCATGTTGGGCTTTCCTTGGCTCACTCCAGTCCTGCATCCTGCCTTTGCTGCAAGAGAAGAAAATATATGAGAAGAAAAGCATGAGTTCATCATCTTGGGGCTCCTCTTTCTACCTCACATACCTGTACTTTCTCTTTGCATGGCATGTGTGTGTGTGTCACGTGAGATAATAGTGGCTGTTTATCTCTCTGGCAAAATGACTGTGCTGATCAGGGCTGCTTGGTTTTCCCTCTGGTTGGTATCAGAGAGCCCTGCCTCAGCTGAGTGCTTTAGTGCTAGACTGCAGAACATAATATATGTTATTAAACCCTGTACATAACAATACTTAACAACACAGGAAGCAAAGGATTCTCCTTGGCTCTGTAAGACCATACTGAAATCCTTAAGCAGGCTTCTCAGTCTGGGAACCCTCTCCTTGTGATTGCAATGGCTACAAGAGGGTCAGGAGGACTGTGACAGAAAGCTGTGAAGGATTATGTGGTTCCTCCTAATCCCTCTCAGGCTGGTTAAATGCTGGGCAACAGAGGGTATGCCTCAGCTCAGGCCCCGCAGCTTCAGAGCACTGCCCAGCTTTGAAACAATACAGAGATGATTTATTACTTGCTTGCTGATTGTATCATTCCTGAGAATTCAGCCTTTGTAAAGCACAATCTGCAAAACAGAGCCTGGGACAGAATGTTCCCAGTTATTCGTTTCCATGGGAAAATGCAGCACGAAACACAGACTTCCTGCAGGCTGTGTGACACCACTAATAACTGCCAGATAATTCTCTTTTACCTGCTGAATACTATTACCTTTACCATGTCTTTTTAGAAGCAAGGATTTCATTACTGCTTCTTGGATTGAACAGAACATACAACCAGAAGCTCGAGAAGGGGGAAGGAAGAGTTGCACAGGTTGTTATTTTCATGGCAATGGCTCTTTCTAGTTTTGCTCCAGTACTTTTTACCAGGGACCCTCTCAGGCCTATTTCTCACTGTAGCAGTAAGGCAGCACATCCACCATCTGCAGCTCCACAAGATCCCATTTACAGGCAAAAATAAGGCATCTAGCTGTAGATGACATTTGGAATCTCCCCTAAACCCTGCAGCTCACAATTAGAAACTACTTTTGAGGCAGAAATGGCAACTGCTTATTGTATATTTGGGGATAAGTTTCTAATTTCCATCTCGCTGCCAAATTCCCTGTTCTTATCCAGGGCAGGGCTGTTACAGTAGCACACTGCTACTATAACATTCACTTAACAAATCAAGTCTACTGGATGTTTTCATTTCTGGGGTGTAATACGGTCCACGCTACATAACTTCTTTTCCTTTGCATTCTGTCTTCTCTTCTTTGCTTAATTCTGCCATTAATTACAGTAATTTTAAAGGAACTTTTGAGATAGAAACTGAATGCAAAATGAGAGGGGAAAAAATAGCCATAAAGGACTTACCTTGTTACTTAAGCTTCTCTCCCCGTTGCCGTAGGATCATTTATACTTTCAACTTGACTATTCATTTCATCTGAAAACAAAATAGGACAGTCATCAGATTCTATTTGTGACACTGGTTTATCACACTGAGTACTAACTGCTTCCAACTCAAAGAGGGGATCACTATAGTCCAATACTTACTAGTTTGCTTCCCTACTACCCACATGCAACAAAAACCCCTTTTTCTTTTGAGAGCATTACAAAAGGAATCATTTCAATAGAAGGCTTAAATGCATTTCAGAATGACTTTGGCACAAACAGCATCTGGACTGCAGCAGGTATGCTCAGTCCTATTGGGGCTACATAGAAAAGGGTTACTTCAGCACATGCAAAGGATTGCATCTAGTATTTGCTCTGTAATGACTTGAAAGGAGCAATTTATATCAAGACATTTTTCCTCCCTTAACCTCGCTGCTTGTTGTGGTACAAGTACTGCAGAGTACTTGTCATGTGATGTGACCGATGGGCTGAAAACCTCAAGCCCGAGTAGGGAGGTAAGGGAAGATGGGAGCAAGGACAGAGTTAAAAACAAACCCAAATCAATAACCGTGGAAGTTTGAGAAACACAGGTGCTACCATCTCTTTCTGCATCAATATTATGTCCATACACATGTTTAGGACTCTGATGAACTATTAGTATACAATTCATCACCCATATGCAGGACTATGGCATCCTAAGATGTGTGCAGCAAACAACAAGTCTTACAAGTTAGAAACAAGCACCAGATCCCCATTACGGAGCACTGCTGCACGTTGCTTTTAACTGTGTTCTCTTCTTTACGTGTATTTGCATAGCAAAGACAGGAGGCTTAATAAAAAACCATTAAGGGAAGGCTGCAGCCTGCTGATGACAGCAGCCTTACTCAGCCTCATTATCCTGGCCACTTTCACTGGCTGGGTTTTCTGAAAACACTGTAAAGGCTTCACTCCCAATCCAAAGACATCTCCTGCAAAACTAAAGCCCGAGTTCAAACACTGCATATCCCCCTCCCTCAATAACAGAACTCAGACAGAGGGCATCGACTTGCAAACCACCTAGGAAAGCTTTTAGGGCAATATGAAAGCATGGAGGAGCCCAGACAGAGCCTCCAAAAGCAGGAAAGCGAGAGACAGCAACAAGTAAGTCCCTCTGTTTAGCACTGGAAACGGCAGCTGGACATCCTACTCCCCTGGGCTAAGAGAAACAGGCACAGGCAGCTCTCAGGTGCTGAGGCACTGGTGGGTTTCACCATCAGCTTTTCCCTATGTTTTGAATTCCTAACTTATGTTGGTGGCCTTTTAATAGCTACCCTAACACAACAAACCAGCCAGCAGCTTACTGAAGCACCTGAAGTTTAAGGAGGCCGGACATCTCCTAAATGCGGTTTACCTGCTTCCCCTTCACGTGGGGCCTCTTATGCCAGCAACAGCCATGAATGTGCATTCCTCTGCACTCTCTCTGATTTCCCTTAATTTTGGGCCCATTAGGGAGACCTCAAATTACAAATAGGGAAGGATTTCACCCCCTCAAAAAGCAAGCAAGGTCACCACAAGAGAAAAAACAACGCGGTAAATAGCTGTCGTCCATCACAGCGCTGCGGCTGGCGCTGACCCCGTGGATGTGCCCCGGCAGCTCGGCGGCCGCCTCTTCCCTCCCACCAAGCTACGTGCTTAAAGGTCAGCCAGCCGGCCGTCAGAGCCCAGCCGCTGAGCAGAGCAGACAGGCACACGGGAGGCTCGGAAGCCAAGTTCAGAGCTGTCTGTCAGACAGCGAGCATGGTCTCCCCTGCCCCGGGATACGACACTCTAGACCTGGATGGCAGATGACACCGATACGTTCCTGCCTCAATTTCAATAGGGACCCTCTCAACAACAGGACTCTCTTTAATATTTAAACAGGACTTCAGTATCTCTTCAGCCGCTTCCTCAACTGCGTTTCCCCCTTTGTGTCCACACAACTTGGCTACAGCACATTCGGCAGTACCTCCAGACTGCCTGGGAACTGACCCTCTCTCTTGCATTCAACCCGCTGTCTGGCAATGAAACACCTGCACTTGTTTACTTGGTAGTACTTGTTTGTCAGGTATTACACCGCCGCTGCAAAAAGCATGAGGGTGTTAGCTGTTGAGATCCTGCTTTGCATTGCTTTTCTATTGCTTTGATGGATCACCTGAAGGTCGGGTTGCTGATCAGGCAAAAGCTTGGAAAACCAACAGTGGCTTGACACTGCCTTCATCTTTTCCTTTTCTCCTGCTGCCTCAGCAACTCGGGATGGCCCTTTCCACGGGCTTTACATAAAGAAAGCAAATGACTAACGCCATAATGAAAGGAGGGGAGAGTCTGATCCACCTAATATCAGCTGGAAAAATAATATCTATCTTAGTAATCTTTAAAGCTTTGGTGGTAAAATCCATGCCACCCGAAACTGCCAGCAGGGAAACATGGTCTAGGAAACCAATCACCAAAGGTGGATTGTCATCATTAAGGAATACTAATCACAAAAATCCGTCCTGGCTATGAGCAATGCAATACCCAGCATGGCCAACTGAGATTGCCAGGAGCAACTCCTATCTGTGTCTACGTGTCCTGCCTCTGACACTTTTCCCAATGGCCAATCGTGTCCAGCTTACAAACAACAGTCATTTGTGAAACACAGCGCTAACCACAGCCCTGCCCACCGGATCAACCAATATCAAGATCCTCCTAGGCTGTCTAAACCCTTTGCATTTCTGCAGAGCTTTTTGCTGTGAGATTGTACATGACATTACAGTGCAAGAGCCTGGCTACTGGGGGGTACCTGGTGAAATCTGCTTCTGCTTTCAGCTGTGAAGCAAAGAGCTCTCCTGGGGTGGAAGGAAGGGGGCCAGAGGAAAATAATAGACAATTTACATTTTACCCAACACATAGCAAAATCTGAGGGCTTTCTGCCAGCAAAACTTTACCCTTCACACACAACAGAGCATGGAGAGTTCGATCCTTCCTCTGTTCTGTTTTTAACACACGTAAATACATGTCCATAACCTCCCTGTAGTATAATTCCAGTAGCTGCTTCAGCTGTACAGAAACGAAGACTTCCCTGAACAGCAGAGCACTGTTCTGCAGCCTTAGCAAACACCCTTTTCCTGTCCTTACAAAGCTCACAGAAAAGGTTATGAGCCAGTTTATACAACAGAACCGAGACTCACAAACGCAGGCCCTGGTTTCGGAGGGTGTCGGCTGACCCTGCCGAGCTGCCTAGGGCACGTGTTACCAGAGCTACACCATTGCCTTGCTTCCCCCTGGGAAATCCCTGAGGATGTTCTTTTACTAAATTTGGATTTGTCTTCAATAGGTGGCTCTGACCATTTCCAGGGGGTGGAAATACAAGTATTCTCATGTCATTGAATGAGGAGAGAAAGCTGGTTTGGTTTTACTCTGCACACTGAATAAAAATACTGTCATCTCTAGTACTTTTAAAAACCCCATGATGCATGCTTTCTTTTCCTGTGCTTGCAAGAACTTCCAGGCCAGTAACTCAACCAGCCACTGCTTCAAAAGCCACAAGGCAATCTGACGTGAGAGAAAGGGAATTGGCACAAGCTTCTTGGTGTGACTCGGAAAGAACGTAACTCCTTTGTCTTTGAGATTTGAAAAGGTACACCTTGAATTTATACTGTGTCAGTGCTGAGAGGTTACAGGAGGAGTTAAATATCAGCCTTGGCTACAGAGTGGAGTCATGGAATCAGAGAGCCCTAAGGGTTGGAAGAGACCTCAAAAGACCATCCAGTCCAATCCTCCTGCCAGAGCAGGATCACCTAGAGTAGGTCACACTGGAACTCGTCCCAGTGGAGTCCCCAAGAATAAAATGAAGACAGGAAGCTCAATTCCACACTCTATGCTTAAAATTCCGAGGCCAGCAGATTGACCGTACCGACTGGAACACTTCAAGCCAGTCAACTAGAAAAGCGGGGCTGTGGCACTGCAGGGTACTTCCATCAGACTTTCAAGACAAGGGAGATGGTGTAAACTCTCAAGACGAGTCAGTTGAAAAGCTTATAAACATAGGTCCCATTTTGGAGCAGGTAAAGTGTACAAACCAACCCCAGCAAGGCATCCTACTTCTTGACTTTAAGACGATGACAATATTAAAACAACTTACCGTCCTTATTTGAAACGTCTGCCGCTTCACACACGAGGTCGACTTTCATCGGCTCCGCAGGAGTCTCCTCTTTCCCTTGCATCCCTAGAAGACGAGCCAGAGGAGACAAATCAATACTTCATGTACCCAATTAATGCATCATTCCTGAGACTCCGCATGCCTGTTTTCTCCTTACCTTTATAGACTCTCCTGCTGTACAGCAGCAGCCATTAGAGGAAAGGGCAGAGGATAGAAGGGGCGGACCGTGGTTGGGAGAGAATTGCTGGAATGGCTCTAGCGATCGCGCTCTTTTCTAACTGGGATCGTTAAAACCGCATCGTGGCGTGTGCTTCTGCCTCCCTGCCATTCTTTTCTCATCGGTTTTGATGAATCCTTTCTGCTTATAAAATGCAATATATGACACGGACCTAATCACACTTAGGAAGTTTCTCGAGCTGGCAGAACACAAACAGATAGACCCAGAGCTGAAATATACACGAGCTAGAATTTGAATGTGGGAAAATGCATTTTATCGCTGCAACACAACGTTTTTATCTCTTCTGCCTCAGGCTTGTCTGGAAGCCTACAGTCAATCTCCTAACGTTATTTGAAATGATAAAAAACCCCAAACCAACCAAACTCGTAGTTCTTGCTGTTTCCTGCACAATTCTCCCGGTATTCTGCAGTTCAGAGTGCCGAGGAGTCAATTTTTAGTTAATTTCCATCGTGCTACTTCTCTCCTTCGGTGGCTGCCATAAAGCCCTTTGCACCCATCCTGCGGTGGAACTACAGGTTGTTGGGCTACCGGTTGCTAAGCAATCCAGACATTTGGGTGTCTGTTCCGAGATACCCAAGTGTAGGGAGGACTCAGACATTTCAAAACCGCTTTACTCTTCATCCGAAGTAATTTACCTCTTCAGCGGTACAGATGAAATGTTTACCATCCCATGAACATCTCCTTCTCTTTTCTGTGCAAGTCTAGAGTGGGATTCTTTTAAGTGCACTTGAGTGCACTGCATTTATTTTGTCCATAAACATGTCTCTATTGCCCAAGATTTCAGCCACTTTTCCTCCTAATCGTATCTGCAGGCCAATACACTGTCTCGGGGATGTTATTTTCCTCTATGTTGGTAACGCCGTTCTCACAGGCAGCTTCCAGCAGGCTACCTATGGTCCTTCCCGGCCTTGAAATGCTAAGAGAGAGACCTAGCACATACAGATTCCAACAAAAGAAACCACTGGAAAGCTCTATTAGTCACCTCAGCTGAGCGTGGGGGGAAGTGCAATGGATTATGTTAGTGATGGATATGACATCCATTGTTTCAATCTATATCACTTCTACTGCAGAAATCCTTCAGTGGATCACCCTTTCACCAGCTCCAAATCATCTCCCTGCACAAACAAACAAACAAGCTGCCTGTAAACATCTGGGATGTGAACCTCCATGCCAGTGAATGCCTGAGATGGCCCCTTTGCGGGTGCGTCGCATCCCTGATGCCTCTCTGGGGAATTCACGACAGCAAGTGTGGTTTCCTCCTGAGGTTTCCTACGCACAAACAGGCCTCAGCTTCCACATTACCTGCCCATGGCTCTTTTTGGCTCAGGCAAAGGGTAAACCCAGATCACCCTGCTGCAGAGGTGTGTGCATGTGACGAGTCTGAGAAGATACGTCCGAAATCCCCGCCTCATTTCTCCTAGCAAACTCAGTATGGCATGTGGGTGACTATGAAAGCAAGGATTAATCAAGGAAGACATGCTGAAATTCAGACTGTGCTACATTTTGATCCTCTGAAGAGCAGCGTTTGGGGACCTGGCCTGTCCTACCGTGGATGCAGCCCTTCCCACCGGGATGCTCGGATGTCTGAGGTGGGGGGATCTGGGATCCCTGCTAAATACCGACAAGCTCCGACTGGCTGTCAATGCCTCTCAATCCAGTTTTGCCTCCCTAACACCACCATCTCTTAGCCAAATAAAGCAGGCAGGAGGTGACAGGTTACACCTCGACTCCCACTTTCTCTGACAGAAAGAGATACCCACCTGCTCCCCCATCGTTGGCTTCTAGAGGCGCCTGTGTGATATTCCTGGGCCCTATCCCAAGATCTCCCATTAACCAGCCTGGCTTCCCCATGTTGCCAAAACTGTTCTCACATTCACCCTCAGAAACCTCTCCTGCAGCTGACAGGTACAAAGGATGATTGGGATGAAAGACGAAGGCATCAAGGGTCACTGCACTGACCCCTGAGGGACTCTGCTAGTTACAGGCCTCCAACTAGATCACAACTCTCTGCCTTTCTCCCTCAACCAGTTCACAATCCACCTCACTACCCGATCACCTAGCCCACGCTTTCTCAGTTGAGAGGATGCTGTGGGAGATGGTGTCAAACACTCTACTGAAATCGAGATAAACCACATCCACTGCACTGCTACACCCTACCAAGGCCCAGCAGCACCGCAAACCCTGGGAGGAGACTTGCACCTTATTACTGTCCCATTTTTGGGAACACTTTCCAACTCTGTTAATATAAATCTTCATTTCTCGCCTTGCTATGATTGTGGGTGGGAGACAAGAGCATTCATTTATGCTGCCATGCATGTGGAAAAGGTATTACCCAACGAGCTTCCCTGCTGTGCAGTAACACCGAGCGCCGCACAGAAACGAGCCCGTTTCACATAAACAGCAGAACGTGACCGATACCAGAACCGCCTCGACAAACAATTTGTTCTACAGGCCCCTTGTTTTGATTGCTTCAGGTTAAAGCGCAAACAAGCAAGGTATTTTGGGTCTCTGAGCCAGGAGCTGAGAGTTACCGAAGGGGAGGGAGCCTGGGAGATACCGCATTCAATTTCAATCACCATTTCCAATTGCGCTCCTGACAGAGCTTGTTACCCGAACCCTTCACAGGCCGGTCACACAACCAGCCGAGCGCCAAGTGACAACACGCTCCTGGCATGGGTGAGGACAGATCCCCCACTTTTGAAATGTTTAAGACAAGCACATACCAGGAAGACAGGAATCACTGCACTGTTATTTCTTTTTTTCCCTACTCCTTTAAAGCCACAATCTGTCAAGAGTTCGGCTAAAATACTTCTTTTTCTAGGGACACGTGGTTCCAAATTCACATACGGTTCACAAGATCAACAGGTAGATGAAGTGGTTGTTGGGACATTAGCATCAATGTCAAAGTGCTCAGGTACAGAGGTCACATATCTATTCTCCACACCCCTGATATATCCTAGTAAGTACAAAGTGTGCTCCTCCTACCCCTCCCCGCTTTGCACAAGGTTTATGTCTAGTTTGAGCGATAAAAGCAGGCACCTATGCAGGCCCAGAAGCCGTATCACGGAGCAATCCACACAACTCATTTTTACCTGATCGCCAGCAGGGCTTTGCTGGGTACTGAAGAACGCAGGCAGGCTCCTCTCCCAGGTAATTCAAAGCAAAATCCTGACACGGTCTCCTTAGAATTGATGAATCGTCCCCAGAAAGCACCTGACCCACTTGTCTGCTCCGAGCTGCCCACCCAAAGGGAGTTTATTTCTCTTTGCTGGCTATCAATGGAGCCTGGGAGGTGAAGATGTCTCAGAGGAGCCCCCACCTCTGAGCCCAGCCTTGGTGGGAGTCCTTGCAACGTGTAAAGGATTGTCAAGTGGGCTCCAAATCAGGAATCTGGGTCTCTGCTAGGAGTTCCTAGTAGAGTAGCTTCAGGACAAACAGACAACCAGGTTACAGGAGAAACGCATGCAGGAGTTCCATTGGTGCAAGCAGCAATGCCTAGATCACTTCCATCTTACAAATTATCCAGTTTTAGAAGTCTTGCAGCTAAGTGACAGATCCTGGCCCTAAGATAATTCTGATTTTTTGAGGAAGAAAAAGCTTATCAATAACACAACAGTCAACTACTTCTATTTTTACAGGCAAAAAGGCAAGGTTGTTATTCCCATCACATGTCTGTCCAATGCTTTTGGGTGTTGTCACAGGAATTCCAGTCAGATTCTATCCCACCACCCACAAACAATTTACAACCAGGGTGAACCCATGGGCTGGTTATCATTTGTGGAGCGGTTGCTTCCACTCGTGTTATCTACTTTGCAGGTATCGCTTCTGTTGTTCCGCAATATGGAAACGACACTGCAGCTATTCCCAACGATCCAGATTTCCTGGATTCATATCCACTGAACACAATGGATTCTCTAGAGTTTAGCTGTAAAAATGCTTCACTTAATTTGGGAGACGCTGAGAGAACGGGGCTTGTAAAACCGAAATTTCTCTGGTTGGAATTGGAAGGCACGATTTTTCATCTGCAGCAAGGAAAGACAAGACAGACAAAGCTCTTCTGACCCCCAGCTGCATCGTCTCATCTGTCAAAACCAGTCCCGTTTCTCTTGCTCTCCAAAGAGCCAGAGCTGTTTTTGCCTTCTTCCCAGTCATTTCACTGTAGCTCTCTCCTAATATGACTGTCAAACCTTCACGTACTTTGTTTACTGCTGCATTTCAGTGGCATTACAAATGCGAAACCGCAGCTGTCTGTGATACAAGGGTTCAATTGGACTCCCATTCGACACCTGCATCTGGGATGACTGACCCTGTTAACCGTGCCACATTCTACCACAGAAACGATTTGTGCTGTCATCTCGTATGGCCTCATGTGCAAAACCACCTGACTTGCTCATCTCAGGGCTCTAGAACTAACGGGGCAACGGTGGGCTATCTGCACCCTGTACTGCTGCGATCTGTGGGCAGCTCTGCCCCTCGCTTCTCCCTGCTCACCGTGGCTTTGTTAACAGCAAACATTTCCATCTGTTACATCAGAAACACTCTGCCTCAATAAAACAAACCACAACCCAGCAATTAGGCAGCATGGAGATGAAAACACAAGGCTGAGATTTCAGAGGAGTGCTGGCTGCAAATGGCTTTTGCCTGCTATTTGAAAGCGCCGAGCGTCGCTTCTTAATGCTGCACTTGGGCCGTCGGCATTCAGGCTGCAGTCCCTTCACCATTACATGGAATGCTTACCCTCCCTTTTGGCATTTTGGCTTCTCTGTCTCCCAGAGTAACCCTGGGCAATGAAGCTGCCATCCCTCTGTGCATGCACAGTGTGCAGCGTCTCAGGTCTCTGTGTTTGTGCACGCGACTGTACCTAAAGGCACCACGCTGCTTCCAGTCACTGCTTTTTCCAGCTCCAGCCTAACTGCAATTTCTTTAAACACGACTTTAAAGTGTCTCTGATCCGCTTATCCCTATCCCTTTCCAGTCCTTTATTAAAAGTACTGTTAGTAAATCTCATTATGCCTCCTTTTCCCTAAAGGTGGGAATGGGAGGGTCGGGACAATTGTCTCTCAGTAAGACCCATACAAATTGGGCTCTCAAAAATCACTAATGCTCATCAAGAGCTCTTTGTGCCTTTTGTCTCTCTAGAACAACAGGATAAACCTCCTCACAGCAGGCTCTTGATGAATACAAGGAAATATCATTTTTTTTAAGGAAAGCCCTTTTGGATTTAGGGGTTTTCCTTTGCTTCTGATACAGATTTGCTGTGTGAGAGGCCACAGAGTTTTGCAGCACTCTTCCTGTGAAACTTCTCCTCAGAGGAGGAGCCTGCAGCAGAGAGTATCTGAAACTGAGCACCCAGAGGCTTTCATGGCACTCCTCAATTGTTGGCTGTTATCACGACTGAAATGCGATTGTATTCAGCTATCCTTTGTGCTCCATTTCCCTGCCTACAAACAAGGCAGGTTGCATATTCAGTGCTACTACGAAAAGGGAAGGGTTCCTGGATGAACACATGATCAGGCTATTTACCTTTCTTTCCTCTTCTGTCATTTTCCCTGACAATCTTCGACTGCTCACGATACTTGTAAGTGACTCTGTTCGGTCCCTGCTCCTAAAAAGCTGTGCAGGCGTGAGGAATTAAAGCACTGGAGGATCCCTTTTGTAAGTCAGAGGAAATTTCCATGTCCCTTCAAACCATGCCTGTCCCTCCGCTTCCACCACGCTTTCTCTGTGTACTTGCCACGCTCATTACCACGCACCTAGCCTGGCTCCAGCTTTCCTTATACAAGCTTAATTCCTTTTGCACCCCTACTCTGGGGTGAGCACTTGATCTTACATTCTCAAGGACTGGTCTGGGAGCTTTAAGGGGCCTTGCTTTCCCCTACAACATGAACAACTTAACAGCTCGTGCTGCTGTGGGATTTCCCATCAGTCCAGACTCTGCTCCTATTCTATTTCAATCTTGCATTCACTCTTTTCTGAGCAACTGCAGCCAAGCAATAGACTGTGAAAGCAAAGAGGTCCCGGATCTCCTAAGCAGGCCAGATTTGCCAGAACACCAGACTATTTATTTCCAGAAAAGGGAAAGAAACTTTCCATTTCCCTCCATGGGAGCCACTCCAAACAGAAGAGACAGTGCCCGGTCCTCAGTCCTGAGCAGCTGCACGGGAACTAGGTGGCTGCTGGCAGTAAATATTTACAACAGAAATTCTAAGGAAGGGGTGGGGAATGAGAGGGTAAGAACCTGAGAGAACACAAATAGCAAATTTCCCAAGAAATGTAAGTTGGAAAAGTTCCTTTGAGACAAGCACTCCCATCTTTTTGTGAGTCCCTATTCCCTGAGTAGAGCGGAGAGGACGGTGGGGTGAGAGGCGTGTGGTCTGCAGAGGATGAATGGAGGCTTTCCCTGTGCTGCTCACCTCTATGGCTCCAATCATTTATTTCTGGGGTCACTGCTTCTGAAAGAGATTACTGCTGAGTCAGAGAGGAGCCCTGGAAAGCATTCTGTTCATTTGCTTTTTGAGGAGACTATTGCCAAGTGTATGAAGAATGAGTTTCAAAGCAGCAGGGCGAAGCTGCAGAAGGGTCAATAGGGAGGGCGTATGGATCTACCTGATAGGCAGTAACAATATACAGTGTGGGAGAAAGGCTCTTCCCTGTTATTTATCCACAGACCTTGGCATAAATTTAGCAGCTGAAAATAAACCAGAGTATTGACCACAAGGTGAGGCACATAAAGTTGTACAAAGTTCTGCTAGGAGATGACACCTTACACGGATGCTGTGATGTTGAGATGTTCCGTGATACAAAGATGCAACAGCCAGCATGAAAAAGAAGAATTAACTAAAACCCCTCAAACACCAAAACCCAAACCTCAATAAAAACCTGGCCCATCCGACATGCCTTGCTTGTTGAGGACAGTACTTGGGTTTCTAAAGGCTCATCACCTCCTGGCTGAGCCAGCTGCTTTGATTTTCAGAAACCTGTTAGCTTCATAAAACCAAGCTGAACAAAAGATGAAGCTCATTCGCTTGAGAAGCAGTGGTAATTGACAGCGCTCAGTAGAAGGCCCTACAGGTGGTACTTATCATATCTCTCTTTTCCCCACTGACACACACATTCAATAATGATAATCTTTCAACACCAACCGAAGAAATGCACCTTGCGCTCATGTTTTCTGGTTTTTTCTTATAAAACAGAATTCTGCTCTTGCTCCCTCCAAGCCAAAATTCTACAGTGAGCTTTACCTACATGCTGGTAACCGCAAATCTGCTATGAAGGACCGATTTTGCTACTGAGCTCCTCACCTCTTCCAGTTCTCAGGGCTCTCATTTTGGACGTGGATGGCGACTCATCAATATATAACAGATGTTTAAATAAAACACACATAGAGATGGGCTTCTGTGTAGATATTTACATTACAGGGCAGTAGGCAACTTTTCAGCACTAAATGAGGGAGAAAAAGGTTTGATTTATTAAAGGAACAATAAGAGCAGGGAGATGAGAAATAAAACTGAATCTCAGAAACACCTCCCTCTTCCTGGGACCCTCCTTCCTTCTCCCCCAGCGCCACAGGGGATGCGGGTTACGGTCAGTTCATTACAGATGGACTTTGCCATCTGTGGGTGGGACTCACACTTCCCACTGCTACAGTGTGGGGTCCCTCCCATAGGAGACAGTCCCTCATCAACTTCTCCAGCGTGGCTCCTTCCCATGGGATACAGTCCCTCACGCATTGCTCCAGCATGGGGCCTGCACGGGGCAGCTCCTCACACCCTGCCCCAGCGCGGGTCATCCATGGGGAGAACAGTCCTTCAGGGACAGACTGCTCCAGCCTGAGTCCCTCACGGCATCACAAGCCCTGACAGCAAATCTGCTCTGGCCTGGGCTCCTGTCTCCCCATGGGCTCCCAGGTCCTGCCAGGAGCTTGCTCCAGGGTGAGATTCCTACAGAGTCACAGCCTCCTTCACCCGCTCTGTCGTGGGCTCCTCCACGGGCTGCCAGTGGGTCTCTGCTCCCCTGTGGCCTCTAATGGCCGCCTCACCATGGGCTGCACCACAGGCCACAGGGGAGTCTTCCTTTCAGTGCCTAAGCACCCTCCTCCCCTCCTTCTCCACTGACCCTGGTGTGTGGGGAGATGTTTTCACATTCCCACTCCCTGATGCTGCTGCAGTTTAGCAACTGCCCAGCAACTTCTCCTTCTCCAATCCACTATTCACAGAGGCGTTACCTCCATCACTAACGGGCCAGGCCCGGCGTCCATCTTAGAATTGCCTGGCCCTGGCCACGTCAGCTACAGGGGAAGCTTCTGGCAGATCTTGGTTTAAATAAGCCACCCCTGTAGCCCTCCTGCTACCAAAACCTGGCCCAAGCAAAACTACTACATTCCACCCCTCTCTTCTGTGAATCACATAGTTAACTATCATAAAAATCCACATTTATCACACAACTTTCACAATCTTCACTCACAGCAACCAAAAAGAATTCACCACGCCCAAAATGATAAATATCATCATCACAACACTGATTGAGAGAGGACAATTGACATTAATCCACCCCTCATCCCTTTTAAACCACAATTAAACCAAAACGCTCCACAACCATTCCTTTCTAACACCAGTCTGTGTTTTGCCTGTTGCCACTCCCAATTACAATCCTTATCTCAAACTCCTCACAAGTCAAAAGAGGCTTTTGGTGGTTTAGCTCTGGCTGAACAATAACAAAACCACACAGTTACTCACTCCTCCCCACCTTAGCAGGATGGGGAGGAGAATCAAGAGAGTTCTAGAATTTGTGGGTTCAGATACTGACAATTTAATATAACCACACAAACAGTAAGCAGTTACACTGATGGCCAAGGGACTCAGAAATGCCACATGCCTTGTATCATAGCATCATAGAATGGTATCAAAATACTGAAACCCAGGGTGGCAAGCTGTGGTACTCTGCCCTTCCCTGACACCAACCTCCTGCTATGGGGTGCCAGAAATCTTCAAGCCTTATAATTGGGATTTTAGCACCGCAGACCTCTACCAACTAAGCCAGAAGAGAATAATTGTATTAGCAGCTGACAGCAGGAGACTTTTGTCCCGCCGAAGGAGGATGACACGCACACATTCAAAGCATTTCCGCAAGCTAAACTCCTTCGTGGCTGCCTTTGGACCACGTTTTATGATTTATTCATAATTGAAGAGCTTCTTAGCTCACGAAGGCCCAAAGCCTTTTTGTTATACAGCTTTCAACTATTCTGTGCTTAAAAAGAAAAGAAAGAAGAGAGAAAGATAAGAAATCGATGTCGCGGTTCCACCCTTGGGTCAACCGGCAGCAACATCTTCCCTCTTCTTCTCCCTTCCAGCATCCGCAGCTGGAAGACAGCACAGACCTTTTGCCAGCACAGAGCATGAGGTCAGAAATAGAAGTCTCAGCTGTGCACTGTTTCTCAGGGGCCAGGTCTGGGGGTATTTGCGTGTCGGTGTAAGGATCGCCACTGCTCGCAGTCTCCACGAGCGCCTCGCTGTCTGTTACTTTCACGGGAACTAACCGAAGCTTTCAAAGGAATGCAAAAAGCGCTAATCCCCTGGTGCAAGTGACTTCAGCCTTGACAGACGTTTTCCCAGAGTCACAGATAAAACTGAAGGATTCAGCCATAAAGGATTAGAAGTGGTGTCACCCAGAATTAAGTCACTGGCCTTGAACCATGTTTTTGTTCAGCCCTGTCAATAGCGAATTTCACCATCTTAAAAACAAGGTTTGTCGAGTTACTTTAAATCTCTCTCTCTCTCTCTCTCTCAATCTCCTGAGTAGGTTTAAAGGTCTAGACAATTCAAATTATATTGTTTTTTCGTTTCCATTTTTTACAACACTTCATTGCGCTAAACCCCATCAATCTAACAGCCTAAGGAGACACAAACGACTTCACAACTGTGCACAACACGTTTCTTCTGTCTATAAGGCAGGCAAGGAAATAAACACCTGGCACGGCTCTTTTAACATAGATTCCATTTTAAATGCTACAGATGCTAGAGGAGGGCCTGCTATATAGAAGATGGGTGTTCTGTACCTGGGGAGTTCATAGCTCGCAGCAAATCCAGCTAAATATCTTGCCTATTTAGTTACTCTGTTCCCGTGATGTAAGCTCCTCAAAGAAGTCCCTATATGGGATGTGTGTTAAGAAGTCTGCAGCCTTTCAGTTATCAACTGTACAGATTGTTTAGGGTGGCAGAGGAGAAGTAAGACTTGAGCCTTAATGGGTTGTTTCAGTTCACAGTGAAACCTTACTGAGGTCTTACACAGAGTAACACTGATCCTCAGCAGACATTCAAAACCCACCTGGACGAGTTCCTGTGTGACCTACTCTCGGTGGTCCTGCTCTGGCAGGGGGGTTGGACTGGATGATCTTTCGAGGTCCCTTCCAACCCTTAAGATTCTGTGATTCTGTTATTCAGCCCACCAAATCCTTCTGTAATCTGGGAGCATCAAGCAAAGCTAACTTAGACTTGGTACTGTGTGTCACAGGTTGACGAGGAACTCGCACACCACAGGCATTTACATACAACAGCCACAGGTTTTTGGTTTCTTCAAGGAATACTGTCTTGCAAATGTCACAGAATCATAGAGTCATCTCAGTTGCAAAAGGCCTTTAAGATCATCAAGTCCAACCACTAACTTCACACTGCCAAGACCACCACTGAACCACATCCCTCAGCACCTCAGCGTATCTTTTAGGTATCTCTAGTAACGGTGACTCCACCACCTCCCTGGGCAGCCCCTTCCACTGTTTAAAAGCAAGAGCCGAATAAAACAAAACCTTAGGCAACCCTCAAACACAGAGAGGGAGGTGGAGGGTGTCATGCCATGTCTTGTGGCACCTGGAATAAGTCCTGGCTGCTTTGCCTCCCACCACCAAGCTCGTGAAAGCCCCTGGCTTGGGCTGCAGCTGTGACTCCACACCAAGGCCACCTCAGCTCCTGCATCCTGTGGCCAGTGTTGGGCTCCCGCTGCACAGGGAGCCCACTGGAAAGGCACACGTGAAGTTGATCAAATATTTCTAACAAAACCTTTTCCTGTATTGAATTATTTTTTTCTTTTTCCTTCTAAAAGAACAGACAGTTTTATGGGAAATGTCACATTTTCAGGGACTCACATGAACGCAGCCCGCAAAGTCGGAGATTTCCAGACAAATGTTGCTGGCTCTTGCCAAAACTGTGAACTGAAGCTATCAGGTTTCTCTTAACAAAATTAAGAAGTAAAAAAAAACCCCAAACAAACCCAATCCAGATTTAAAAGGAAATGAGTATGTTTTGATATTGTAAAAATAACTTGATGAAGGGAGGGACAAGGGGGAAATGCTTCTGACCAGCTATCAGGAAGCACCTATGAGTGTGTGGACTGGTCCTTCCCACACCAAGTGCTTCTGGCAGAGCTAAGTGAGCTGTTTAATGAGCAGGAGCTGGATGAAGCCTGCTGGTCACAGATGATAGATATACGACACAGCAGAGCACCCGTGGTGACAATCCACGAGACGGATGCTCCGAGGGGGCTGATAAGCGCTCACAGCCATGACATTTAGGCTGTGCATTGCTGGGACAGGGCCCACGGCGTATGGCATCTCGCATGATCTTACCCAGCTCAGACTTAGGAACTGTGTTTCATGTTAATGGGTAAGGGTGATAGTCACAATACTTGTGGGTAAAAAGATCCTGCTTATCCTTCTGCATGTTCCCTGTTGGCAAAACCCTTCAGCTAACTTTCATTTCCTTATTATGGTAGTAACTCGTAGCCCGAAAGAAAACTTGATAGCATACCCATCATGGTGCAATGGAAAGGGTAACAAAAATAGACCCAACTTTAAGCTCTCTACGTTCAGTTTAACGATTCCTCGCTCCAACAGCACCTTTGCTATAGCGAACCTAACAGTTCAAACCCATTTTATCTCCACCTCTCCTCAGGTTTACTACCTGAATGAAGGTGGCTCCTTCTGCAGCCCAAGCACAAAAGAACCCTGCAAGTAGCTGAAAGAAAGGATAAGGGCTCCAGGCAACAGAGATCCCGTACTGCACGCAGAATGGCTCTCCCCAGAGTCTGCCCACGTAGCAGTGTTTTGTGACATTCATCATTACCGTTCAGTCCTTGGAGCGCTGCCACCGTGGTCACGTGCAGTCAGCTTATAACCAAAGGCCATCCCTCCCGAGGGCTGCACAGAAGTGATTTGAATATCAGGCCTTGGGAAAGGTGCTTTCCTATCCTTAGCTGGTTTTATTTCAAAAAGTCTTTCAAGGGCTGCGAGGAGGCCGAGCGGTTCAAGCGCCTGATGGTTTATAGCTACAGAAACGTGAAGTCTCCAGAAACCTGAAAAGGTTTGCCTTCTTGCCAAAACAAAACTCCTGCTAATACATAGTGTTGGATCAAAGACAAAGTGTTCTAGAGAAACAGAGACCTTGTCACAACGGCTTTGGGGATTGCTGAGCGACAGCCTCTCTGGTGTCCTTGGCCACCCTGCCTGAGCACGGCCAAAGCTAGACCTGTCCCTTCCTCCAGCTTCTCTACAGACATACCCACTCAGCTTGGATTTATCCCTTGGTGTCCCAGGGGCTCCCCTGCTGCTCTGGGCAATGGCTCCTCAGCAACTCGAAGCAGCGTCTCATCGAGAGGACAAGTGAAACGGTACTTATGAAGTATGTCCGACAATTTGTACCCGCTGCGCTTGGTCTCAAAGGCTTACACAGCTCACTCCTTCACTTCCAAAGCCTGCAGTAGACCTGACTGCTTTGAGCTATCAGACAGGATAGGGATACAGTAAAGCACAGAGGAGCTTTAAGTGATACAATTTCATTGTGCATACGTGTCTTTCAGGTCTCCGGGTCGGGGTCTTTGCCCAAAGACTCTTCTACCTCCCAGTCCATTAAGAAGAGGTGCAAAACAGCAGACAAGTGGCATTTCCTGGCACTTGAGATGAACAAAGTATAAAACCAGCTACTTTAAAAGCAGACTTTGAAATGCCACCGGCTTGCTTCGTTCTGAGCACGCTCCCAGCGAGAATGTCAGGTCGCATAACTCATTTCTTTACACAGAGGAGCTCTGCTAAGCAGCAGCCATCGCACAAACACCAACATGCCTTTTTGTGGAAAACAAATATTACAGGAAAATGCAGCATCTCTCTTAGAAAACAGAACCAAACCAGCCAGATAGCACTTCAAAGATTACCACGTGGTCTGTAAATAGCAATGTCAATACACCATGGAGCTGCACTCCTTCTCCTTTGACGACAGCCTCGGTTACTTGAAAGGGACGCGGCGACGTTACAGGCCTTCCCCGTGACACAGGCCTTCGTCGTGCGCTCATTTAGACACACTCTTTGCGTCTGATTTCCCTTGATGGCATAATACACACAAAGAATTGGAATAGGGTAAGAAGAGCACTTCGATCTGGCCTTCCATAAAGTGCTGATGCCTCTCTAGGCAGCGTGCACCCAGCAGCACCTACTTTATATACACAGTGAAGGGGAGGATCACGGAGACAAGTGCAGTAATTGAGGTCAAGTCCTCTGTGTTTGTAAAGAAACCCCCTCCCACGTTTCCCCATCACCCAAGGACACTTTCATGTATTTACAGCTAGCCATTTTAATAATATCTAAATACTTCTCTCCTGCTAAATGAGCAGGTATTTCATCCAAGTGATGTCAACACCTGATGTCGTGGGTGCTGTCCCACCGCGAGCCACTGAATGCACTGACGTGGCAAATGTCCACAGGTACCTGTGAGGTGTTTGACACCCCACACAACATCTGTGCTTCACATGCTCACACAGCTCTATCTCACCTTTTTTAGGGAAGGAGGGAAAGGGTTGTGTTTTGGGTTTTTTTTAAAGCTCATTTGCAGTCATTCAGCTCAAGCTCAGAGATTAATAACGAAAGTGAGTATGTGACAATGCAGAAACAAATGCTCTTCAATGTCAAATACAAAGCAAGATGCAAATTTATTTTCCTGTTAATTAACCAGGCTTTCATCTCAACTGCTCTGATCTGTAAATAAAGCTCACTGACTAGTTTCAGACAAGTCTGGGAATCAAGCAAACAAAACCCCCCAAACTCCAACCCAGCAGTCTCCTAGCACTGGTTAGCTAATTATGTTTGCTGTTTTTCATTCAGGAGGACATAAATGGATTAAAGCAGGTCAAAAGCAACAATACTTAGGCACCAGCCTAAAAGCAACAGCCCTCCTCTGAATACCACCGGCTGTCAGAGGCTGCCAAGAACCACAGAGCATCCCTCAATGTTGCAATATGTAAGAACGGGAAAGGAAAGACGGATAAAAGGATGGGAAGACAGAGGGAAAGAAGGAAGAGAAGAAAGAACAAACAACACTAAACAACATTACAATCTCCTGCAGCTATGCCTGGCCTCCAAGGATTTGCTTTCCAAGCTCTTTACTGAAATTGTTCAGGTCCTTAACTCATCTCCTGGGGGGCGAATTGGAGGGACTGAAAAGCCTTAAGCTAATTAAGCATGGCTGAGACATGCTCGATGAGATGGGAAAGACACAAAGGTTCTGAAAGGGTGAAAAATCTCCAACCATCTGCTAGTGGCTGTTGCAGAGAGAAGAAAGAGGAAGGACAAAGGGGCAGCTCTCTGTGGTGGGGAGGTACAGGACTCCTTTAATTACCGGGTCACTGAGACCATTAGGGCTCCAAATGCCTGTGAAAGCCTGTGAAACGAGCTTAGGAGGTTCAGCAAAGACAACAGCTCTCGGCAAGAGAAGCATCTGCAACAAAGTGAAATGAAGCAGCTTTCCCCAAGATACATCTGCTAATTAGAAACGATGGGTAATAGATGGGGGCGGCGAGGCCCCCTGGATCGGAATGAGACTTTTTCCTGAGCCCTCTCTACCCGTCTCCTCTGATTGCTGCTCTCCCAGGCTCTGCGGACGGTTCTCTCTTTAAATTAATACCATGACGACAGCCAGAAGGAAGCTTCTGTTGTACTTGGCAATACAGGTGAACAGCCTGCATTTAGGTTTCAAAATGAATGCCCCAGGTGTTTCATCAATATGGCAAGCTGCTGATGTGCTCCAGCCTCTTCAGGCCTGGTTAAGGCTCATCTGTGTTTTCCCATCTCTGAGATGGGCAAGAGGAAATCACAGCATTCAGAGGGCAAACTTTGCACGGCGGAGCACAGTCTCAGCTAGCTTTGCTCTAAAAGGCTCTGTCAGCCATGAGCAGCCAAAGTGCCAGCGCCATCCAAATGAAGAGCCCTCGCCTGCCTTCCCCTCTCAAATGAGCTGGATGCAGCTACAGCTGACTACAGGTGCAGGCTAGCAAAGAGCAAGCTGGTTTCAACACCAGAAGCTGTGACCGAACCGCTGCCAAAAAGCACTGCTACGCTAACTCTCACTCCGGGATGCGCATACGTGCAGCTGCTTTCCTTCCCTCCCACACGCCGGTTCTTCCCCAATTATTTCGGCTGTGTGCTGTGATCCGCTCAGATTCGCAAGATGCACGAGAGCAGGCTATTTCCATCCTTGGATGGGAGCCCTCATTAAAAGGAGGAAGCGGTACCACCGTGTTGCTGTCTCCTGTATCAGATACAAACCCCAGGCCTTGACTACGTGTGGTTGTTAAACATCACGTGGCGGTTGTGATCAGAACAAATGGCGTTAATCCTATTCCTCGACTAAATTTCAACTCGAACTTCTTTCCACCGGACTCCCCTCGAAGGTTCATTTGGAATGAGCTCCCGTATCTTAAGCTATCCCACTTTTAATTCGGTACTGTTAAACACTGGCTGCCTTTAATGCCAGAGCGAACGGTTTCACAAGCAGATCCTGTGATCTCTGTATATATCAGTTTCTAACATAACTTGGGTTCCTTCAGATAGGTACCGGATATATATATATATATTTCTTATCGTCTGCTTTTCATGCTCACACACTTCCAAGAGCCAGCTGGATCTGTGAGCAGAACTGCATCCAGAAAATCTATTCCCCTCCACATTCTACGTAACTCTGGAAGCTGCTAATATTAGAAACATTGTTTAAGGGCTCTGCTTAAAAAAACAGAAAAGAAAGAAAAAGGGCAAACTTGCCCACGTAGTACAGCTGTGAGATTCAAAGCCAAGCTAAAAAAGCATCCAAACTTCTGGGCAGTTGCCCTAAAAGCAGTTGTGTTCCAGTTGGTCACCGAGTCACCTGGTGCAGACCAGGCAGTTCGAGACTCGGGTTTATATGTGCAAGCAGACTTACGATGATCCAGGCATTAAAAAAACCTGACAATGCTATACAGTGAGCACAACAGCTGTCCTTCCTACACACTGGGCAATTATTGCTTCAGAAAACAGAGAGAAGAAATAAACAAAACCACAGAGGATGCCAGTTTTGCCACTCTAAGATCAGTTTGGGGGTTGTTTGCTACAGTCATGTAAGAGAAACAGTAAAATATCTCCTGTCCCAATGAGGAGACATCAGATCGCAACTCCCTTGGAGATCCAGCTTTGCAGACCAACATGACAGCCAGAGAGGAGCTCCTGATATCCAAAGGAAGGATGGGCTTACTGGCAGTGATGGCACCACAATGTTGTGAACGCAGGGGGTGAGATGCAGAGAGGCAGTGCTGGGACCAAACCGAGATGCGAGTGCAGCAGCCGTGAAAAAGCTCATAGCTATGAGCACCCAAGCCCAAGTGAGGGAGAGGAACTGTGTCAGTGCTTACCATTGGCCTTGTGCCCTCCTGATCACAGCATATTGGAAATGAATCTGATTTTGAGGCCCTCTCCATGCTGGAAGGGGTCAACCCCGGACTTTCATGTCCTAGAACTCCCTGCGAGGCAGCCAGGAGGGAAAACCCCTTCCTCCTCCTCCATGCACGTTGGGACACCATTGACAAAAACAACGTGACCTGAAGAGCCCTTTTGAGACTCACAGAAAAGCAAAAGGCACCACAGTGGCTGCACACTTCAGCCAGCAAGACCTGCTCAGTTTTCTGTCCTCTTGGGCCCAGCGGGGTCCTGGGTGGCTGGAGGCACCATGCTTGGGTGCCAGCACACCACAGATGGGGAGATGCTAAGAGGCAGCTCTGCCAACCACTTCCCTGTCCAGCTAATCTTCTACGTTGCCCAGGCAGCTGGAAGAATAAGCCAATTTAATTTCCTTGATTCGAGCTGCTGGAGTTGTGTACTGATTTTTCAGCACAGTGACATCTCATTTGGAAGCACCTGAGGTATCTCCGTTTGCACTCATTTGACGCTTTTGTGCTACGTCTCAGGCTGACAGATCATACAAACATGTCTGGCAAATGTGTTTTAACTGATGAAACACCTTGTAACCGTGATAGCATTAGGCCAGAAATTGGGAAATCTGTTTTCTCCAGCCATGGAGATAGTGACTTTGCCACCCTGATGCCCCTAACTACATACCATTGTTACCTGTATCCAGGGGGCAATGGAGAAAAGATTATGGACTTTTTCTTCTCAGAACTCAGTTGAACTGATTTTTCTATCCAAGTGAGAATGGTACAGCCTTTAAGTGACTGCTTGTTTCCTCCACAGAGAAAAAGCTGAACGTGTAAACATGTCGTCTTTCAAGGGCTGTCAAGTAATGCAGGTATTGAGTGGCTTTTGACAGGACGCTGTAAATGGAATAAAGGTGGTTTGGGCCTCTGCGGTGGCTATGATTACTGGCAGAGCTATGCCCTTCACACCAGCGACTGGGCAACAAATACAAGAGGCTGCACACATCCACAAAGCAGAACAATGAGACGAAATGCTGGTGTCCCGGCATTTTAGGGTAAAGACCCTACACCGGCAAAACAAAGGGCGCGTCGTGGCTGAAATCTGCCAGCTGCAGAGACCTATGGACCTGAAAACTCAGGGTAGAAGTCACAAGTGAAATCTAAACCTGGGAGAAAAGTCCTTAATAACTAAGGAAAGAACAGTTTAAACAGAACAACTCCACCCTGAGCATCCCAGTGAGTATTTGGACAGGTAAATAACAGACAACGCCGATCTGCGCTCTTCATGTTTCTCTCGGGTCTCTCAAACAAAACCAAGTGGTTTTGCAGTTGCCCGTAGACTATCTACAGCTGCAACTCCCGGAGCGTTGTCCAGAGCATTTGCTTTACTGGACTGGATTAACTGCAGCTACAAACACATTCACAGCACACAGAAGTGCTCCAGGGAAAGATCTCCAGAGCTCAGGAAAATCCCCCAAAAAGGAGACACTGAACTTTTTGTTAAATGACTGGAAGTCTCAAAGTGCTGCACTTGTGCACCAGTGTGCTCAGACACTGCTACTGCACAATTAAGATACAGGTGCAGTCACAGAGGCATAGGAGGTGAGATAAAATGCTAGTTTCCAACCTGGCAGATCTTTCACAGTGACTAGTGACAGGGTCAGCTTGGGCTGTTGGGCTAATGCTATACTGGTGGTGGCCTCGCGTGCACATCTGGAGGCAAAATGTGATGAAAGCCAACCAAGCGGAGGAAAGTTGATCCAGATGGCAAGGTCTGCTCGAGAGAACACTCACCTGTCAACTGCATTAGGAAAAAGTGAGGGGACAGAAAAACTGCAGCCAAAAAAGCTATGGGTAACGGGCAGAAAAAAAGAAGATCCAGAGGTATGAGATCACGTACTACTTCAAGGATCTGAGTGAGATCGGGTGGGATTTCCCTGACCTGCGTCTGCAGTAGTGAGAGGCAGTTAGGTCAAGTCCTAACAAGGTAACCTCCATTTTACAAGTTGTAGATACATATTGTGTATCTACACATTGTAGTTACACATTGTGTATCTACCACCCCTCATTGTGTAGTAGTCCCTCGTTGTATAGCAATGGCCTTCCTCTCCAAGCACCAGGAACAAGGGTACCCACAAAGCCATGACAGCCAACACTGCAGGGATGTACACAAAACAGATCTGAACCAACACATAAGCCTCTTTACCCATCTCATAGTATGCAGAGTAAGTAAATGCCACCCTCTTCATATGAGAACAAGGTTAACTGCTCACTCACACCATTGAGTGGAACTGCAGCAATATAGCCATTGACAGCGAAGTGACAACATTGTTCCTATGCTCCCCCAAAAGAACAAGCGAGGAAATCTTTTTATCCTAGGACATAGGCTGCTTTCTTTGAATTTGTTCGTGTTCTGTACTTGAAATATGAACACAGTTGTCACAAAACATCCCCTCTCCATTCCTACTGCTTGCAGTTTTTCCATGCTTAGTTATGACCACACTCCACTCACTCTTGTTCACAAAATGCACTGAGCATGGTTTCTTTCTCTGCTGCCCTAGGTACGTGGCCACTTGCATTTATGAAACAGCTATAAAATAGTACAACAACCTGGGCAGTGTGGTAAACATAACACGACATAACATGAACGAGGGGGAACATGGAAATTCCAGTTCCCAGAGCCAGCTTGGTTGGACTGTAAGCATTCCATCTTGATTAAAGAAGGCAGGATTCCAACATTAACCAGTGCACAATGAAACAAAGCCTCCGCTGGCAGGCAGGGCACAAGAACATAACATTTGTCCACTTGGGACCTAATTCTTTCCTCGTGTAGAATCCTGCACTCCAGCTGGTCTGCTGGGGCTCTTCTAATCTAAGACCTAAGTTCTTACTGTCGCAACTAGGAGCTACACCCACTGTTCAAACCGCTCTAACATCGTACCTAAAAAGGGTGCTCTTCCCCTGAAGGTCCTAAAGCTAATTTCCAGATCTATCGTTAACGATGATGCCATCTGTACCACTGCACTCCTTGGCCAGTGAGCTCTACTTTTTCATTACATTACAGGAAGAAAGTTTCTTGAGATATCAGTGTCTCTCCCCTTTTCCTTTCCCCTGTTCCTTGGGTGCTAGTTGAGACGACAGGCGTAACGTTTGCGTAAGGCACGCTGCCTCTCTGGAGACTTGAGCTAAACCCAAAGCCTAGTACACTTGGACACCACTACACAAAATACGGATTCCGTTACCTTTCTAGTTTTCACATGCTAAAAGAGTATTATCGGTATCCTAAAGCTCTTTAAAGCCTGGTAGCTCACAAGCATCAAACATGTGACATCATGTAATGCTATTATAAACATCTGAGGACTCAGAAATACTTCACGGTGGCTGCTCTTCAGTGGGATTTCAACACTTGGTATTTGTTGGCGTTCCTACCATGGACAATAAAAGTGAAAACAGGACTTCAAAACATTCCATTTGAAAGATCCACTTTCTCCTCCAGTTTCTCAGAGGATTCGGTGGTTTTGACATTTACTGTATTAGGAAAAGACTTCTAAAAATTATTTCACTTGATCAAATGCTGAGCGTGTTTCAATTCGGCACCGTAACACGAGTTCATTAAACTAAACAAAGGCGGCATTGTCAACACTTTCAGCAAGAACAAAGAGATGATGCTTTAAAAGGAAATAAAAATTGCCGATTCATAATGGTTGTTTCTACTCCGCTCACTGAAAATGAAATGAAGAGAGCAATCAAACGCACACAATAAACCTTAAACACTATCATTGTTAAAGCATTACCTTTTCTTGTTTCTTTTTGTTTCCTCGTGGCTTTTTGTCTTTTACCCTACCATCAAGCCCAATAACATAAAGTGACTGTGACAGCAGGCAAAATGTTTTAAAGGTGACAAATTCCTTACGTTTTCTACTTCTGATTAGAAAAGCATAGAGAAAAAAATAGATAATTTGTCACTGAAAGAGATGAAAAATAATTACAACTTAAAATTGATCTTGCACCACCTATTCTTTACATACATTCAGGCTAAAATCTAATATACAGACAGTAATGAAAAGAAACAGATTCCTTCTGTTATGACTTTTGTCTCCCCAGGAGACTGAAGTCAATATCTGAAACAGACTACTGACAGTCTAATAACCAATGCCAGTGCACATTGCTGCACATCATGGCCCTGGCAGCACCCTTAGGGAAGGCCAGAGGGGGGGGTCTGCATCCCATTTGCCATCTCTCTTGGGTTCAGGGAGGAACATCATTTTGGGCAGCATGTACTTATAAAACCAACAAACTCTTATCGCCTCCATGGTCCTGCTGGTGTGTAACATTGGTCAGAACAGCCCTACAAAAGCTGGTCCACAGAAGCAACCTCCTAATCACCTTGCTGATCCTTTGCCATCTATGAAGCTACTGCTGATGGCACCTACCCTTTGCTGATATAAGAGCCCGAACACCTCCCAGTTCAGAACTGACAAAGCCACCTCAAACACAACTGAGGACACAGGGACAAAAAAATCTACTCTTCTTCTGCAATATCTAAGTGGAGCACAGACCATGCTCACACAGAATAACACAGAAGTGAGTCAGCCTCACCTGCCTTCAGCTTTCAACAGAGCTACCCCAATTCCAGACCTACGCAGGAACTGTTCATTAAACTCAACGTCCAGTTTGCAAACTTGGAAAAAAATGCCACCTCTCCTTCCAGAAGAATTGCCAGGCTAAAAGGTTTCTTTTTCCTGACTACAGTCATAGCCTTTGCTCCTTTTGCAAGGCACAGAAATCACCTAGATATACTTTTCTGCCACAGCTATGACGGCTTCAGAAGAGCAAAGTGCTTTGCACTAGGAGCCGCAGACCCCACAGCCTTTGGACCACCAGAGATTGACCAGAGCAAGATGGCAAGCAGAATTTGATCTGAAAAGCTCATTTGTCTGATACTGCAACTGCAAAGCTCACTTGAGCTTCATGAAGTTTGGCGCTTTAGCCATACGAGTTGAAATTTGCAATACATTTGCAATTTTCTGGTTCTACAGCACTTTCAGCATTTCTGCAGAAGGTCCAAGGGGCCACCTACATCAATATCTGTCAGAAGCAGGCTTTAAAGATGTATTTAGTATTTAGGGCCAGGCTATCCTGTAACAGTCCCCAAAACATCACCTGATCCACTCAGTACAGTTTGCTATCAAACGTTGGGCAACTGAGTTAAAGAAGCTGGAGCCTTTATTCTAGATCTTCAGAAGCAACAACACTCCAAATACATCTGCACTCTTTTTCTTTGCAAACAAAAAGAAAGTACATTTTTAAAGACATATAGGGACTTTAAAATTATCCCCCCTTACTCCCCAATGTCCCATTCACTTCTACTTGAAGCTGAAAACAAGTTTGGTTAGGAAAGGAAAGGAAGTCACAATTGCCATGGCTCAAAAATAGAGATGTTGGATTTGTCTGAAAAGATCTTTCTCAATAAGTATTTTGTTTCTCTACAGCCCCAGTGTCACACCAAACAAAGTAATTCTTTTGATCTGATTTACTACTGTACCAATACATGTAAAACTCTATAAATGCCTGAGACTGAAACTATAAAACATTGTGAGCTCCTTTTCCTCCAGGTCTTGGAATATTAAAATCTCTCCAAGACTATGCCATAAAATTACCACTCTTGCTAAAGTAAAGATGGGTAAATGACGTGAAAATCCAGCTGTTCAAGTGAAGACTGGACAAAATGATGGCTATAGAATTACATAGTTATTCATGTAACAAGGACTGTTGAAAAAAACTAGAATGGAAATTAGGCAGAATTCAAATTTCCAGTGCACAGGCACTGAGCAGGAGATTGGCAAAGGAAATCACGTATACTGCAAATAATGTAAACCCTGAAACCTCTCACAGCCCGTTCCCAAGCCTGCCTTAACATTGCATGGTCCACACAGACAGAGAGATGGTTAATACACGCCATTCAAAGAGGCTGATGCAACTGCACAGCAATGATTAACCGTAAGGGCCGCATCCTGTCCTTAAGCTAAATCCCTGGACACTGTACTATCCTTTTTATAGGCATCAATTATGGCATTTTGGGCCTGCATTGTGTTTCAGAAACAACTTGCTTCTGCACTTCTAGACATGTCCAACTGAAAAGGATGCTACCCAACTGCTCTGTTTCTTGGGTGGAGAAACATCCTGAGTGAAGTTGGACTAGCATTCCAAACAGCACGTACGAGACTAAATATTTTATCCCCATTACAAAAGAGAGCCAACAGAGAAATAGTGGCTATTCCTGTTCCTCATCCAGTGCTCTGACAGAAATTCTGTCCTCCAGAGAGCTAAGCAACTTCCAGAGATGACTGGTGAGGGAGAAATCATCGCATCTGATGTTTTTACAAACGGAGACAGAAAGAGAAGGGAAGTACACAGACAGAGGGGAGAGCGCGCTCAGAGGAGGAAACAGCCACACAAATCAGCGTTAAAGTCTTATTTCCATGGGCTGCAAATTGTGTTGTGGAACAACTGTCCTGATTAAAACTACAACTAAACGCTGCCATTACAGCATGGCAAGACTATTTCCAAGTGTACGTATAAAGGGACTGCTGAATGGTCCATTAAAAGCGTGTGCGCTTACCTCGTCGGCAAATAGGTCAGTGATCACCACTTACCCTGCTTTTTAATAAAGGGATTTCAGAATATTCCCTAATCTTATAAGAAACACAGATTTTCATTATTCTTCTGTGAAATAGAATGAGTGCCTTATAGTAGCTGGAAACACAAATTAACAAGGCATCTTAGTTTGTCTTTCTTCAGTTGCTCCCTAGTAATATATAACTTAAGTTACGTCAGGAAAAAAGGGCATAAAGTGGCACATGCCATGTTTTATTACTGATTTTGGATAAAGCAACAGCAGGTTTTAATGAAACACACACAGTGCCTTACACTGTTAATTCTTCAGGGTAATCTGGCTTATTTCTTACTTCTGGCAATGGGAAACAGTAGCGAGATTGCCAAGACTTTGCTTCTTCGCTCCTCTGCGTTCCCGGTACCCCAGAACCTCAGAAGTGCCAGGGCTCCTTGGTAGTACACACTACAGTGTGGCCCTGGAGCTGTGAGGTCAAATGAGTTACACAGAAAGGACCCTGCAAGCCCCAACCCTCCGCCACCAGACACACAGATGAGCTGGTAGTAACACTTGCACAATTAGATGGTTTGTCTCAAGTCTGCAAAACTGAGATACATCCCAAACCCAGCAAGAGTCATTTTGTTTCCACAGAAAACCAGATGACTGAAAAGATTCCTAGCACGCTTCAAAGCCACGATCAGTAACTATGCAGAAATGTAGCTTTAGGTCTGAAAAGAAGACTTTGATCTTTGTTGGGCATTTAGTGGCTTCCACAGCTCCAGCGCTGGGGACAGCAAAGGTCACACATGACTCCCATTAATCTAACATCTCCCAGTGAGAGAGAGAGAAAGGACAGAGGCAGCTGTGTGCTACCCTTTGCTCCAGGATGAGCTTGGTAATACAAAAAAAAGCATCATACATAGAACAGAGAAGATCAGGTAGTTTGCAGTATGGTAGTTGCTACATTTAGCTATGCGCATAGGTCTAGTACAGGTCAAACCTACTTAAGATCCGTGTATTTCTGTTTAATGAGGCTACAAGTCCCATGTGAACTTTTTTTCACATGTTCTTAGACAAAAACATGCCATTTCATCATATGTTAAATGTCCTGTGGACACTGCTGGAAAATTATTTAACTGAGTTACTTTATGAGGCAGCACTTGGGTTACATGAAATAACGTCACGTGTTAAATCTCTGGCTTACGCCAGGTAATCTCTTTCCATTAAGAGAAATCTCTCTTTGGGAGATATGTCTTATTAGCCTGAACTTCAGCAGACTTTCTTTTTTTATTGTCTCTCTGTCCAGATGTACCTTGCCCTTCGGCAAGCTTTCGAAACTCACAGGGCAGAGTTATGTGCCCACCAGAACTGGAAGCATGTAGCAAGACGAGCACTGAGGGAGGCTGGTATGTGTTCTTATACTCTTAGGAAGGAAACAAAGTAAGGGAAAGCATTGATTTCCTTTCCTTCTCAAAATCCTGAAAAAGCATGCATTTATTTTCCCTGACACAAAGACAATATGTTTGGAAGGTGCTAAACAGAGTATCTAAGCAGTTACCTAAGTGCTGTTACCCTGCAGGTACACTCGGAATATCATCTCGTCTTACCGTGGAACCGACCAAAAGCTCACTTAAACCAACAGCAGCCCTTCTACGAACTTCAATGACCTCTGGACCAGACAAATCCCAGGAGCAATACCTGAGCTCCCAGGTAGGAACCCATTCTAAAATGTTTGCGAAGAAGCTTTTACTTACTTTATACTTGCAGCCTTTTAAATCAGGGGCAGGAAAAGGAGACTTGCCAAGAACAACCCTTTTCTGACATTACCTTTGCTTCCTTAATGTCGAATTTTTTAATAGTAGGTAGAACAGATGGTGAAATATAATCTCTCCACTGAGAACTAAATGACAGTGACTAGCTGTGGGGGACACTGAAGTATTAAAGAGAAGGAAATGTACAAATAACGAAAGTACATTTTGTCCAACTTGCTTTTGATGAGGCATAAAATAAAATGTAAATCATTTCTATTAGGAGAAAATTAATCTAACGAGTTTGGTATTTGCAATCAGGGTGAGCTTGTATTATATAACCTGGATTTGCAACTGAGGTAGTGCAATACCATTTACCTGGATTTGAAGTAAGGCTTACTTCAATTCTATTTTCACCACCAGTAATAAAGCACAAACCATACCATTAACATGACTGATAACAGATATGATTAGTCTCAACTTGGATAGGCAATTAGAGACAAAAAATGGAAAGAGAAGAAATGATGTTTAGCTGTGTATGAACAAAGGGGTTCTATTAACCTGGGTCTGCACTGAAGGAAAGCGTCAATATTGCTAAGGCAGGTCTGCAATTAAGTTAGTGTCGATGTGGCCGGGAAAAGGAGTTCATAATTAGGGCAACACAGTTGGCATTGACCCGAATTTTCAATAAAAATCATGCCTGCATTTTAATTTGGAACTGTAAGATTCACCTCTCTGCTCTACAAACGACCATATAACTATTAACTCGCAGTTACTCTGCAATTAGAGAATTGTTCACGTAACGTTGCTTTGTATGTAGCCATGTGTCTGTTAAAACTGGGAGATGAATGAAGGGATCCCATCAGTGTCCAACACTTCACATCAAACTTCTACATTTCTTTGCAAAAGCACTCCTATGGATTTGAATACTTTACTCCCAGAAAAAATTAGTGCTTCAGCAAAACTCCGTGTTCCTGCACCAGGTATCAGCTTCTTTACTACAATTACTAGTTTTAGTTAATTATTAGTTAAATCTGAGTGACCTCACAAGTAACTATTATACCCTTGCATTGGAAATACTCTTGATGTTTCTGCTGAACATGATCAAGAGGATACTTCAATGGACAGAAATTGGTTGTTTAATCAGCCTCATGCACTTTCACTCAGAAAATCAACGACGAGAGGAGCATTTTAAAGGTACTGTAGAACCTGAGTGTGCACTTTTTTTTGCACTTTCTTTCCTATGTACATCCAAGTTCAATATATCCAACCAACACTGAAAGATAGGCAAAGAAGGATTTTTCATAAGAAAAAACTCCAACCCATTTCTATGTGCTCCTTGTGTGTTTCCTCATAACAGAAAAGGTGAGCACGAGCCTGGAAGCGTTCTCTGTCTCAATCTGTTTTGTAAGTAGCCTCACCTCCTTCTTTTTCTTCTTCTTTTCCCTCTTTCTCTTTTTCCTCTGCATCATGAATCAAAGGTACATCCGCTTCTGCTGTGACTTCTTGTTTCAACAATGGCTCTGAGTAAATTTGATAAAAAGATGATAAACAGTAAGACTTTTCAGAATGGACATAAAAGGATTAACATACACTAAAGAGATTATCATTAAAACACTGGGCAAAGGAAAAGGATCCTTTTCCCCAAGGGTACAGACACAAAAGCTGTCTCAGGAAAATACAAGAGGCTGCGGCTGAGAGCAACCCTCTGATCCTCCAAGATGCTGAGCTTTCTGGGATTCAGCACAAACCCCCCACAGGTCTGGCTCCAAGCACAGGCCGTCACCAGGACCCATCATGAGCCCAGACACACATGTACTCAAGTGTTTTGCTGGACTGGGGACTGAGCGTTCAGTGCTCCAAATGTACTAGGCTGAACTGTTTGTCATCAGCTGTATGAAATGCAACCTTCACTTCTTGCTCTAACAGTTGCAGTCCTTAAAAGTCAGCTTTTATCACCGAGAATCCATAGATACTCCCCTGAATTTAGAGTTACCAAAAGAAGATCCGGCTCCGCAGATTTAGCTTGGTAGGTGTGAAGAAAGAAAGGGAATTTAAACACTACTGATATCTCAGCCATAGCTAGTTGTTTTGTGTGTTAATCTTGCCCTTTGGTTTCAAGGTATGTGCAGTACCTTCCATTTCCACGCAGGAGCTTTGGGAATCTGTCCCAGCCTTCATCCCCTCCTCTGCAGACACATCTTCTTGTCCTGTTAACATGACAAATCAAAAACGACGTCAGCATGATGACTCTGTGCAAGCAACCAGTTGATCAGAACATGATACAAACCTAACGAACAGCGTGGTCTTTGTCAGGCAAGTACCGGTTCTTGTCTATTAAACAATGTTGGACACATCTGTATATGAAAACATCACTTGAACTCTATGCACTAAGTATGTGAAACGGCTGGTCAAAACTGACGCCCAATCAACATTTTTGTCTTCCTCTTTTGTAGCTCAGCCTTGACACACCGATTCTCATAGGAGCTGTTTGCAAAGTGCTCGCGGTTGGCAGTTCACTTAGCAGAAGGAACAGAATCGCCCCACAGGCTTTTACAACAACAACAAAAAGGACAATAACAACAATGCTATGCACCCGGGATCAACACGGTCAAACCCACGTACTTGGAGACTCGTGTCTTTTCCAACACCACCAGAGACACCGCGCTACGCAACTGCTTGGCACACGACCTCTGCTAGCCGACAGCGATTTCTTAAGGCAGCAGAGGTCAGGCTGAAAACAACTGGATGCTGAAACTGGAAGAACTAAGGTTCCCAACTGATTCATTATCTCTGTCCTAAAGAATTCTGATACAAAACTTTACCTTCGGCTCGGTCTTGTTCACATCCCACAGGATGCATTGGGTCGCCTGCCCCTGCGCCTTTGGACTCTTTCAGGGAGTCTGAGGAAACAGCAAACAAATAAATCCTGCAGCAGTGTTCACGCTGGAAAAGTCCAGCAGTTACTTCAGACACGGCTAGCCCTTAGGTGCTGGCTTCCTACCTGCCATTCTGGTACCGCTGACGGGTTTTCTATCTGTTTAACTACACACTTATACACTAAAGTGTACTCAAGGGTTTCAATTATTGAAATGGATTTCAAAATCTGTACACTTACTGAGCAGGTTTTTGCCTGCAGTACAAACCTTCAACAAGGAGCTGGCAAGAAAGGACGCGTAAGAATAATCAGCAGCGCTACTGAGAATTTCATTTCTAATCAAAGGAGAGGCACAAAGCTATGAGAAACAGCACAAATCACCTACTTGATAAATAAAGTAATTTCTTATTTATTTAGAACAATGCCAGCACTTTTCGTGATTGGACTTCCACCAGCTTGACAAACATTAACTCCTATAAATCCCAGTGCAAATCTTAGCCTCATTTCACTCGATACTGGAACTCTGAAGGTCATTACCCTGGCCAAGACTGCTTTGCCTTTTGGGGAAGATCAGCAAAATGAACTACCCAAAGCCATATCCTGAGCCAGCAGCAAAGTGAGGTTTAAAAATTAGAAGACATAAGTCCAATAACTATGGTATCTGCAGTTCTCAAAAGCACAGGGTATTATTTTTGTTTCTAATGACCTTTTCTGACAACAGTCACTCCTTCCTTTTGCACAGGAACGGAGAAACGTGTGGCTGCAGAGCGAAACACTTCCTCAAATGCTTCTAGATGGAAAACTTCAGCTACGGTGACCAAAGATCTGTGGTGCACCACAATAAATTACGCTCTGCTTTCTGGAAGGGTCCTTTCTACAATACAGCAGAGCAGGTCTCACAATATACCGACGGATGTCCCTGCAACTCTGTTCCTGAAACTTGCCAAGAATAATCTCTGATGGATAAGCGAAAAAGCTGGGTTGTTAACATCTGATCCAAATTTAATAATCTGTAGAAAAGGTATGCACTGAAAGTGTGTGGCTTTAATTAACTGCAAATAATCCCCCAAGGCAAATATTTAATTACCTGCACAGCTTCATGCTTCTTTTGCGGCATGACAATAAGTTTATAAATCGAAGTCTGAAAGCAGAATATCTAACTGATGTACAATTTGCTCAAATTTGACCCTGCTGCACTTATTTTCACCCTACTGTGGGCTTGAAACACTACTCTCTGCTATCAGCTGGACCGCTGGACCGGCCTTTCACGCTAGGATGCCACATTGTGCTGGGAGTTACAAGGGATTATCCTATCAGCCCCAATCAGAGCAAAAATAAATTAGAACTTCATCAATTTCCGAGTTTAATGAAAAAGCGCGTTGAAGGACGTCACGGTGTAAACGGCGACGGTGCTCAAAAGCTGTAGGGAATTTTTCAAGCCAACTTCAAACCCTCTGGGTGAAATTCTGGCTTTGCTGAAGTTTTTGACAAAGATTTCAGGGTATCAAATGAGCCATGATTTATACTACTTGTAGCTGATATAATCTTTTTTCTGTTTGTAAAAGCAACTGTACTGACAAAGCTGGAATCAGAAGTCCTCTGCCTTAAGTAAGGTGCAGGCAGAACATGGCTCTTAGCAGCCAAAAGTATGATGAAGGGTGATATTACCTGCTACGGGTGGGCGAGATGCATGTGGCTCTGTCCCATCACATCCTTAGAGCTATCTTATCCTCTACCTATTGCACAGTGTTTCATAATCCCAAACCCGTGCCTTTAATCTCGGTTCACAGGTGCCAGCTTTTCTCCTAGAATGAGGGATGACTCCAATTTCATGCAAAAATCAATCCCCAGCGTCAGAGGAACAATTACAGGTGGTGGTCAATAATAACAAATGGGGTTTAAGGAGGCCCACGCTTGGCTGATGTATGTGCCCCGTCGTGCTGCTGGTTGCTGCAGAGCATCACACAGCTTCTGGCAAATGATGGCTATTGCACAGTTGTGTCTACTCCCACCTTTTGGCACAGCTGGCAGTCTGACCCTGCAGCTGCAGCGAGAAGTCAGTGTCAGGCACCACAGCTAGAGACTCCCTATGCTCTCTGGCATCTCTTGGCACCTTCCCATAGCTGTCCCTGTTTACTCTTACCAGACTGTAGATTTGTGGTGAGATTTCATTTTGATGATAACTGGTCTTCTAATTGCATGCAACTGAAAATTCTCCCAGGCAATACAGAATGATACTTTTGCACGAGCTGCTTTTTGTAAAGCACGTTTCTGAGAAGAGCAAAACGTGGACAGGTGTTCTTGCCTAGCAGTGAGAGCCCGCTGCTCTTGCTTCAGCAGCAGAAATCAGTCTCTGCATTAGTATGCAGATACCGAGTTTCAAAATCTTTAAGGTCAAGACTATGTCAAAGATTTCTTCTTTTCAAATGCAAATATTACATCAAATATTCAAGCCAAAAGGTCCAAAGACAGATTTACTTGTAGGATTAACGAGAATAAAATACAGCAAAGGAATAAACCCAGATTTATGAAGAAAATCCGGGCCAAGCAAGAGTAAGAGCGTAAGACCAAATGTACCTGTCAATAAAAGCTGTTCCCAAATTGGATACAAGGCGAGAGTGCCACCTCCACTTCAGTCATTAGGCAGCCATGAGAATGTCACAAATGCTGATAATGTAGGACTTTCTGCGTGCAAGTTCGCAGTAGGGTAGTGCTATTCCTCGGGCTCAGCTGGTCTTCTGTGCTTGCTTAGCCCTTTGGAGCTTTATGCAACTGAGCATAAGCCAGTATCACGGTCTCAAACAATTCCAAGGTCTACAAAAGCTCTGGCCACCCCTAAAACCTCTGTTCATCTCTAATTGGCTAGAACTAACTCTTTTTAAATGGTGTAAGGCAGTGCTAGCTGTCTCCTAATGCAGCTCCTTACTTGTTAAGTTGTATCAGAGAATCCAAGACAGGATATTATTCTGCAGCACACTATGGTGAGTTTTATAACAACACATGCTGGGCACTCTTTACCTTGGGTAACCACAGATTGAGACCGTAACGGTGAACATTCCTCCAAGGAGGACTGAAAAGAATCAGTGCTTCTGATACCACACTGGAGCACAGTTCATAATGGCATTATCGATCACACATGAACGAAACAAACATGACATTTAATGACATAAATGAACCAAAGATAGACTGTTTTATCTACTGCAAATCAAGCCCTGAAGTGCTCACTGAAGTCTGAGCATCCCTTAGCTCCTTGAAACTTGCTTTTGGCAACAGTGAGAAAGTCTACGTCAGGAGCATTTGGCCCCGCATCCCTCTGTTGTATCGAAACAACTGCCTTGCAGAGCTGAGTGGGTGACTGCACCTGGGAATTAGCCTCAACCTTTAACAACCCAGGAAGAAAACATTAATACTTACAAGTATTTAAAAGGAGTATGTCAAGAGGATGAGGCAACAGTTTTCTCTGGAACACAAAAAGTTCCACTTAAGGAAAAACTTTTTTACTCTAAGGGTGAAGGAGCCTTGGCACAGGCTGCCCAGGTAGAGTGTGGAGGCTCCTTCTCTGGAGGTCTTCAAAACCCACCTGGACGCGTTCCTGTGTGACCTAGTCTAGGTGGACCTGCTTTGGCAGGGGGGTGGACTAGATGATCCTTAGAGGTCCCTTCCAACCCCTACCATCCTGTGGTTCTGTGACTTTAAGAATTAGAATACCCCCAAGTACATTCACCGCTCCAATCTAACAACTATGTGTTGAATTTAGCTCCGAGAAAACCCTGTAGTTTGCAATAAACTGTCAATCCTGCTCTTCCTGCCAATAATCAGACAGTATTTTGTCTAAATACTGCACAAACCCCCACACTTTTCCACGCCATTCATGGGGGTTTTTTTTGGACTGTAAAAAGCAATGCTGCTCAAACAAAACTTTGCAAACGCTAAGGAAGAGGAGAAATACTAAGATTTGAATGTTAAGTGGTTTAATGATCTTTTAAAATTCACATCCCCAGTTACTCTCTGCACAGCGTGTTTACTGAGTCGTTTCTAATGTGCAACACACCTGGGTCCTTTGTACAACACAGATAAATCACCGTGTTTTAGGGAGCTGTGCAAAGATTAAAGGGAGAAAACGCTGGTCATTATGAAAGAAACAGGTTCTGTGTGGTTTATTTTTTAAGCATGATACTGTGAAAAACGACTGGAATATTTCCAGAGTGAAAGAAATCAAGCAGGCGTCTAAAATTACAGGTAATGGTGTGCACGGAGGCTGCCACATGATTAGGGTATTCTTTTGCCTCATAAACCCAGGAATACGTGTTAAAACGAAGTACTATAAAATGGTGATTTATGAGAAGTTAGGGAGATATTCTTGAGCTTTGACTTTAAAATGTTATTTTTATATCCACCAAGATTTCATTTTAATCTGTCTTTACGACAGATTAGATTTATTGGAGCCCAAGTTGATAGGGCTTGGTAAAACAGACCCTTTGAGGTGCAACAACCTGTAGAGATGTTTTTGCAAGTGTTCAGGTAGTAAACCGGGCACTTCATCTCTGCTGGTGGGGTCCACCAAGTAACGCTCCCATCCGCTCGTGCTTCAAGCTGACAGAAGGCCGTCTCCCCTTACCTCATCCTCTGTGCACAGGAGAAATGTCAGGCACGGGTGCTACGATAACCGTGAGCATCCTGCCGCTGCCGTCAGGGGCAGGGCCCTGGGAATGGGGCTCTGGGAAAGGAAAAAGCCTGGCCACCTCAGGTAGACCCTTCCCAGGAGAAGCCTAGGAAGAAGGTAAGGGTTGAGGGGGCAGATGGAAGGAGTAGGAGCTTGCATCAGACTGACAGGAGCGCAGCTGTGTGGCTCCAGATCAGCTAATATTTAAAAATAAGTAGGATCTAAACAAACCAGCTGAGTAGATGGGTCAAGCAAAAATGCCTGGAACAGTTTCTGGGCTGGACCCCACCTGGATGTGCAATGCTACAGACAGATCAGATGAAAAGTGAATAACCTGCATCAAGTGGAGCGTGAGGCGATCGTTCTGGAGGGTGTTGGGAGAACAGGCATTTGGTTGGATGGTGATGGTTATGTACCTGATTTGAAAAAAAACCCCAGACCACACCTTCTAGCTTGGGTTAGCCAATTTACTGTCATAAAAATCCTTCTAAGCAGGGAGGGAAAAATGTTATCACTGTAGCCGGCATGTGGAGCCACAGCTATGGCTGGGAGTGCTGAAACTCTTCCATTAAAAAGGTTCTTTTTCAGTTACCTATAATTGAAATTTTTCAGGCTGAAATTTTCCAGGTCTAATCATAGCCCAAGGGTGAAGTAAAAACATTTCATTGGTCGCTGCTGAGCGCTCAGCAATTCTGAAAATCAGGTCATTCATTTAGATGTCTTAATATATACTTAAGAGTCGATTTTAAACACCTCTTTTTGAACATATTGGCCTTTCAGTCTCTTTCACTCACTTATCGATGTCTAATTTACGTCGATTTGCAAAGCTCCCCTGCATTTGAAATGGTCTGTCTTTAGGTTTATCCCTTCTCAATCACTTGTGTCTTTAGGACACCAAGATTTTTCCTAGGTGAAAACTACAGCTGGCAAAACAGGGTTTTTATATCCATTCTGTTTTACAGGCAGGATACTTACAGACTTCTGGGTCGCACAAAATGAGTTCTCGGGGCTGACCCCTTAGCCAAGGCATACACTTAACTCTGTTCCTGATGACATAAGCCCTCCAGCTGACTGAATCCAACTCCATTTCAGAGAATGCAGAAAAATAGTGATTTGCTTGAAACGGCACTCCCACAGGAGCACACTCTGGTGAACACCTGGAAATAATTAATTGCTACTTTATTTTTAAAATTAATTAGCATATGATTTAATTTAGTTGACCTTCAAATGAAAATTCAGTTCTTATTAAGTGCTCATGAATTAAAATCAGCTTATTGTGCACAGAGACTTTGCCATGATCGCATAATGGGGAGCTCATTCTTCTCCTGTACTAAATCCAGCTCCCTTTTCCATTTTTCTGCCTTATCATTAAAGCGGGTTAAACAGTAATTGGTAGGATAGGTACCTGAGGTGGAGATGCAGAAGACTCTCTCACACACACATATGCATGCACACATGCTCTAAGGAAAATAATTACAGGTTCCAACCAGTCCACAGCTGCATACAACATCATCCATTTCAGATGAGTTTGTAGTCTCAGCACAATCTTGGATGGACAGGCACACTGGGCTGAGTGCAGTCTGTCTGATACGTGTTTTATCTGCCGCATAAACATTAATGACTTTAATCACTTTGTTCTGCCCTTACACTTCATAAAGAGAAGCATCTCTAACTTGAAATATGCTGTGTGCAAAGGATCTACTTCCATATGCACAGTAATGAAGTGCTACGAAGGTGCTGCCTAGAGATGTCAGCTCTCCTCCCCAAGAGCTAATAGTTATGTGTGCAAGTTTTCAAGGGTAAAATAGCAACATTTCTTTGTGGTATTTCCAGACAGTGGAAACAGAAACTTGGCCCAGACTGGAATAAGAGGATACTTCCACAGCATAACATCAAATGTCCTGAATATAACTTAGAATATAGTCTTAGAATATAACTGTTCTGCCTGCTTTTTTTCCCTTCTTCTCTGAGGGCAGACAGTGCCCTCAAAAAACTCAATCTGCTCAAAAGCCACATGCAAACTGGGCTAATGTGGACTTCTCTTCCTGGGCAGCATCTCTGCCCTTGTGAATAACGGAAGAGACAGTCTTTCACATGAATATGAGATTTATAATATCACAGTTTTTAACTGAAGCCCTTCAAAACACAATTCTTACACCATTCCGTGCACGTCTCATGAAACAACCTTTCACGTTCCCATCCTTAGGAAAAACCAAACCAACCGATCAAGATGACCTGGGTAATACAAAAATCCTGGACCTTCGTGGCAGTAGACATACCTGTGCTTTGTTCTGACCACCAATTTTATAGCAGTAACTGTTTAAACGTGTTTGCTATATTCTAACCCCAGAAAGGTGAGAAAAAATAAGCGGAAAACCTACTAGTCACCTCTAAATGGAGTCAACGTACTTGTTTTGTTGCACTCACCAGAGCTGACATTTGAAAAGCTGCAATACTCCCAGAGCAGCTCTGGAAACCTCCTGTTTCGAGTGGTTTAAACTATGCATTTTGGGAATATGCAGCCTAGACTTCTTTGCCTCAAATCTCCTTTCACTGTAATTAGGTGGAAGGACTGGAAATCATCGTTTCTTTTAATGCTTTATATGCTATTCATTGAGTTGAAGATAAACTACAGAAATGAGCATGTTCCAGAACCTGACAAGTTGTAGCTGTGTTAACTGAGTGGGCAAACAATTTGAAGGCTGGAATTTATTTTGGGAGCAGCAGGTGTTTCTAGAACTGCCAGGATTTTGTACAAGTGCCGCTTCCCAAGCGGCAGCAGGCTTTTGGTAACACTAGTAGTGTCCATTTTAAGGCAATTCCAAATCTAAAACCTGAATAGTTGGAAATCTACTAATGGGAATAAGGACTGAAACCACAGCCTGGTGGATGCATTGGTCTCACGGTTCAGAATTCGTGGCTACCTTTAAATAAATGTAAATCCCAAAGTAAAGCAAGTAAATCCCAAAACATGTTCTTTTCCCCACAGTTCCTTCTTTCTATGACTTTACAAACAAAATACATGGAGGAGAGTCTGCCTCGCTCCTTTGTCTCTACCAGATGCTTTTCATCTTACTTTTTTGGAGAGGTAGGACATCAAAGAGAAACCGCCCTTTACATTTCTCAGGCCATTATCTCTTCCGTCAACCTCTGAAGAGAAGAGGGGAAAACACTACACTCTTAGCATATTACAGGAAAAGTGAGACCTACAGCACCAAGAAGGCTACTTTCCTGAGAAGACAGACAACTAATGCAATGGCTCAAAAAATCTGGAGTGGTTACACATTGAGATGGTGACTGAAAAGCACGTACGAAGACACTGGCTTCACAGTCAGGAATGTTCACTCAAAAGCTATACCAAAATGTTGTGATCTTCAGTCAGACTGCAGACAGCAAAAAAAGGAGAGTAAAATAAAATCCAAACTCAAAGTATCACCGTGACCCTCACATTAAAGCCACATCTGATGGGGGATATTACAGATACAGGATACATAAACAGGCCAAATGTCACCAAAAAAAGGAGAAAGGAATGACAGGCAATCACCAACTATGCTGGGGCTGAATCTATCACCGTCTCTGCCTTCCACTAGCCTTGCCACGAATTTCAGCTGTGAAAATATCAAAAGCAAAAGCCAGCGCTCCACCAAGGGCTTGCCTTTTTTTTTTTCCCCCCTGCATGATCAATCAATCAGTTAAGAGAGCATTTAAATCAACCTGCACAAGGCTCTGAAGTCATCATCAAGTAAGTATGTGGGCTCTCTAGCACATGTCTTTGGAACAAAAGGGTAAGATCTCACACCCCGTCACACCCATCTAGAAAAATGAGAAGAGAGTCGAGCAGCGACGCCGAATTCAACGTTACATCTTTTTAAATAAATAAGCTAATGGATGTTAATAATTATGTTATCTCAGGAAAATGCATTAAGATTTTCTATGAGTCTTTCTGGAAGGCTGTACTGATGGATTGTATTTATTATAGATAGCATAACTCCTGTTTTGAATTACCAGTAGCGAACGTTTTATAAATCACCCAAGCTTTTTCCTGACATACCCCCACAAAAATGCCAAAGCCCATAGACCGGCACAAGCAATTAATAGCCTGATATCGTAAGAGTATCAAAAACAGTACGTCTGTGCGCTGGTTCCTATCTGTAAACCAACAACTCCACAGGAAAAATCTCAGCTTGAAACATTTAAATTAGATCATCTCTCTTTCTTGTTTCCTAAACTCCCTGTCATTTGGCCCCATGACACTTTTAAATATTTATCACAAACTAAATGATCTGAGTGCCCAGCACAGTCTGCACAAGATAAACATTACTTTCTCCCTCTCAATTATGACTTCATCTCCTCCTGTCTCCTCTTGATGTGTTTATAGCTATTGTGTTTTCCTTTTTTCCCCATCAGCAGAGCACTGAACGGGGAGATAATACCGCGGAGATGGATGCGCACGCTTAACTTTACGCCCGTGAATCACCCGGTGAGCCCGGGCTTGTTTCTGTTATGTCATATAAGATATTTCCACATTACCTCTCTAACAAGAGGACTTAGGAATTCCCGGCGTCTCTCCTACCAGCACGACAGCTGGTGCCAAGTACCTCATTACAAAGACTTTTGTAAATGAAAATCCAAGCGTTTACCTGTTTCAGGATTGTTTAACTGTGATTTTGGCGATTGCCAGACAGAGGGAAAGAAGGCTTTGCAAAACGTCCTCTGGGGACTGGATACTTTGAAACGCAATTTACAATCTATACCTTTATCCTGGCTCAGCTCTGTTTCTTCTGAGGATGATAGGCTGGCTACAGCTGGAGGTTTCGTCTCGTCTGCAGGAACCAAGGAAATGAAAGAGAAGTTATTCATTAGATAGCAAACTGATGAATCACTTCACTGAAAAGAAGTGCTGTGCCTTATTGAGACAAGACATTAGACCCGAATTTGATTTTTCTGGGCTTCCATCTATTCACACGGCATCCACCGGCCATCACCGGTCTGATTGTCTTCCCTAAGCCAGAGGTAAACTTACATTACGATACTGCCAGATCAAGTCTATCTCTCAGTTTCTCACAACACAGAGAGAGCAACAGCTATCAGTTTCATAGGTAGGAAGGTGTTGCTGTTTGCTTTGAGATTCTTTTTTTCATTTAATCCATCTATTTTGAGAAAAAACAATTAAGCCTTTCTTAACTTTAATCATGCCCACAGATCCCCTTGGAATCCAAATGCTTTCCCAGAAATAGAAGCTTGCAAGAATCAGGCCTGATTCTTTAGCAAGACCCTGAAAGTCTGCAGCTCAGAGGGTTTTTTAATGGTAGAGCATGCAGGTAAAAACTATTGTGGTCGGTAGATAAAACTAATACTTGAATTTAATAGAATTTTTAACTTTAACTGGTGTTTTTTCTCTGGATGTTTTTTAATTCAAGGACCTTACTAAGCCTTGGTTTTCCCTTGTAGCCTTTCATTTCTCTCAAAAGCCTGGCCTCTGATCATCCTCACAAATTTTTTTCCCCCCAATGCAGTCATTGACTATTTTTAACTGGTTTGAAACAAGAGCTCTGAACCACCTGCCATTTTGTTTTCCCACGTGTTAACTGTGAAGTTCACTGATGATAGACTGGAGAGACCAGACTCGAGAAACCTCACAGAGTAATAGCTGAAGAATTTCAGGCCAGTCTTCATGCACTGTGACTGGCTGTTTCACTGCCGTATAATGAGAATACATAAAGCTTTATGTAATGCACTGGGGACAAATTTTTTCCTCGTGCATTCTCTTTCACAATATCAAACCACACAGTTTATGGTTTGTCACAAGGATGAATGACATGCCTTTTGGTTTAGAAAACACAAATAAGAAGATAAACATCTGATAGGATTGCTCCTTACAGGGATCATTTGCAGTGATTAGAACAGTTTTAGACAAATGTGCCTATCTTTGAAAACCAGATCATTTCCTGCTGCCAAGGAAGGGCACACAGACAGCAACCTAGAAGTTCCTGGTGATGTTTTGTCTCCACAATGAGTAGAGTGGAAACCAGGAGAAACTCAGTAGCTGAACATAACTAAGCTGAGGTAGCTGTACGCCCTTCTGTTCTTGCCACTACGTGAACTAGTGGGGATAAACGTGAAGCCAGATATGTTTTCCTGTAACACTGTGTGCCGGTGGCTGAGGAGGCCACTCCTGGACTCAGTGTAGCCACACTGCTATCTTTAGGCATGTACCTAAATCACGTACCTGAAGCATGATGTTTTCTGATCTGGGACCTACAATGTCTGGACCTTTTCTTTAACGCTCTTCACGAGAGTAGCAAAACATTAACTACCAACAGGAGATAGCAAAGGAATGTACATCGTGGCTCTGATAAACCAGCTCTGACAGCTTGTAACGTAACAAGTCATAATGATGGCTTTGGGAAAAACACAATGCATTTAAAACACCTCCAGTAGCAAAATAATAATTTAGAGAGGTACATATTCCTTAACTCTCTCGGGAAAAATGAAATATATCTCATTCAGTCGAACTGTTTTGTGAATCAAAACGCCAGAGAAACACGCACCCCGTCAGAACCAATAGAGCTGACGAGCACAATGGGCTGTATTTGGCCTCCGTAGACAGCAGTATAACTGGATTTAACAGGAACCTCTGCAGCTGAAGGTCAGAGCTCCTAGCAGCACTAACTCTTAGGTGAGCTAGCAGCCAAGCGCTACTTGGTACGGTTAAGAGCTCAATATTGTTTGGGCAAAGGTTTGCCCCTGCCTAGTCAGAGATTCAAAAGTGAATCCAGATTCAGACAGAGCGACTCGTTCTTCCCTTCTCCCTGCACCCCTTCACCTGTTTAAAATGTGACTTTGCATGAAGTGAAAAACCCAGGAAAGGAAACACGGTTGTTCTCTAGCACTTACAAAATACCCCTGCATGCTTATCTTGGGTAGGATAAAGGGCCTAGGTACAAAGTTTGCTGAGGTCCTTGGGAGACCTTCTTATTCTGTAATACTATGTGCCTACGGCTTCAGCTCCCGCTGCTTGGCCTGTGCAAGGACATAAAGCAGAAGTGGTAAGGAGGACATGAAACACAGAAGGACTTCAAGCACTTGCGGACAGCATTGTTTGTTAACACCTAACTGCAGAGCACTGACCTGTGGAGTGCAGGGAGAAGTGCTGCTCTTCCACATACAGTGGCCAATGTATAGGACGGAAGAGAAGGACCCTCATCAAACAAATTCCTTGTCTAGAAACAGCCACAATGCAGTAAGCAAACCAGAGAAGTAAAGAATTTAGGCCTTCTAAATTGTGTGTGTGCTTTTAATGTCTGGTCTTCTTCGTCTCTTTCCATCTCCCACATATTGAAAATTATCTTCCATTCCAGTTAAAAAGAGAAGTTCTGAAGAAAACTGTTTTATGATCTCTGAATTGAATATGTGTAAGTTATATCTTGCACCATGATGAGGAAAAACCCAAGCAAAGCAGAAAAGCGTGGTGTTACAAGCAATATTACACCAAAAGACATCCTTAAGAAGTAAGGGGTTTACAGTCATTTCGATTGTCACTTCAGCTCTTCTGATAACTGATTAATTCCTGTTGTCTTTACTATAAACAGAAGCAAAATAACAGAAAATCTACTGAGTGAAGCTGTGTTTTTAAATATCGAACTCACTAGAGTCTACAAGCATGCCAATCTGCAAAAGCCACAGCTCCCGAACTCTGACATTCATTTGCAGTATATGCAACATCTTCCTGTGTGGATTTACATCTCCATAACCCCTGAGACTTTTGTAGACAGTTTATTAAAACTTGAATATACCCTTTAAAATCTCCAGAAGCAGTTTTCATCGAAGGAAGCCTGCTTCCTCCTTCTCCAGATTTCCTTTTCACCCACTTCTAGTCTATGCAGAAAGATAATCAGAGTGAAAATTATTTCTTTCTAGTTAGAGGATTAGCTAGAGGTATTCTCCACCTTACAGGATGAATGTAGATCTGGTAATCCAAAGAGGGAAGTCTGCATTCCTGCGCTGCAATACGTTCATTCATAATGAATGGAGCTGAGGTCTCTGATGGGAGAATTGCACAAGACCTGAGCTAATCCGGTGAAAATGTACAAACATTCTCTGTCAATACCATTGACTAAGGTTATTGTTCACCAAGGTGGATAAAACCTAAGAAAATCCTTCAAGGAACACAAACCTGCTTCTCGGCTCTGGGCCTCAGTTTCTTCAGTGTTTTCCTTCTCCTCTGTGTCGTTACCACCTAGTGTGGAAAACACATAAAAACTATTCAGGATATATCTTTTTCTTGGTAACTGCAGCAGCAATATTAAGTATAACCAATTCAGCACAAACTGCTAATTTACAGCAAGGCACGTAATAAAAGAGAAGAGACATAAAGGTAAACTGAAAAATCCTGCAAACAGAACCAGTTACATTTAAAACCGTCACATTTTCTTATCTCATGCTGAGGAAGGGGAGGTTAAAGATTTTATCTTGACAGGTACACTGGAAATAACTGTACACCCAATAAGGGTAAGTTTCCCTAAACACTGCCTGCAATAGATGAAATTGTTGCTTGAGCGTAGCCTATGTATTTTATAAAGGTTTTCTTCTGTGGTTCTTTTCCTCCACTAACATTTCCACGAGCTCCTTGAAGCAACCTTATTTCCAACTTGCAGAACCTACTTGAATGTCCAAGGAAGGTAAGAATAGGACTGGGAGAATCGTTTCAACTTGAGTTTAAAGCAAAAGGCATGATGCCACTTAGCACAGAGTATAAAAACACTTATCCAACAACTGCAAAGAAGAGAGCAAAATAAACTGAAGATTGCTGAGACTGAAGGCATTTTCCCCCTTCTTACATTCACATTCACTCCCAATTTCATCCACTACTTTGCATCCACATTCATTATCTATTTTCTTCCCTCCAGCTCCCTTTTGGAAGGCAGGTACCAAACAGCAAATTACCACTGAGAAAATTAATACCCTGGGGAACGTCCATGGCCACGAGGATCAAGCTCTCTTAACCTTTGCTTGGCCCGATTAGAAGTGTATCAGGAGGTTCGGTATTTCAATGATGCAGAAGGCTCTTTCAGCTTCATAATATTAGAGGCTGCCTTGCAGCACGCTGGATGTGACAGCTATGCTCCCTCTTCTCCAGCATAGTGAGAAAGACAGTGAGAACAGCTGAGTACCAGCCTTAATGAGGCGTTTGAAAAACTGACTGCTGAACATATACACTGAGAGAAAGGAAATTCATTCCCAGGCTTGTAAATGGCTTGATAATGATACACATGGTTTTTTTGCTGTGATCTTTTCTGGCTCCTGGGTTTTTCTGATTACGGCTTCTCTAAAGCAACATGGTTAAAGTTCCTCGCGCCTCCGCCTCGCTTCTACTTAACACGTGGAGTCTGTTGAAGAGAATCGCTGTAGCCCACGTGCAATTACATGGATGGAAGAGAAATAAAGAGCATGCTTTTAGAAGCAAACGTACATCTGGTGGCACGTCGCATTCCGCTAATATTTAAAGGCTGAGGTATGACGCTCTCCCTCTTTCCAGCTGGCAATACATCCCAGCATCCAGCAGATGGGACTAGTGGAGAAGTATTTTCATGCTGACCCTGCACAGAGCTGCTCTCAGGAGGAGAGGAGATGGAGCAGGAGTTTGCCAGCCCACCTGAGAGGGGAGAGGTAGGCAGGGAGAGGCTGATGGCCATCAGCAGGGACGCATGTGAGTGTCCTCCCTGCTTGGTAACTCTTTGTACCCATTATAACCAGCCTTAATGGATCACTAGCTGTAATGATCTCTTAACACATTAGTGAGTTCTAACCTGTGAAAAATTGCATTACATGGATGACCAAAACAGCATGATAAAACCAGCTGGTTTCTTCCCCTTCCTACCTCGTACTCTTTTCCAAATCAGCGTTCTGCTTCTCCATGCACAATAGGGAAACTTACCGCCAAACGGAAACTTTCCTGTACTAAAATATAAACTTTTTTCTCCGTCTTTTCTTTTAAAACATCGACTTGGGACTTTGCAAGCTTTGCAGCAAGCAATTACTAAATGAGGGAAAAAAACTCCTCTGTATCACCAGGACGCATTTCAAAGGGATAAAGTCACCTACCGCAGCAGCTGTGGAAAGGAACAGTACGTTCAATGCAAACCCTGTACCACAACAGTGCAGGCACGCTTGAAAAATCTGTACTGTTAGGTCAGATCCAAAGAGAATACTGCATCACTGTAAAAGCAGTAGTGCCAAAGCAGAAAGGATTTCATTTATGGCCAAGTGCAACACGTTTCGCTTTGCACAAAAGGACTTTGCATTCAGAAAAAGCAGGTCAGGCATAAATGATAATGACCGATACATCACCCAAAATCATCTCAGCAATTACCTCACTGCATTCACTACATAAAACTACATTTCCGGACGATACGTGTTTCTACATCCATTAAAACGAGCATGACTATAACCGTGAGCTATTTGGCTAAAAACAGGTACTTCAACGATTCATTCACGTTCATTACCAAGGGACTACAGTTCTTGTTCAAGTCACTTCCTCAGAACAAACTTAAACTACAAAAGAAAGTTTAAATGATCCTCTGGTTCATCAGATTACCAGATAAAGCACATATTCATCAGTCTGTTTTGTCAAGCCTAATGCTATTATTTCACTGGAGATTCGCTGTTTGAAACTGGTATAATAGAACGGTAATTACAGCACTATATATCGGATTCTCAACATGTTTTCAATTTAACACTTCATTTTGTTCCTTTAGAAAGAAAAACCGTAAAAGACTTTAAAGCAGAAGCTTCACCTCTTGCAGAAGCTTCAGCTCTTGTACTCTGACCCAGTCCAACAGACTGACTGGATTGTGATGTGAAAATGAATCTCGATGGGCGTATTGAAAGGACGTGCCGCACCTGCCAAGTGACTTCCACCGAACCAGAGGAAAGGAAACACTAAAAAATTAAGAGTGGACAAGTGATCCTCAAGTAAATGACTTGTAGAAGGAAGGGTTAAGCTTTGCCTGGCGTGGAGAATCTCTTCATCTCGGGAGAAAGGGAGGAAGTGGAGTATGAATACGCTGATAAGAAAGCAAACTATAGGGTGGAGAAGTGACTAATCCCAAAGCATCTGACAAACAGGGTTTTTTTTCCATTTTTTAAAAACCCTTGTAATGAGCCTCTCGCTGAGTGTCTTCTACTGATGAAGAGTCTTTCTGTAATTACTGCTCTCCATTGGAATTGGGTGCAGAGCAAATGGAAAAAGGCTTTTAACAGCACATGCTCAAGGCAACGAGCTGAAAATATATTTCACAAGAGTAGCAAGCCAGTTTTTCACCATACTTTTATTCACCTCTGCTCTCCTTCAGGCAGAAAAGCCAGGCCCGGTGCATTTCCCTCGAGCCTTCCCCATGACATTGTTAATAATAAAAATGTCTTTTCCACTGGATGGCTTCTACTGTATCTGCCATCCTTCTCTTTCCACTACTGCAGCAACTGGTGATTCCATTTCCTTTAGGTGAAAGCTGTCCTCACAATATCTGCTTTTCTATTATACTAGTAATTGAACAGCAATCTGTCACTCACCCCAAAGGAGATAGAAAAAGTGGCAAACGACATGTCATGTCATTTTAGGCCAGCAAATGTAAATGATTTTGAGCCACATCAAAAGACAAATGGGAACATCTGTTTCTTTTCCCCAGCATGGCAGTCAGTGAAAAAACAGGAGTTTGAGAATTACAGTAGCACCGTACAAACAAAATAAGCACATCCGACACTAAAATACCTACTTCTGGCCATATATTTTGCTTTCCCTCTCCACACCAACTAATGCCTGATGGGTGCTTGTTCTCTCCTCTTGGCCATTTTCTTTGGAGATCAGCAAGAAAATTCCTACCACCCCAAAGATACATCCCCTCATTTATATTGGGTGGAAAGCAGGCTAAACAGTGATCAATCAGCATGCTCAGCAAGCTGGCAGAGCAAGCGGCACTTCTAACTAAACTAGAAAACCGGATACTCTCTGAGTGTCTGCCCACTTTATGTTAAGGAGAGGTATTTAGCATGCACAGAGATATGCCAGCTGCAGTAGCAGCCCCAAGATGAAGCAGATGATATGATAAACAATAAGCTAGCAGTCAAGATGGGAGAGGAAGGGGACAAGATCCCTATGAAAGTCCAGAGGACGAACTCTCAGCAGCAGCAATGGAGCAGGTTTTAGTATGTTTCCATTTTGTCTGCGAGAGCCTGGAGGCACATGGCTTTTTGCATCTTTCGCTGTTCTCACAACAAACATGGCAAGTCAAAAATATTAATAGCCTGTTGGCCTCTTGGCTCTTCTCATTTCAGAGCTAAGTGCCAGGTTTGCTCATACACCTACTCCTCTTCAGCACCTTTCTTCACGAGCAGTCAGCAATGTACATCGAGCTGGGGCTAGTCAGTGTCTCAAAAACTGGTGCAAAGAAAGACAATTTCAAGAAGAAAATAGAATTGCAGATAAGGTATTTTTAGTTAAAGGAAAAAAAAATCTAGTACAAACCAGTCATCTTTTACTTCTCCAACATAGATTAATAACATCTACGCTTATTAAAAATCAAATTGTTTTCACTGCTGAGAAAGCTGTAAACTTTCCTTCTGCTTTCCTACAGGAACGTACAGCATCCGTAATGTATCAACGGTAAGAATAAGGTTCCTTCAAACAACCTTCTCCTTCCTAGAAGAGAAGTAAAGAAGACAGAGGGAAGACACTTCAGTCTCACATCTTGTTTGTCACTCTTGGAGCACTGAGTTTCACCCTATTACACCCCTGTATGGCTCTTGTTATGCAAATGTGGATGCATCCTCTGCTGCTCTGGGTGGCCGGTGACCGTGCATCTCTCCTGCGGTCTGGCCTGTGAACGTCTCTTCAAGCTGGGCCAATCTTCTATGACAAATGCAAATACAACCCAAGATCTGACAGATAAAAAGATGGTAGCTTTGCATTATCTTTCTCTACAGCACAAAAATACTGCCACGGTAATCGTACTAATGATACGAAGGTCCTTCTAGGATAACAGGGAAACTAATTAATGAGAAAATTAAAGATAGAGGCCTTGATCTTACAGCTGCAATGTTCTGCACACACGAGTAGATATGCTGACTTCAGTGGAAATCCTAAAAGGTGAGAAGAAAGCACACGTATATCCATGTATACGCTCCAGATAATACAGCCTGCAACCATCTTCACACTACTCCAGTGGCAAAAGGATGTCAAACATAAAACAAGGAGCGCATACACACAAAAGCCATTACTGCAGAACTACAAACACATTAAAATGAATCATTAGGGTGGTGGCCTGAGGTTACTGAACATTTTCGGTTTGCATTTTAATTTCTTTTAATTAAATTATGATTTAGGTCAGTTTTAATCACTACTTGCATATAACTCCTTTGGGGTAAATGGTAAGAAGGGTTAGTAAAGAGTTATCTGTGGTAATTGTTTAATGGAGTTATGACACCCCTTCCCTCTGTGCTGCTTCAACAACTTCCCTCCCTGCAGACACAGCCCTGCACGCGCTGCTGTCAGTGCACCCGGCCTAGAGAACTTGTCAGCAGAGTAAATAAGAGCTTCGCATTTTCATGCAGCATTTCATCAAGATTCGTTGAGGGGTGTGGGGAAAGAATGAGAACACTGTAGCTTGTGGGGTTTATCTCAGAGGTTAGAAATAACACTTGTATTTCACCTGTTTAAGGTGCTGAGAAACATACGAGGCTAATCTAAAGCCCACTGAAGTCACTAGGTGTGTTCCCCTTGCCTCGCTCCTCCATGGATCAAAAGGCAAGTAACTCGGCTTCGTTCTACCTTCCCTGGCTAGGGAAGGACCAGGGGCCAACAGTTACAGCATCAAACTAGGTGTCTGGAAGACACGAGTGCTCAGATTTGTCCCAACCCACTTCATATGTGACATTGGATTCTCAGTGGAGTGTAATTCTTCTGTCTGACTCAGGTTTTGCGGTACAGGTATCTGGCAAGAGATGCCTAAAATTTCATTGCCAGAGAGGCTTATTGTTGCTATTTGTGACAACCTGCAACTATGACTGTTCAAAACAAAAGAGACACCTTCCAGAAGCTTGAGCTGTCTGAGGTAACCAGAATATGGATGTCATACCTGAGACATCACACGCAGTCCGCACGGAGGACAAAGACACAAACGACATTCTGACACAAAAAATACACACAAGTATTACCAGAGTTACCACAGCATACAAAAGCAGACAGAATTTGCTCTTGTTAAAAAGCAGGGCGAGACATAGCTCAGAGCAGAAAGAATGTAGGAGCCCTGACTCTTAGTTCTATGGGTAGTCCTCTCGAAGAGACACAGAAAGAAAGGGAGCCCGTACATGATGTTGCACACAATACAAGCACAAACTTTATCATGGCTATGTCAACTTGCTATTCATTTCTCCTTTCCTGGTGTGCCTAAGGGACTCAGTAACTGCACACTGTTAAGGACTCCAAGTCGCAATCAAAATAAAACATGAGACCCGTTTCAATGTCTTTGCGCACGTGTCACAAAATCATGTAGTGTGGCAATGGAGCAAAGTGAAGCGATGGGCAGAGAAGCCACACAGGAGATCACACTTGTTCAAGACAACCTAAAATGCGAATCAAAACATGCACCGTTTTTCATCTATATTTCAGAATTAAGGGACTAGCCCTGTCTTCTGCGTTGGACCTGAACAATTGTGATGGTTTACTGTTATTCACATCACGGTTCAAAATGCGAAAGGAATTCCTTGACAGATAAGTCCCCTGCGGGTACACTGCTTTGTCGCTGTGTATAATTCTCCTCTGACTTCATTGCTTTAGTCACTGCAGTAACTTAGTATTTTGCACCTTAGCTCATTTTGGGAGAAAGCAAATCTCCTCTGAGGCATCTGGTGTGAAAAGAGGAACTGCAACGGTTGCCTGGTATGGTTGACACACACATATTTGGCTGCTGAAACCCAAATGCGTAAACGGCTAACACGACAGGTCTGCATGTCACACGCGGAGGCCAAAATCAGCTGCCTTGTGTAGCCACCGCATAGCAATTTAATGAAACAGTAAAAGCCACTTCAGCAATGAAAAGAATCTTCTAAGAAGGGTTCATTCAGGGAGCAAACACAAATAAAAATACAGATAACGTCCTGGTTTTCCCCTGGCTAAGGGGAAGGTGATCACCTGATGTTCCGAGAGCTGTAATCAGTCAAGACAGATGGTGGACTTCAAAACAGAAGTGAAAAAAGAAGCTATCAACCCAAGTGGATAGGGGTTAATAGCATCACTTCAAATATAACCAATCTGCATTGAGGTGAAACGTTTCACAGACATGTTTGATACACATGCTTCCCAGGGAATTTCTTCTGTAGTACTTTATCTTAATTTAAAATGTTATTTAAAGATTTGGTTTGGTGGCAAAAAGAATACAGTAACTTCTAAGCTATCTTAATAAGAAGTAGCACTTTTAAGGCTGAATGAGAGAGTGTGTGTTTTTGAAGTATAATTATGTGTCTAGATGTTCATTTTAGCAGATTATGAGTGGAGTAGAAATTTACTGAGGAATATTACTGCCCTGTGGGACGCAAAGAAGAAATGTAGCTATAATTTCTCAAATGATGAAAGAATTGCTTGCTATAAACTGAGGAACACTTTAAAACTAATCAGAAGTCGCATCTAATATTAATCCATATCTTAAAGAGAGAGAGAGATAGAGAATCAGGCCTGCACAATATTATAAGACCTGTAGAAAAGACACTTGGATCACTGTGTAACGGCAACACACAGCAGCCATTGCATTCAGCCCCTGCCCCAGCCCATGTGAGTGGAAAGCACCACAAGGCAAGCAATGTTGACTTTTATGAGTGCATACACTATATTCCTCTCTATGAAGCTAAGGAGTGAGCAGCAAAACTGCTGGTACGTAGAAGAGAACCAGGAGAAGCCTTATGTTAATCTCACAATTTAAGAAAGAGATTTGTTTCATAAACCACAAAGTGAGTTTTATTTTCTAGTCTAGGTCACTGGACACAAACTTTTTGGGAGAAGGGATGAGAAGACAGGATGCCTTCTCCATGAGCATCCTACATAATTGCCATGATCTGCTGAAGCAATGAGGTGTTGAGATCAGATGCAACTCCATTTAGCCTCAGGTCCACTACACTGACATCTGTCATGGACAAAGCACCCATCGAGTCAGGCAGAAGCCTGCTGCTCAGCCTCAGGCTCTGACACTGTCAAATTACACTTCAGACATTTGATCTTGTCCTTGAAAGCCAAGGGGTCAATAGTGTGATGACCCCATCAGGCTAAGGAACCAACTTTACCAACTATCTTGAATGTGCATTCATTTTGACCTTCCTGGCTTAGCTTATCCATCAGACTGCTCTCCTTCCCACCAAGTAAACAGAAAGCAGACATCCTGGATGAACAATTCCAACAGTCAGCTCCTCACAGAGACACTGAGCCTCAGCTATGCTGATCCCATCAGACCAACAACCTATCAAACTATCAGGAAGAGTCAGGTCATTCATTTTGGGTGCAGCTTATGAGAAAGCTGTAGCAAGACAACTTGCAGAGCTCTGGTTCTGGCCTCACATCCCTTGAGGAAGGGCAAGGAGGATCCTGACCTCAAGAGGCAGAGAAATGGCTTTTGCTGCATGTATTATCTTGCTCCCAGAGAAGCAGAAAGATCACTTGTTTTGCTGTTATTAGCGGTATTGGTTGTCTTTGATACGATATTGATCGCCTGCAGATCATGGTGGGAACGGATGAGGCAGCTCTTGGCCAGGCTCTGTTTTACATCTGAGAAATCCCATAGGAAGATAAGGGCAAACAGTTTTGCTTCTCCCAGTATCAGGAAAATCTATTGCACACACCTCATTGTTCAGTACCATAGGGGGACATTTGGGGAGGTAGCAAAGAGAAATAAGGAACATTTAAAATAAAAAAGGGTTTGCTTTTGCTTGGTGATAATCAGCAGGATGAGTACAAGTGACCTGTGGCATTTGTGATAACTCCTGGCTGCTAGGCTGTGACAAATTCCAGCCTTTTGTCTGTATAATTACTTCAGGTTTGTGTGCTGAAGCTTCTGAAATAAGACCTGCTAAGTTTTGTAAATGTTCTCACTGGAGACTTCCCAATCAATCAATCAGAGTGCACCTGACTGAGGTGAAAGGTAAAAATACCACTGGCTGATCTGACTCTCCCAGGATCCCAGAAAGGGGGAGGGGAAAAAGAAACCAGAAAAAAAGAAAATTACATTGCATGTTTGCACATGTCAAACCTGAAATACTGCAGGGAACCTGGGTGTAAAGAATGTTTCTCCATGTATCCAGTCTATCCATTTCCCCAGACAATAACTTGCGTCGCAATGAAAAACTACCGAATATAACCATTGACAGGAGAATCTGCTATGCAGTTCATGCTTGCTTTTCTCTATCAACAGTCTGAAGGCAGAGAACAATATATCTAATAGCATAATAACAGACACCATTAATACTTTAGAGGTTCAGTATAAAATTGCTTTCATTAGCATGTCAAGTGTTTATTTTAGCTTACTGCAAAACAAGCTCCTTACATGCAGCCACTTATTCGACTTTCCTTGATTGCAGAGAGGGTAATAATGAAGGAGCCTACTTTCCCTGATCTTCTGTGGAGATTTTTACATGCACTGAAAAGATATTGCTCCATTACCTCTAGCCAATGAACCAGGCCTGGCATGCTGGAGAAAAAAAATATTACAGCAGAAATATTACTGAACTCAGTGGAACAGTTTTGAGACACTGCCACAAGGGCATGCATGAGGCTGTTAAAATAGCAAGCTGTATTCCCATTTCTGGGCCAAAAGGACTCTGACAACTAAGCAGAGAAAAAAAAATATATCTGCTTCTTCCTGTGTATATTTGTTAAGTATTTTATACTTGGTCATATTACCAAGGGGAAAAATAATGTATTACATCTAAGTATCTCTGGACTTGCTTTTACTGCTAAAGGCTACGAGTTGGGGCTGGGGTTTTTCGTTTGGTTTTCTAGTTGTTTGGGTTTTGTTTTTTAGACTTGGGGTACCTAAAAGCACATAAACTATCCCAGAGTTAAAAGACATTGAACACAAAGCACTTCAGTTTTACCATGAGGAAAATTCAACAAAATTGACCTCAGGCAGAGCTTGGCTTTATTGTGTTTTATTTGAGACTGTTTATATGTATCAACTACTCACAAGTTCTTTTTAAAAACTAAAAAAACAAAAAAAGGCAACTTTTTGGAAGTGAAGACAAACTCCTACCTACCCAACATTCCTCGGACATGTAGTTCTGGTTCCTGTCACATATTCACAGCTTTCATACTCTTTGAGGCTCCCCGTTAAAAGTTCTTTTAATCAGTCAAAACCAACAGCTAATAATGAGAACAGTAGAAACTAAATCCTCTTCTCAGACAAATGTGTGTAAATCCCATTTACTTCAATGGAAATGGTTCACAGGTGTGTTACATTAGACTCCAGCCACTCGGCAGCTTTATAGCAATTCGGTGTCTGGAGTTTAACCGCACGACTCTTCTTCAAAACAGAGGCACTGGTAATACCATGGAAATTTGACCCAGGTTTTGTCCCCAGCCCCCCTCAGCAAACACTTTAATTACTCTTTTTTTTTTTCTCCCCATCACAACCACCCTCACATCTAAATTTAGACTTTCAAACCTAAACCTTACAGGCCTGAATCCTGCCTGCAGACGGAGAACAGGACTCCGTCGCCGGCTAGATGGAATTCTGCAGCAGGGACTGTGTGTTACAGGCCTCAGTCCTGCGTGAGCAAAATCCACTGTACGGCATCAAAGTCGAGGAGTTCAGTCATTTTACAGCTTAAGGGTGATTCAACATTCTATTGCCATACTATTTAATTCACCCTTCCAATGCATTTGTTTGTGCTCCACAAAATGAACTCTAGGTCACCAAGAAACAAGTGATAGCCATAGTAAACCAGGAAATCAAGCCACAGAAAGTTAGTGGAGTAACACCAGTTATCTTTCCAGTGGAAGGGAAACCTTACAGTTCTGCAACACTTTCTTTTCCTCCTCTCTTTTTCTGAAGAAACCGATACAATGAAAGCTTTTAGCCATACTCCATGTAAAAATGTATCACAAAAACTATTCTTGTTTCACCTCTTTAGGAATATGGAAAATGACACCAGGATCCCACATGCCCTTCGGCCTGCATAGAAATTGACATGTGGTTTGTCAGCACCGATTTCTCTAACCCAAATAGAAAATAGGGATTTAAATTTCAGCTGTGTTTAATGCAGCATGAAAGGAGAGAGGACCGGTCAGGATGAGATTTCTTGGGTCCCCCCACACCTTCCAGGCGATGACAGCTATTGCTTTAAGTACTTGCCATTAACAACCAGTCACAATGTTAGTGACAGGATGTTACTAGCAGTTACTTAAAGTGATAGATGTTAACATTCTTCTGCTCCTTATGACTCACACTATACCCCAGTCAGAATATTTTAGGAGCTGAATGCACAGCGTTAGGTCAAAATGATGAAGATTGTGGAGCCACCGGTTGAGGTGCAGAATGAGACGTGTCCTTTGAGGAACACCAGATCACAGAGAATCTGTGATAAGGAACTGTCATGGATTAAAGATTAAGGTTCATCCTTTTAACTATTTCACGTAATGGGAATTCTCCAGCGTTGGGTCATTTTGCTCTTCCATACATACAGAGCAACATGAAACTCTGCATCTGAAAGTATGTCTTTGATGTTAACGTCTTTTAACAACTCTCCCAATGAGATATAGATTAAGATACTTTGATCCAATTTTGGAACAACATAGACCACGTTTACCTTCTTACATAGGGACAAGCTGCCCTGTGAAGACTAGAAAGCACTCTTGCAGGAACGACACTATAGGCATAATGTTAAGCACCTGTGACTTCTGACCGTGGAGAGATGTAATACACTGACTGTGTAAGGTCTAGAGCCATAAACACTGTAACTGGAGCAGAAAAGGATACAGCAAAAATATCTTGTAAAAAAACAAAACAAGAAGTTTATGGGTCCATGTTTTGAAGCAGGTTGCTGATTTACCTGACATACTTAACCAAGCAGAGTATGACCGGAGCCCTGCACAACGTGCGTTCCATTTGGTATTATTAATTACATAAAGTCAGAACAGGCTAAAGATAAAACAGCAACAATTTCTCATTATGTATCAGTGATAATAAATATCCTATCACAAAAAAAAAAGCAATTCTGAACATACCTGGAGATAAAATACATTTCAGAAGAATCACAATCTCATCATCTAGGCCAAAAGGAGCTTTCTGAGTGTGTGCAAACAACACTCCTAAATGGAAGTTTTCCAGTTCTTTCCCAAGATTTCAGAGTAAACTTTTCCCTCCAAAACACAGAATTGATTAATAGCTCTGAAAAGCTGTCAGACCACCTACCTTCAGCATCATCTCGCAGGTCCTCAGGCTGCTCCACTTTGCTCTTTGTGGGAGATGGAGACTGACCTTTTTCTTCTAATCCTCCTTTAAACACAAAAAAATGAATTCCAGAAGTTATTGTGAAATTGCTTTATTATATCAAATATTACAGTGTGTGATCCCACAAATACATTTTCTCTCAGCACTCCATGCAGTACCCCATGTCTATCTTTCAGTTATTAAAATTAACTAGTGCACCATCTGTTACAGAAGTCCTGACAGGTATCTTTCAGCTTGGAATGGACTTTACCTAACTTTAAGATGGTGGCAGTGAAGAAACCTCACACTAAAATAACATATTTCTGCACAATCTCTTCATCTTTTCAGAATTGAAAAATCTAACGTTTTAATTAGTAGTTCTGACCATAATATACATGATTCTGCATTACGGAACTGTGGAGAAATTATCTGAACACAATGATTTTTCCCTCTCAGTTCAATTCTCCATTCAGTGTTATAACACAGTAACAAATGAGTATTGACTGGAGTGGGGAATGAAATGAAAGATAGGGAAGCAAGTTTGATAGTGAGGTAAAGGAAGTGAAAGCTTTACCAGATAGAAACGTTTCAGCTGAAAACAACCCATTCCAATCTTTTAGCAACTGAAAGCACCAGGAAGATAGATGAAAAGGAAAACCTCCTAAGTAAAACAGTAACTGAGGACAGTTAAGCCCAAGATCCTCTCTGTCAGGATAGTGTTTAATATTGGTTGGTTAAACTTCAAACATTGTGTACTTCTACAACATTTTCTAGATATCCTGTCATCTCATCATCTTAACATAGAGGATGAAATTCCTGTTTGTTTGCTATGATAGACCTCAGGGCAAAGAACCGGTAGCACAGAAAGCCTGTCAATACAAAAGGGAGGCCAAGATGGAAATTAATCATAAAAGTTATTTGTAAATTCAGACATTTGATGAAAGCAAGTTTGCTAACTAAAACATTCTTCCAACATTGTTGCTTAACCACGAAAGCAAAGAATGGCAGACAATTAAAACTCAATTCATTGCACCTATTGAGGCTTTTCAACCGCAACGGGAAAATGACTTTCTGTCAAACCTCCTGATTTCCTGTGGCCAACTGAGGGCTTGGGTGAAGGAAAAGCCTAAAGAAAACATAATTTTGTGCATGCTGGGAAGAAACCTTGACCACTCAGATCCGGGACAGTCAGGAACACATATGACCTTGCCTGATTAACCCTAATGCTGTGCTGTGAGAAAATAACAATCATGGTATTACCTCAAACTGATCAGCTAATTAGCAACTGGGGGAAAAAAAGCTATCTACATGTGTATTATAAACTGCTTGAGCATTCCAAAACTCCTCATCTCTTCTGTCATACACACCCCTCACAATCATCTACTCTGGATGTCACTGGGTTTTTAAATAGCTCTCAGCAATCAGACGTCTGACTCTCATAAAGGACTTGGCTCTGCTAAGAGGTGTAGGTACTACCTTTTTATCTTCTACCCTTCCACAACCACATATATCTAGAATTAAAATAGGAGGTGTAAAAGAAGCATGCAAGGATGCAGAGAAGAAACTTACAGGGCCAAGGGGAATATTGCATTTGTTCAAGAGACAGGAAGGGGGAGTGAATCGTTGGCCTTCATGGAGCCCAGGAAACTCAGAAAAGCTTTCTGCCTGCCCTCCTAGGAAACTGGTTATTCTGCTGCACTCAGATCTTAAAAAGCAGGAGAGTCAGAGATTGGGAAGCTGGCAGGAACTTTACATGATGGAACAGCTCAAAATGTCAACAAAAAAAAATTCCAAAGTGGAGTTCTGTATATGAACAATTAAATTCCACCTCACTTGGCTAAGGAATGAGCATTACCAGAAAAAATCCCAAACTACATTGTTCCTAAACACTTCTTTTAGAACAGAACTTCGAGTTCATTCTAGAATTCCATGCAGTTCAGAGCATGAAGAGCCTTTAGTGATCAGTCAGTGAAGCTAGTTACTGCAAAGCAGAATATGCTTTGAAGTTTGGCTTGGTATCAGGAGGCAGACCTTTCCCAACAGCACTTAACATGGGACATGTCATGTCATCACATTTGCTCATCTGAATTTGAAATTCAAATACAGTATTTTGAGGAAAACAAGGGTTTTTCAAGTGCTGAAATGAACTTATTTCTGGAGCGGTGAGAACGTAGGAGCAACCACAAGAAATACAGTGGGGAAAAAAAGAAAGGCAAAACCTGCCAAACGAAACCACGCTTTGTCAATCCTTTAAAGGGGTTACTCAGGAGCAATGGTGAGAGAGTTCAAGAAGAACTTCAATACAAAAGAGAGAGTCTGAAAATAACCAAGCTTTTAAAGACTGATTCCTGCCAGAACTCTCCCATTCTTTTGAAAGAGAACTTAAATATTCTTAGTGGACCATATTGATGTACGGCTACTTTGGTTCTAATGCCATTCTGAGCTACCTGCTACGTTCCCTTCTTTGGTTAACAGTGATTCACATCAGGGGACTGAATCAATAAGAGTGTTTTAATCAACATTCACCCCTTTAGTGATGAATTTTATCATCTAACCAATCTGTGAGGTTTCCTCTGATCCCACAAGTCAAATGTCAATCAAGTTTAAGTGCAAACGTCCAGCCAGGTCTTTCAGGGGTATCTGAATACTTTAGATAATATAACCAACATCTTAATTGACAGCACAAAAATGGAGACAGAGAGGAAGCTTACATTCAGAGAAGACAGAACTGCTACTATCTCAGAAGAAATGATCTCTTTACACTTCATAAAGAACCTTAAAATACTCACAAAGGGATACAGAGGCACTGTCCCAGGAGAACAACATTTCAATCACAATTTCATTGCTTTTTAGTACATTTCCCTCATTCCAGAGACAGAGAAGGACTTGTGCAGGCTTCAAAATAACACCTTTTTATTGTGGACAAAATACACCTCTTAACCCCTTCTCCTCCCCAAAAGTATGTATATACTTAGAATTATTAACTATTACACAAATTTTGTCTGCAAATTTCTGTTTAAAACCAGCACACCTACAGAGGTGTCTGAACTGACCACATTAAAAGCTTTTCTAATCGTGATCATCTGTGCAAAAAAGGTTTCTGAGCTCTAACACTGGGAAAAATGATTCTTCTTTATAGGCTAATTCAGAGGGTCAACAAGCCACTTAAATCTCACAGTCTGTCTCCAAGTAAGCTATTCCCCAGATCTCTCAACAACTTCCAGATCTCCCTGGTTACAAGTGATTGCTATTTTCATCTCAGAAAACAAAAAGGAGAAAGTGTCCCTCCAGAAAAAGTATCCAAGTTTCAGAGCGTGCACACAGTGGAACAAAGAAATCCTGCATTTACACGGCGTTTGTTATTGTGAAGGAGATCTTCTGTCCTGCCATTCTAGCTGGCAGTGGCTTCTGAAGCAATGAATAGGTGGTTAATTAGGATGCTTAACATAGAAACACAGTAATCAGTAGGGCATTTACTACAAACTACTAGATAGGAAACAAGAGACAACAGTGAAGCAACATTCATACAGGTGAGGTCCAAAGGTTTTGGTATCTAGTGCAGAGTGAAGGTTGAGGGAGAATATAGATTCAGACCTGAAACTCTTTTCTGTCTGGTTTTTTTTTGGGGGTTTTGTTGTCTTTTTTCTCTTTTCAATGGTAAGAGAATTCACTTTTGTCAGTGTGTAATAACGTGATTCTGTTGTGTGGGAATTTGGACGATGCTTCCCATGACAGCACATGCTTCCATAATTTCCATGTGCAATCACTGCAATTGTGCACGCAATTATGGCAGTATTAGGGCTTACTTTGCACAATTCTGCACATGGACATGTGAATCTGTGGGTATAAAAGCAAAGTCCTTCAGAAGTTTAGAATAGTCTTCCCTTAATGGAGCTTAAAACATTAAGCATCATGACTCTGCAGTGTTAAATCACTGAAGTTAAAAGGCAGACGAGACTATTAGGTCATTTGGTCCTTCTCTTTGCTTATGCAGGAAATCATCCATAGGGAAAGCTGAGATGAAGAACTGCACAGGTCTGTACCAACTATTACTGTAACTGCCCTTTTGACTCAAGCCATTCTAAAAGAGAACTGCGTGACACACGATAACATCAAAGCACTTGGAATTAAATGGTAGCTATTACAAGATACAGCATCCAGAATAACAAACTGATGGGTTAAAATCCCATAAGCCAAAGGCCATTAAAAGAATGGTCTTCAGTGTGTATACTTAATAAGATTAGGTTATTGTTATGTTAAAGTGTTTTTCTTATTCTAGTAGATCCAATATTTGCAGTGACATCATGAAATTAACTCGCTAAAATGATCATTGATGCTTGTTGACTTTATAATATGAACCTATATATTAATGGAGTTTATCTGGCAAATGTAATTAAGATATTCCCTTATTTATTTGGAAGAGAAATTATGGAAAGAAAGGCTTTTCTCTGTGTAATGAGATATTTGCACTTCAGGGTGGCAGAAACGCGAGACAGATGACTTTCACTCAATAATACACACATTTGGTCATCTGTTATTCCTTGCTCCCAGTCAACTCTCTGGCTGTTCCTAAGGCCTCAACTGGTACACACCGAACACATTCCCACTGACTTCAGTGGACACCAGACCAGGATCAAGTTGTTTTCTTCTAATTCTTGCCAACAGGTTTTAAAACAGGGCTGGTTCTGTGACCTACACCTCATTCTACTACCTTCTTCAAACAGGGAAATTGGTACAGATGTATTTGTGTCCCTGTACTTCTCAATGTTTTCGCTTGGTTTGACTTGGGCCTCAACAACACCTAGCCAATGGGAAGCTGGAGGCACAGGAATTTGGGTGAAATTTAGGATATTTGAGTCTCTGACAAAGGTCCTACACGTGTGAGTAGGCTGCGACATGTACTCTCCAGGAATGCAACGTTTCCAACCTTTCTTTTTCCTTTTTTATTAACTCTTAGGCACAAGAATTGGAGAAATATGCCCCAAGCACATTGGATATGAACAGCTCAAAAAACCAGGGTCATCAATACTTGTGTCCGCTGCTGACTCCATCTGCTGGAGTCATGACCCACAAAGACAAGCGGAATGAAGAATGATTACTCAATTAATACCTTGAAGTGGTGACTAGAAGATGTTACTCCACTTTTCTCTTAGAATAGTTAGAAGGAGATATTCTTCAAACTGATAAGAATTGACTACAAACATGAAAATCCTTCAATGAAGAAATTATGTCTGTATTTACAGCTTCCCTGCAAATGCATCTCACACTCATTAAAAAGTCTATACACAAAAAAGGTCAAAAGGGCGTAACGTTTGTATCTCTGCCCTGCTACTCGAGCAGATACACAAAAGATATTCCTTCTCTTCAGGCATGTAGGTATTGATTGCTGACAACCATAGAATGGTAGGGGTTGGAAGGGACCTTTAGAGATCATCCAGTCCAACCCCCCTGCAGAAGCAGGGTCACCTAGATCAGGTCGCATAGGAACATGTCCAGGCGGGTCTTGAAGACCTCCAAGGAAGGAGCCTCCACAATCCCTCTGGGCAGCCTGTGCCAGGGCTCCCTCACTTAACAGTGAAATAGGTTTTTCTTACATTTAAGTGAAGCTTTTTGTGTTCCAGCTTCATCTCATTGCCCCTTGTCCTGTCCCTAGACAGAACAGAAAAGAGGGATGTCCCAACCTCCTGACACCCACCCTTTAGATATTTATAAATGTTAATAAGATTTCCCCTCAGTCTCCTCTTCTCCAGACTAAACAGCCCCAGTTCCCGCAGCCTTTCCTCGTATGAAACATTTTCCAATCAATGCATCGATTCTCAAAATCTGTCCAAGTGATAAGAAAATAACCAAGTATGTGCTGAAATTCATAGCGTCCTACAGCAAACCTTTGAGGGAAGTTACGATCTCTCATTGGCACAACAAAATAGACAGGTAGGGAAATATCTTCCTCAAATAATTTCAGTGATAATTTCCCAGAGCACCTATGTAGCTTCAGCTAAATTAATGAAGCTGTGAAGGATTACAAGGCAGGAAAGAAGAGATTGACTGTTAAGTAGAAAACCACTTCCCTTTAATTCTTAAATGGCTTTTTTTTTTAAAGAAAAAAAGTGTCATTTGCATAATCTCCGTAAAAGCAATGAGACAAAAAACCAGAATAATTGGGGTTTATAAAAGTATACAAGCTATGGTAACTTTAAAAAATGGAATAACAAACATTAGATGAATGCTGGGAATTCAGCTGTAGGATAATCTTTGGCAAATGTTTGCTGTATAATGACAGTCTTTATTTTTCCACGTACGTATGTACAACTATATCAATCATGCTAATTGTATTCAAATTTCTAAAAGTTCCTATTCAGTAATCTTGACATCAAAAAGTAATTATAATTATATGTAATAAAATCAACAGGCCAGAACAGCCATAAAAGACTGAACTAATCCATCAGTGCAACACGCATCTATCTGTGTATATACACATTTCCACATCTATGCAGAAACACCATTGTTCAAGTACTTCTAATTTCTAAGCTAATTAACTGGTTACATAAATTATCCTAATCCAGTTGTCTTTATAACAATCTTGCCAATTCAGGCAACCAACATGCTGCCTCAAAAGCTTTTATCTCTGTTTCCTGGTTGGTATATCTCTGCCCTTCTCCCATGTGACTTTCCTTTCTGATCCCGTATCTTATCTTGAAGAGAAGTGGAAGTGCCTGCACAGGCACTAGGCTATGAGGCAATCAGGGTTACAGAGACATGGGAGACAGTGTGCATGCCTGGGGGCACTGTCACAGTACCTGCTGGTTAGAAAGGAGAAGTAGAGAAGAGTGAGAGGGACCTATACTGCATATAAAAGGAGATCCTTCACGGCACAGAAGTCTCTTATGGAACTGGACACGTCCACTGAGAACCTCGGGGTGAAGGTCAGCAGGAGAAGCAACACAGGGTGCTGTGGTGGAAGTCTGTTACAAAAAGCCTGATCAAGAAGTTTAAGTGGATGAAGCTCTCTACAAAAATCTATCAGGAGTCTTCTGACTGGAAGCTTTTGTCCTCTTTTCCTCAGGCCTTCCTTCTCTTTATATATATCCATCATTTCCATTTCAAGTCTATCCACATCCACAAACCCTAAACATTGACACTTGTTTTAAACAGCAAACTAGAAGTAGCAGGGAAAAAGTCCTGTGAAATAATGTCCACTGAGTTCAAGGTATTCAAGATTCTGAGAGAAAGTTTTGTGACCGTTTTCATTGCAAGCAAATCACAGCCACTAATCCTAATGGCAAGTAACTCCAGAACTGCTGTATTGGCACCTTTTTACAAAGAGACTGCAGCATTTTAATTATTTCACATTCAAACTAGTTATTACTAAAAAGCTACCAAATATCACCCAGAGGCTCATAACAGATAATGACATTAAAAAGGTAGTCTCAGCTATTCTTAACACGCACTGTTTATTATCAGGGATGGTTTACTCTGTGGAATGGTAAAAAACAGAGATGACTGTCGGAACATTAGCAATAAATGATTGGCACTACTTATCACAACCAAGGCAATTAGTTTCAAGAACTCTTTCAGTTTGGTTGATGCTTTGTAGAAGTGATATATTTTAGCATAAAATACTGTTTACTCACCTGTCTCTTCACTCAGCTCAGTCCCTTCTTCATTAGCATCATCTGCCAAAAAGAAAGGGGAAAAATGATTAACAAGAATAGCAGGAAACCTCTGAAATGAAATATTCCCTGTTTTAAATTGCCCATTACTTAGTTTGCCTCCTCTTTTTTAACATTTTGCACTGAGATCTGGAGACGGATGGGAAAAGCTTTTGATGCTAGACCGTTACTACCAGATACAGGAAATCCAGAGAATAAAGACAGGGAATCAAATTCTGCATAACTTACAGAATTCTGCAAATTATTACTTGTATAAAATGGAATTGTCAGAGTTTTTGGTTTAACTGTCGTTTCAGTTTGCTCTGTTTCCTGGGAACAGCTGTCTATGCTAAGAAGAGAAGCGGTTATCCAGAAATCATACCACATAAAGAAGTTACTATAAAATTGCCAGACAGGACTTTGGTTTAAGACCAAACTTGGTCTAGCCAAGAACTGAACACCTGTAATTGTTAAGATGATAGATGAAGAAAGCAGATTGCTTTTGCAAAAACTTGCATTTTGGTAACACAGAGATTTCTTACCACAAGTTGTTTTGATGAGGAGAAATACAAAATTATTAGCCTTAGTTAACATCTAATTAATTCAAAGTTCCAGAGCCTTCATCATCTAATGGAGAGCTCATTGACCACAGAAGTTTATGTCAACGATCTCCTAATTCACACAGACTCCATTTATACCATTTTAAATGGATGTGGGCACATCCAAACTCTGTATCAAGCCTATAATTATTGTCTGAAAAACAATATTTCAAACTTGTATATGTTCATATTATGACCACTACTTGAACTCAAAGGAGTTTTACAGCATTATGATCAATGGTAATGGAAACTAGCAGTAGTATTTAGGCTCTCAGAGGGTCAGATCTTCACGCTGTAAACTCCGCTGAGACCTGAATGCTGTTGACACACACTATCAGGATTAAGCTCATCAAGCCCTGTGAGAACAGAACAACTGGTTAATAATAGAGGCCTCTATTGGGAACTATGTTTGCTGTAGGCAGGAATACTGTAGGCATGAGAATTTTCATGGATGATTGTGAGGCTAGAGTAGGTAAGACTTTCAGAAGCCACTGCATGACAGTGTTGTGGTTTAGGCCCATCAGGGAACAAAAGACCACGATTAGCCTCAAGTACTGAAGAGGCTGAGAATTGCCAAAGGGCAGGGAGAGCTTAATTGCAGGGAGTGGGGGTTTCAGTCAGTCTATTCCTGATAGCTTCTGCCCTTCTTCCCTCCTCAGGACAGGTGGGCTCTGCACCCATCCTCCCTGCAAGTCTGTGGGGTCCCTCACACACCCGGCAGCCCTGGACGGGCCGCTCCGACGCGCATTTATCCCAAAGGCCGCAGCTCCTCTCTGCCTCTCGTGAGGGGCTGCTCTGGGCCTGCAGGCTCTCCAGCACGGCCTGCGCCATGGCCGCCTCCCCACACAGTCCCTCGCCCGTCCAGGCTCACTCACACGGAGCTGCTGGTGGCTCTCAGCCCTGCCATTGCTCTCTGTGGGTTGCAGGGACACAACTGCATTCTCACCACAGCTTGCAGAGGGGTCTCTGGTCTGGTGCTTCTCCTTCCTCCCTCCTGCTCTGGCTGTGGGGTCCGCGTGGCCGCCTCCATCTTGTATCCCTCTTACACCTCCCGCCTCGCATTTCAAATTCCCGTCCCCTAAATAGTGATGGCAGAGGCGCCAGATTGGCCCAGCCGGGCTGGAGGTGGGTGTGAACCCAGGAGCCGGGGGAGAGTCCAAGAACTCTTTACCGGGTCTTCACTGCAACCCGCTCCCCCTGTTACCAAGCAAGAGCTGCTCCTTGCTAAATCAGAACAGACAGCATTTTGTCTAGCCAGAAAGATCAGGACTGAAAATGGTCACTGCATATTTTACGTCCTTTATCCTTATTCTGCAAACTCTTGTTTTGGCCATCAAAAAGACACATGGACCCCTAATATAAATTTCTTATGCAGAAACTTTAAGAAGCTTTGACAAGTAATTTTTGAGACTAAGAAAAGAAATCTTGTTGAAGTTCATGGGAATTCTGCCACTGACTTCAACAGAGACGGGGTTTTCAACTGGAGTCCTGACAGTTTTCAACAAACCACTCAGAAAACATTTGGTTAACATAGAGATTATCAATTATTCAGTTTCCAATAACATGTTCTTTCCATGGAAGCATTTAAAATGAAACGAGTGTGATAAAATTTCAAATTACTCAAAGACTTGACACTAAATCAGCAGAATATCTTAACATACATATATCACCTGGTCTTCTGTGCAAGTTCTTAATTATAGTTCTGTAAGTGACTTGGAATATGAAATTCCCAAAGCAACGGAATAGCTTCTAAGCTGGTGATAATGGACACAGACAAGAAATCTGATGTTATTAAAAAGTAGTGAAGTCATTATGCGACATAATTATGAAGAGGCAAAGACTGCTTTTGTGAACTAATTGTGACTTGAAGGCTGTTTCTTTCTGGGAAAAGGAATCTAAGTCTTGCTGAAAGGCAGTAAAGTCTTCACATCATCTCTGAAAATGGGCATCGGGCTCCCAACCGCTTGGTGACATGATCTCTAGGTCATTGTGGTGCCTTTGAAAACTCTACACCAATCTAGATCTGAATCTGAGTTTCACTTTGGCACACAGCTCTCCCCAGCTACTTCACGTGTCTATAATTCTTATTCTCATGCTATTAATGCATCTGGTGGAAGCACTTCCTTGTCAAATATAAAGCAGTCTCTTTCACTGACCTTGGTGTGGCTGGCTGAAGTGATAAACATCATCTTTAGCTGACAGAGCTCTGTACCAAAACCAGTTATTTCAGATAAAAAACAGTGGTTTACAAATCATTACCCAAAATGAATTTACTTTCCTCAAAAATATTAGTACAGGCAGATTCCTGGCTACTGGTTCTCAAAAGTAAAAGCGAGTAAAATTTATTTTTACTGAAGCTCAGCAGGCATAATACAAAGCAAAACCAGTGCCAAGATTTCTATAAACCTGATATGTAATACCTAGGTTTTGGTTTTTTTTAATGTTCCCTATACCTTTTTTTACCCTATCTAGAGGAAGCCTTCTAGAGTTTTGATCTGATTTGAAATATGCACCGCAGTCAATCCCAAAGTAAAACCACAGAGTGAACCTTTGACATCAGTAAACATTTCCTTAAGGATCTGTCACCAGCATTGCCAAAACTCCCTCAGTTGAAAGTCCAGAGGTGAGGTCCTCTCTAACTCCAACACTTATTCAAGAGCTGTTGAAAAATCACTGACTAGGAACATATGCTATAGGCTCTGCACACATGTACTCAACTCCTGGTTGCTCTGGAGGAACAGAACAGTGACCTTTCACACGGCTTCCCCATTAAAGCCCCAGATTTTGGGAAGCTTTACCAAAGATGACCTTGCTAGAAAAAGAATGGTAAACCTTGCAGCCCGGAGTGAGAGGAAAACTGACAATGACTCCCTGCAAGGTTGAGCCCACCCCCAAGAAAAGTCGCATCAGTATTTAGAAGGCTTAGGATACAAGGAAGTTATCCAATCCAAAATGGGTCTTCTGCTTGAAAGTGAAAAATTTTCCAGCTTATAAGTTGGGCTACTGCATATAAAATTAAAGTATTAGATGGATGATGTGTGGGAGAACAGTTTCCAGTCAAGTATAAAATGATTTACAGTTGAGAGTCAACCTGTGATTGAAAATCGCCCTTAAACTCTCATGCTATCTGGGGTAACTTTATCTCTAAAGATCACAGAGCTCTGCATTTCTGAGCAAGTTGCTCAGAGCATACACATTTGTATAAGTCACAGGCTCCCTGGTACAGTCATGTACCAAGTGATTCCTGTTACTCTTTCATTCCCCTCTCCCTTGTTACCTGCCGAGCTCTGTGAAACAGAGTAATTGCATCACACCTGCACTTACTGACACAGAAGAGGATTGCCTTCCTCTGTCATAAACCTTTTTTTTTTTTTTCCTCTTTTGCTTTGCTGGTCAGGTTCTTTCTCTGTCTCACTGCTCATTGCATACAAGCATATACAAGCCAGATGGCTAAAACCATCAATCTGTGTTAAGATTTATGTTAGGAACAGAAAGGTGAAAGGCTCTAAATACCGCTGCTAATCCCCAAAGCCATTAAACCGCCTCCTCCTTGTTGCTCATGCTTCTATTTGTATTCTTCTTCGTGTTAGCACGTGGAGAGTCAACGCTGTACAAACACCTTTTATTTTTAACTGTGCATGCATTGAGGAGCTCTTACAGGAGAGCCAGCCCCACGCTGCAGGAGGCTGTTGTTTCATCTGCATTCAGGACCTGCATCCTGGGCTGTCCGCACTCACCCAAAAGCACTGCATGCTGCTGGCTCCTCCCTGCCTTCCTCTAACCTTTCCTCAGCTGCCTGGTCTCACCCTTCAGGATTTGTTCCTTTTCTCAGCACTTTCTGTCCCACAGTCTGCTCATCCTGTAAATGTGGCTCTGTGTACTGAACATAAGCAGGAGAGAGGCTGGGAGGGCACTGAGGGACCAGGCCAAACTCTCTCCTGCAGCCTCTACACGCACACACACAGGGAAACAGAGCACTGAGATGGCCAGAGCTGAAGAGGAGGTTGAAGTGACAAGGTGGTGATCGTACTGCTGATACCTCAAAAAAAAGCAAAACCCCGAAAAACCACAAAACCTTTTAGCACTGACAGCTGCAGCCATCATGTTGAACTTATTTGCTATACAAAAATAAGGGTCCAGTTAAAAAACTTCCTACTGTCATGCATTTGCCTAGCAGGTATGCTAGGACGTGTCATTCCATGATCTGTCTGTGCAGTTTCCACTACAGTAACAGAGATGTGTAGCACAACAGTCTCACAACACTGAGGAAAATGGATCCCATTTCAGGGCAGTCTTTGCTTGCTCTGTACCCAGTCTTGGAGGACACAATAGTTTGGGCCAGGTACCCGCCTTATGCAAACTGTCTAAACCATGGTAATACCTAGTTTCCAACAGCTGAAAAGATGATGTAGTTTCTGACCCTCTCTATTTCTCTACCACACTTGTCTCCAAAACTTTGTCCCAAAGTTTCACCTACCTGTTTACATGACAATCTTAATATCCTTATGGAGCTTTAGAATTAGGTGTCTGCTTCAATCCTTAGCAACTGAAAAAGCACTTCTTTTTGATTCCTTACAACCACTGCTGCCACACAACAGGAGCTTCACAACAGTATAGAGGCTCTATGTCCATCTCAACCTAAAAGAGCTGACATTTTTGTAGCATAGTAAATCGCACAAAAACACCCCAAGGTTTGATGAAACCCAAACAGACCTATGAAGCTTGCAATAACCTAGGAGCTAACAAGCTCTTTTGGTTGTCTTGATCCCCTGCAACTCAGCTCTCCACTGGGAGAGTGCAACGGACTGACCAATAGCACAGAAAACAGAATGTGTTCTTTGAGGAAACGCAGATTTGAAACTCTCTGCCAGATGAGATAAACTAAACCCTGGCCTGACACTTTTTCACATCTACTTGTAAAAAATTTTCTTCTCCATAAAGCTTTCCCTCACTCTCAGTGCACGTAAGAGGAAGAAGAAAAAAAAGAGAAAGGTTAACCAAAAAAGATCCTTAACAAAGAAATCACATTCTTCTGCTACGGAAGAAGAAACGGGGCTTCTTTTGCTTCTGAACATTCGTATCCTTTAATCATGCAATCCTGCATGCAGAGTAATAGGCACTATATAAACCTCCACCTGTCACTAAGCAAGTTTAATCAAATTTTTCAGTCTGATTATAAAGTAACTTCCACTGATACACTCTGTACCTCCTGGCCTTACTGCGGCACCGGTGCAGTTTTTCTTCCTGTGTTGCTTAGTTACACTGGTCCCACAACACCGGAGTCTCGCTGAATGTAAAATGTGTTTGTAGCTTTTGAAGCCTTATCAAATAGAAATCCTTAGTACCAACCTCCTAAGAAGTTAGGCACTGGGTTTTCCTTTTTTGTCACCACATAGATGGCTTCTTTTATGTACCATATCACTTGATCTACTGTAAAATACATATACCACTACGAGCCTCAGCAGCATATAAAGGCTACGTGGTAGCCGCCATTCCCACTGTGAGTGAACTGGGCAACGTTGTTCCAGTGCTCACAGCCAGGATCAGATTTGGATTTGTTTCCCAGATGCTTCTACCTTACACAAAAGGAATGAGGCTCTCCTTGGAAAGAGAGCCTACTGCAAAACTTCCTTCTTTCCTCTCTGCCCTAAAATACCAACAACTGAGTTTTGTTTACACAAGTGCTGAAGTGGGTTTCTCACCCACATGTATGCTAATGTAGTAATCACACACAAAATGGTACGTTTTGCATGTGGTGACACATTTCTAAATGCAAGCTTCTAACAAAATCTCATCAGTAACCTAAGGCAGAGGCAATCAAACAAGACAAACACAAATTTAACTGCATCCTTTGCAATTAGAAGCTCTCAAGCCCGTGAAGTGACTCAGTGGCAGTGACCAGAGAGGGAGGGATATTTTTGAGCATGACATAAAATGCATTCCAAATGCTTTACATGGGATGCCACAATATGCAACACAGCAGGAAGAAAAGATCCTGATCAAAGATGTATTCACATGAGGTATTACTCAAAAAACCCTTCTGCTTGCTCACCTTCTTGTGCTGTGCACCTGAATGTGAAGGACTGAGTACAGAATGGAACAGCAATACATTTCCCTCCCCCTTCCAGTTTCTCTCTGAGCCTAAGGTTACATACAGACTGTGGTGATTAATAACCACTGTTGGACCAGTCCTCTGTTGGTTGAGCTAATCCTCTTCAGTTAAAAGACCTACAGGCGTGGCGGCACCTCATAGCAAGCGCTCTTGTACCCTCATTCTGTGTTGGGTGAAAAACTACTTCCTTTTGCTTGTTTTCTTCCTGACTCATCACTTCCTGAGACACCTTGTACTGCCTGTGTTACAAAACAGGGTAAATAATTGCTCCACATTCACCTTTGTCATTTTTCCACTCATCATCTCCCCTGTGTGCTCCCACACTGCTGGTGCACATGACAGCCTGGTCCTTGCATCCATATGACTCCCAAGGCTTCAAGGGCATTCGCACCCCCTGTCACTTTGCTGTTTCAATGCAGTCCTTATCCTGGTGTCTCCAAGGAGCAGGAGATCTCAGGGATTTGCACTGAATGGACATAGAAACAGCCATTTTCCCTAACTTCTAGACTAACTGTGGGCTCCATTGACACGCTAACAAAAGGAGATGAGGGAAAAGTCTACAAGGTCTTAACTGGCACAACGAAGAAGAGGCTCAACTTAAAGCAAAAGCTACTGACAACAGTACTTTAAGAGCTTACAGCCTCATTGTCCAGAGCCTGCTCCAAGGAGTGCCATTGCTGCCGTCAGGAATGAGGGGGCAAATGATTTTCCAAGCTACGTAACAGATAGTATTGGAAATCTGTGAAACCAGAAGATCCAAGCCCAAATTCTGAGGTCACCCAATACTTGCTAAGTATTGCCAAGTGGTTGGCAACACAGCCAAAGTGTAGAGCAATGCTCTGTCAGCACTCAGACAGAAAATAATTCACAAGGGACTGTACCAGGTTTTATTGTAATTCAAACTGAAGCAGGAAAATGCCCATTAACTTTTTGCCAGGTACTGGAAACACACTGCCATGTTAGAACGTGCTAAGAACTCTCTCTCTGTCTGCATATTTCCTAAGATGCTGAAAAAAATATCTGAGCTATCACTTACATACTCTGCCTCCAAAGCACCACTCCCGAGCTGCTTCTTGTTCATCCTTCTGCACTACATTGAGACACTGGCAAAAGGGCTAAGACAAATACTCCAATGACAGCACTGGCACAGTCATTGCCACAGCAAATGAAGACAAAAGCCCACAGAAAAATATTGTTCCACAGTTTTATGAACATATTTAGCTTTTAGTTAGCTTAAGATGTTATGAGGTAAGTTGTTTCAGACACATTTCGTAATGGATCGGTATTTTAAACCTTATGGCTATATTAAACTTTTGGATTGAGAACAATTTTTACAGCATCCTATTTATGTTGGAGTGTACTTTATCAGGATCTGTAAGTGCTGTGACAGAGAACTAGAGCTAAGCCAGCATCCTGTTCTGGTGTACATGCTCTTCCAGCTTCCCCATATGAGCAATGCTTCCTTTGAAGCCTCTGCTACTGAGGGACAAGTAACCATCAAGGGAAACAGCGGGGCTGTGCTTCCTCCCAGCTGTTTTGAATTAAGTCCTCCAGCGAGGGGTCTTGCAGAAGCCATCTGAGGATGACAGCCTCCAATATAAAGACAGCTCAAAGGGGTGCAGAGAGCTTTTTGTATACATGTAAAATTATCAGCGTGACACAGCTTCTCCAAAAGCACTGCTGCCTTCCACCCACCAAAAACCCCTCACTCGTCTGCCTGAACACAGGAGTCCCCTCCTCTCCCTCACATTTCCAGTCTGGGGTTACATTAAATGCTGACACGGAGTCTGAAGCAGGTCTGATATTGAAGGGTACCCTGGCATGCTCTCGATAGCTTGATGCATATCTCAGGAAAGGAAAGGGATACATAGACATGCATCCTCTCATTGCACATTCACCCTGTGGAAAGCCAAGCAGGATCTCTAAGCGCCAAGTCAAAAGTTATACAAGCCAGAGAAACCAGAGAAGCTCCTGAGCATCCCAACGCAATGGCAGGGATTGCAGCTCCACCAGAACTGGAGGGTCAGGGAAGCAGGACTCGTTTGGCTCCTTCAAGCAAATAGGCCTGGATTGCCCATCACCATGGCACAGGCCAAAGACTGGGACACCATGTCCCAATCTTTTGCTGCTGTGCATGGCCATTTTGGCTCTGCTCCAGCTTCTGCTCAGCCTCGTATGTGTTCATGTACCCACAGCAGGTGTCTGGACATAAATTTAGGCTCTGTGAGCCCATCCACAGTGCCTTGAAAGCTTTGTGAGGGAAGCAGTGAAGAAAGGGAGATGACAGTCTGAGTGTCTCTAGTTTAAACCTGTGAAAACACAGGCGGTTATCAGCTGTTAACATGACAACCTGAAAAATGGAGATTGGAAAAGTAGCTGCAACCAAAGCCTTTGGGATAGCTCTCATCCATTAGGAGAAGGCCAATGGAATTTCAAACCCAAATCTTACTCCCTAACGTCCTCTTCCAGAGAGGCCCAAGCCCCAGTGGCGCTCACACACCTGTCTAAACTAGTCAGAAAAAAAATAGAGCCTTGTGAATAACGAGGTAAATCACTACCCAGGTGAAATCTCAGATAAAGGATACTGGGTACTTCCAGTAAACTGCTTGGCACCTATCCACATAGTAAAATAAAGGCCATGAAAAATATTTTGTGGACTACATTCCGGTGATGAATTAAGGAAACGAATCGGCTCATGAACACTGCAAATGCAAATACAGAGGCTAAATTTATCAAATGAATTACCCATTTGATACAGGATTACTTACTAAGGGCTAACTTATGATTCCTTTGCTCCCAGCTGAGGACTGCTTCAGCCTCAGTGAAATCTGCCATATTAAGCGAAGCGGGCGATGCTTCTCAATACCAGTACAGAAATTACAATCTCTGCTTAGGAGTCCACTCACGTATTAGTGCGGGGATCTGCCTTTTTAATACAAAGCCCTTCATTCAGCCATTTAGACAGTTTTCAATTTGATTCCAAGCCCGGTAGATCTCTCAACAATGAATTTCCTCTGCAATTGTAATACATTTGCACATTTATGCACAACTAGGATGCTGTGCATCCTCCCGAAGTAACGGGAAGATTAATATAAGACAGTAGCTCTTATCCCTGCGCTTTGGGTAAGGGGGACAGTGTTTTCATCAACCAAGATAAAAGCAAAAAATGCATTAAGTGTGATAACCTGGGACAGAGGGGAGAGAAACTTTTTTTCACGATGAAGCAATTTCTCTCTCTATTTCCTAACGCCAACTGATCCGTCTCAAAAAAAATGAACAAGCTCTTGGGCTTCGCATCCTTTCATTAGCTTTGAAAGGACACAGAGTCTAAAAGTGTGCATCTTCCATTTATCAACTGGTCTAATAAAAGTGCAAACCTGTCCTCTTCTCTAACAATTTTAGCGATGCTTTGGTGAAGTAATTTTGTTACTCTCTTTAAAATAGTAGGAATATAATATAACCTGGAATGTTGCAGCTTCACAGTAGGTACCCTTTATAGCATTATTCCTGTCTCAAGAACATTTGCAGAAACAAAATTATTCCCCTCTCCAATCCACTGGTAACAGGTGGCAGATTTAGAAATACTTTATGCATTACAATTTCAGAGAAACCTTTCATAATATACTATAGCCACCATGAAAAATAAGCATTTGCCAAAGGTCCTTACAAGATTATCTACCTGACATATTAAGTAGCTAGGTATACACAAAATACAGAAGGCAAAAAAAGAGGTATCTTGGCCTCCAGCTGGCAACTGTTTACAAATACTCTTAACTTTACTCCTCCGAATAGCTTCCTAGAAGCATGTATCACTGTAAGGTCGATGTTGGTAAATCCTTTCAAGGGGAGCTTTTTGTACCATTTCCTGGTCAGTCTTGTAAATCTGCATATATTTAGCAATAAAAGCTACGCCTAGCATCTAGGCTCCAAGCAGAACTCTGTTAAAAGAAACAACGAATTCCAAGAGAAAAAATGATGCGAGTATCAGCTCCTTTCCCGGAAAGCTCACTCACAGCACTAGTGGCAATGAATCCAGCGATGTAAGAAGCACACGTCTGAGCCAGAACTGCAGGCAAGGGTATTTTATTTGCCTGAAAGATATGTAGCAAGACATTCTCTTGGATTAAGCTGAGAGAATTTCCCAGTGCAGCTGAAGGGAGAATGGTCGGCTATCTCATTCCACTTGGAGATAAGACTTGATTAGTAAAAACAATCACTGTTTGCTTCAAATAATATGATAGAACAGCAATCCATCTGAGCACAGAAGGTTGGTTGTTCTACTGAAACAGCCTTCCATCCTCACTCTTTTTTCTAGCAGGATATATAAAAGCTTCTCAGCAAAATCTCAGAGCTTGAACAAAATTTATGTGTGGACCAGAAGCCTTTAGTTTCTAAATCTGTGCTTTTCCAGACAACAACTAGGATGAGATTCTGAGTTAAAGATTAGGTAGCATCCTCCCTTGGAGCACGCTGGCTTTGGCTCGGGTTCTGTACAGGCTACTGATTGCTGGGATTGAATCAGAAATGCTGAGACTGTGACAACTGGTCTGTTGCTGAACAGCTTTCCTGTGCTCCTAAGATATGAAATTACTCAGAAGTCTGCCTCTTCCCCTATATATTTGAAGTTTGCAAATGACAAGGTTCTTGGCAGTTGTCTTAATATCAGTACTATTACTCAACTAATTTCTTTGGCATTCGACTCGCAAAATAGGCCTAATGATATGTTCAACTAATGGAACAATTTCCCTATATCTATATTCCACTTACTCTAATGCACTGAGGTGTAACTCTAGTTTCATTTCATTATCACTTGACTAGCTCAAGCACTCGGATGTCTTTTTTGGATTTATTAATGCACTGGGTTTAAAGTAATAACTATTTATGTATATAACTCCATGAATATATTCTTCTTTCTAAGCATTTTTGTCCACATCTATTAAAGTAGATATATTTCATAATGTTTCTGAATGTGAGACACACTTTAAAAATGTCTTGATGTTTTTCTCTAAGCTTAAAGCAATATCTCAGTGTTATGCTCTCCTGTGAGCCTTTAGGTAGTGTCCTATCAATTTAAATTTAACACAAGTCTATCCTTAAAGACTTTCATTTCCCTACATTAATAGATTCACTTAAAAACAAAACAAAACCACCAGTCCCTGCAATGCCTTTCACAGTCTATGTATCAGGAATTTATTGCCAAAGGTAGAGACAGTTGCTAATTCCTCGACACAGAACCATGCTGACTAAATCTTCTGTGCAAGCAGCCAGTCCTGCAGAGAGATGGAGTATCTCTACAGTAGGAGTGTCTGCTGTGATAACTCCTCATCAAGCTTACTCCTTTAAATGCAGATGGCAATTCATAAGAGACCAGAAAAAAGGAGGAACAAACAGCAGACACCACGGTCATATGGTGATGGCTACTGGGACCTTCAGCTGATAGCCTCACAAGTAGGCTACAGGCAATTCAGGATGGGCTGACTTCAGCTGACACCTGTTGAAGTGGTGGTACCCTACAGAAAAGCATCAAATCAAGACAGCAAAGAAAGCCTGAGATTATATATTAATCACTTGGGCACTCCTCCAGGAGAGAGTCCTAGATACTGATTGTTTCTCCAGGGACACTAACAGTGTTTTGGACAGCATGTACCCTTCCTGCCTCTCCCTGTCTCCTAGCAAGTCAAAGAACTAAGTGACTCCTATAAGGGCATACCAAATGTCTGAGGTGATTCAAGGCATCTCCTGAATCACTGACTAATGACCCTACCATAGGAAATTCTTCACTGAGTCAGCTTAGTTTTTAAAGCTTTTCCTTTTAAAGCTCCGGCTCACCAGCCAGGAGGTGCTCAGGTCCTCCTAGAAATCAATGTAGTTAAGACATATCAAAACTTGTTTTCAGAGTCATCAGTGGTAAGAAAATCGCACTGCCTGTGAAAATGGGCCCTAAGATCTTTTAGCAATCTATGCCAAACTGTGACTGCTGAGAACTAAAACATCTTTCTCCAGACAGCTGTCTGCGTGAACATTGGATCAACCTTTTTTATAGTCTCATACTTGCAAACCACTGGATTTGCTGCACCTTAGAGGGTCCCCACCACGACCATCTCTCTATGGTCATATATAAAACTCCCAGTTTTAGTTCAAGCAAAGAAAACTCTACAAAAACTTCTTATGCATGAGAATAAACATACTTTCAAAATTATGGTACAATGGACCATCTATATAATGTGGCATAATGCCATTAAGAGTCTTTATATAATATCCAACCACACAACCACAAGATTTCTGGAGACAGGAGTTCAACAGTATCAGCTTTTGAAAACCCCCCAAGAGAAACAAATCTCCCATTTTCCTCCCTTTTCCTTCTTGGGCTTGCCCTGCTTCAGCTCTGAAGCACCTTGTCTCTCAGACTTTCAAACCCAAGTGGGTTTTACATTTGTAACAACAATATCAGGCTTTAATCCATGATTTCAAAGACCTTAACGATGAAGGTGAGTATTAATACTCTGCTTTGTTGACAAGCTGACACTGCAGTCTACTCTTGCTTAATCTGAAGGGCAAGGACAGAGGCAGCAATGGTAGGCAGTGTGCTGTCAATCCTATATGTTGGGATAAATTGCCAGTAAAAAATAAAAGCACCCAACGAACAGATTAGACGTGAATGTAGTCGTTGAAATGCACGTTCCATGTGCCCCAGACAAAGGTATTATTAAGCAGTTAGACAGCATTCTATGCTACCTGAATAATTCAATAGGTCTTTAAGTTTCAGCTGCCAATCGCCTCAAACTGCAGATTATAAAGTCTTCTGCAAAAAGCTTTGTTCTAGTGAGATGAGACAGATACATCACAATTTCCATGCTACCAGCCAAAGTAAAAGGAATAAAACCACTGTGACTACTGAGACAACAGGGTCCTGTAGAATTATCGGAGACTCACAACACACCAAAGCTCTGCTTCCTATTACTCAAAGGCCCTTTCCACCAGATGCACAGCATAGGGAGTATTTAAGCGACTGCTGCTTCTGAGATGGATAATAAAATACTAAAATCTGGATGTTGTCACACATAGCAGGTCTGATGTCATAAACCCCAAATTAAATGGGAAGTTAGGGTTGATAAAAGAAAAATGAACACAGATTTCTAATCATATACGATCCAAATAAATCATGGGCATACAGGGGGGTGTGTTAAACAAATTTACTATCCACCAGGTTTTCTTAAATTCTAGGAAGTAACCTCCTGTGTGAAACCTAAGATGAATGGCTAACATTTGCCAAGAGCTCCAGCGAGAGCCATCTTTCTCCCGTTCATTCTCGCACAGGGACGGCTCAAGTTTAAAGTTCTCATTCAGACACAGTTGGGCTCTAACCCCTGCGGTATCTTTTCAGACCCAGAGAAACCCTACCAGCATCATTAACGAAAGAGTAAAGCGTGTACAGAGTGTATGGAAAAGCAACATACACTAAGAGCTATATACATTAGTGCAAATCATTTTCTTCTCAAGAGCCAGGAGAGCCAGTACCACACACCGGGGTTTTGGGAGGGCATTGGGATGGAGCAGAGAAAGAAGAACAGCTGTACTGAACATAGAAAAGCAGGCCTTGATTTTCCAAAGGCACTATCACAAGTACTTTCACTGGTTCACAAATTTTATATGTCTGCATTTGTCCAGGATCAGAGCCTCTACGTGAGGCTGATCTTTAAAGAAAGTTTACATTGTAATACTTGGCTTTGGCACAGAAAGAAGAACGAATGCCAACTGTTGTCTTTTGGGTGCATCATATTGTCAAGCCACACAGTACTCGATTACCTACCTAGAGGGAAAAACTCGCCCATTTTCTTCTTGAAAATCTTGTAATCAACTTCCAAAAAGACACAGAAGATGATACGATCCACCTGTAAGAAACAAAATTATTCATGGTGAAACGATGGCAATCATAAACATTTGGCAAAAATAGCTAATAAAAGCAAAGGAACTTTTAAGCCAACAAGCTTTTATGCTCCAGGCAAGCAAGAAAACACAGGGATGCATGTTTGGACTTTATGGTGCATCTGTGTTGTAATTTATAAAACAACATTTGCAATTGCAGTTCACAACTGTATTCTTTGTTAACTGCCTCCTGTTTATGCAAAACCACTCTTGTGCGCAGTATAAATGACTTTTGGCATTCTAGATGAGTACTGGGATGCAATGTTTGATGAAAGAGTCACATGGGGGGCTTCTAATAAGCATACAAAAGAATAAATGGGTAAGCAAAGAGCTCTTTTTCCAATCCTTGTCCGACAAACCTATTTGCAAAAGCATTTAGTATTTTAAAATGGCTTTAAAAGGTTTCATGTGGTTTTAATTTACATGAAACCACTTACTCTTGCTATAATACAAGCCGAATGCAGCAAAAACAAAAGCTGATTAGATGACAGGTAGCACACGGGGTAAATAAAACATTTAATATGCCATCTACTTAGCCAGGCTGAGTGTATCAATGAAACCACAGCCCATAATATATGTGCCACCCACCAATGACTTCAAATAAATTGTTAGGGAGATCACTATACGTGAAAGCTGTTTCTAAAGGAGACCTCCCAAAAAGCCAAACAAAATCCAAACAGAAATCCAAAGCCTTTAAGACTGAAAAACACCCACACTGGACTTCACTCTAGCCGTGTTCTTTCTTTATTGGTTTGCAAGGCGCAGCACAAACTGCCTCTGCAGCAAAAAACCCAGCTCCAGGAGGGAGGAATTTAAAATGACCCTCCCACAGATCAGCTGAGGGACTCTCAACCTCGTAATCAAGTTCTTCTCCAAAGTGCACAAGAGCTTAACCAGAAAGGGATGAAGCCCAAGCAATGGGAGACCCTGCACCTCGGCAGGCATTATGCTGTCCCCGTGTCTCCGTGGGCAATAAGCCTGTCTGTCTTAGCTGAGCTCCTCGCCGGCACCTTCTCTGCACGCACTAGAAATAGCATCAGCCTCCTTCCTGCAGGGAGGAACACTTAAAAAAAAAAGCCTTCTTGCCCTTATCTTCAGTAGAAAATCCTGTCCTTGTGTTAGAGCTGCTAAGCAAAGTGCAAGTTTTGGCTTTGGAGATAACATTATGCTGAGCAGCTCAAGGACATCATTTTAGAGCTCATTTTGGAGCAGCTTGGTAGAATACAGAAGGGAATGAGGGCAGGCAATAACCCGTTGTGCTGGGAAATGGTAGTAGTTGCTAACAAGGACATCTCTGAATCAAAGCTGACAACAATATCTGAGAGAGCAAACAAGATAGGAAATATGAGACTGAAGATACAGGTGACGTGAGTGTTAAGGAAGAGGCTCGTGAGCGGCAGAGAAAGCAGCAGGACAGAGCTTGGGCAGACGCTGCTTGCTGGGGAAGCAGATAGGCAGATTTATGAGCAAGGAAACTGCCTGGTCCTGTCTGCTCTTATGATGTTCACAGAAACAAGCTGCTCTGTGCATCCCTCGTAAACAAACCAGGCTAGACCTTAAAAATATGCTGGCCTGTGTCACTGGCTCATACTCTTCACAAGGGATATAATAAAGAACCCAGATGCTGGTTAAGTGCTTAAGCCAAAAAGCCATACTTATCTGTGTACTCACAAACTTATAACGTAAAGCACCAGCAGCAAGAGGTAGGTGAGGGTTTCCACCTAAGTAAAGTTGTGTGTTTTCAGCAGGGAAGCTTTAGACAATGAGTGCTTAATCACACTGCTTGTGAAAAGTGGTTTAGGGTAGTGCTGGGGTGATGTTAGATTGCCAGTCTTTATCTCTGCCTCCTAAGCAGAGTGGATATTCAAGCATTACAGTGTTAGGCTCAGTACCCGAACCAGGACAGACAAAAGAGCAAGGATGGAAGCTTAGAAACCAGAGGAGGAACTGTATTCCCACGCAGAGACATTCTGAGTCATTTTGCTCTCTCTCCAGTCTCATATCCTCTGCTGTAAATACTACAGACATTCCCCTCATTTTATGTAGTTCAACTTCTCAAGGTGTTCCCTTCACTTTTATTTATTCTGTGCAGTTGACAATGATAAAACTTGTGCAATCCTGACAATTTCTACTGCTTCCAATATAATTCCTTAATTTAAAGATAGGAATCTCTGTAGAAATGGCAGACTATTTCCAAATTTCTAGCCTCCTGACTATATACATGCTATATATAAACATGTTCAATTTTTTCTTGGTGTGAGAGAAAGTGCTCTATTTTTAAGTATGCAGAAGATATTGTGATGACAGTCGAAATCCTGTGTTTATCTGATTGAATGGCATGTGTTGGCAGATAGTAAATCTGAAATTAAACCATATTCTATCATCCTGCCAGTCATTGACTATTTTATCTAAGATCCCCAGCTAAAGTTACTTGAAATTAGGTATGGAAAGTAACCTTTGTCCTCACTGTTCCTGTTCCAGCTACAATAAGGAAAGGTTTAATCCAAGTGACTCCAGACCTGCCTAGTCTGCTGCCCCACAATAGCTCAGCAGGCCTTTTGGGATGTGCACTTAAGAAAGCAGCAACTTATTCAAAGAGGAAATCTCTCCTCTCATGTGCTTAGGAAATGTCTACTTGATTAGATGTTTCATGCCTTTACAGAGGGCAGCAACTGGTCCCCAGAGACTCCCACAGCCGGCCCAGGGAGCCCCCGGTGCCTTTTGTAGGTGCCTGGCTCCTCCACAGCTGACCAAGCACCATTCAAGTGCAGCAGAAGTTTAAAGGAGTTGCACGTTGAAGGTATTACAGCTCATCCTTGATTGACAGCTCTTCTTTGGAGGCCAGCATTAAAATCCACCATCCCCTGTCAGAGCCTGATTAAATTCTGCTCGCTTCACAGCTATGAATAGGTGGATCAAAGAACCCCAAAACTAAGAGTGCTGCAACACAGGAAGAAGGGAGTTAAATTGCATGAGCTGTTCACTTAGTAGGCAGCCTCACAGCTCAAGGCAGTAAGTACATTGATTTTAGTTTTTTAAGATATATATATTATTTTCCTTGGGCCCTGCTCTCCTTGCCAGGCTCCACTGAATTTCAAGGGGGATAACTTCCCAGTGATGTTGTTAGCTGCACCTGATAAGGATCAGCAAACTTCTGAGGCTCTGTGTGGCTCACAGGGCTCAGGCTGTTTTGCTGTGGAATGGACTCAGAGGCAGTCATTAACAACATGATTTTACAAGGATACAGCCGAATCCCATAAACTGAAACACCCCCCCTCCCGCCACTAGGTATATAAACACTGTTGGTCTTAATAGCAGCAGCATTGATTTTAATACAAAGAAACTGGCAAAAATATCTCCTCCTGGGTTTTTTTTTAGTGTTTTTTTTTGTTGGTTGGTTGATTGTTTTTTCCCTTGTGAATTTGAAAGCACTTCACATCTAGCGAGTTTTAAGTTTATTGGCAGCTTAATGCAGCTCAGGCTTTTTCTCTCCTAGATCACTGTGGAGAAGAGCTCCACGGGAGCCTGGGGTGGATGGGTGCTCAGGGACTGCTCCATCACAGCAGCATAGGAAGCGTAACAAGCTGCTGAGGGTCCCACAAAGCACACAGCAGAGCTGGGAGCTGCCCAACTCCACGGCAGCCCAGCTCCACTGATACATAGCTACTGCTGATCAGAGACAGTTCTGCCCACAGAAGACAAACGGGACAAGAAGCTGGACACGCACCACTTGAAGAAATGGTCACAAGCCTTGCCACATCCAAAGCCACAACAAGAGTCTGCTGATGCTTTCTGGCAACTTTACAACCTTTTTAATGGATTCTGTGAGCAAGGAAAAGGCCCTGCCTTCCCAGCAAACTAAAGGTACACACCAAGCTCCCCAGAGGATCCTTCCCTCTGCTGCAACATGAATGTGGCCACTGATAATAGGAGAAGTCTATACTCTGCAGCTGTACCTATATATATATTTTATGTTCAAAAAGTCTCTGTTTTTATCTCAGCCCTTTTGCTGTGTCCTCTAGTAGGTTGTCCAATTCCTCTTACTTAATTTCCCTACCTGTTTAGGGAACAGTAATAGCTGTGCACTACAAGAGGTGTTGCCAAGCACAATCCAAAAGATGTGCCAAATGTTGTCATACGTATTGCTGTATGTGTGCCCAGGTGCCAAGCTGGATATATCCAGCACAGATTTGAAGCAGAAAACTGACCAAAAGGCATTCTAGACTATTTTATCTAATGAGTATTTCCATGTCATTGCCATCTTGCATCCTAACACAATAACAACTTGCAACGAAAAGAACCCCAACTGCATTTCAGGCTTACCAAGTATTTCACGTGCATCCACAGAACCAAGACATTTACCTGGCAGGCAGTGACTGCTTTTTATTACATGTGACAAATTTCCTCCTAGGCTAAATCTTACCAGAACGTACGCAACCAAAAAAAAATACCAACTTGTAAAAAATATTTCCCAATCCCAAATCAAATTAATGGCAATAAACAACAAAGAGAATGAAGCAGCTTTCTGCTCTTTGTATGTGGAGCAAATCACTTTTGTGAAATGGCCCTGCCTGATCCCACCAGGACCTATCACTGGTGAACACCAGAAGCTTGCTGTTACATTTTCAGTTTACCAAACATTCTGTGGATTTAATTTCAAACTCAAGGAAGACAAACAGAGAGACTTTTTACTGGCTGCGGTGTGCTTGGATCAATGCCTATACTCCACAACACCAGAAATAACATTTGCCTCCTTAAGAATTAAAGTTGTTCTGCTACTCAAATTTCATTATCCTAAATCTTTAGATACCTTCCCAAACATATCCTTAACAGTCACAGTTCAGAGATGCCTGTGCCCATATTAAAACTCCCCGACTACAATGCCTGTAAAGCCCTGAATGTGCTGTAATCCCACATTTTCCCCTCCGTTGGGACTGTTTGAGTGGCCCCACTGGCTTCATTGCCCACGATGACTTCCATTACAGAGAAGGGAACAGAGTCCTCCAGGTCAGGTTTCTAAATTATACTCTTGTGGAATCAAAATTTCAGTTGTGGGAAGCAAAGAGTAAGGAGAAAAAGCTTTTTGATGTGCCATAGAAGCAGGCTACGAGTGTCTGAGATGGTACCTGCACACTGTATGAAATTCATTCTGTTTCTGTGGAAGGGATTCAGTTTGCCACATCTCTCTCCCTGGCTTATCTTCTCATTTTCCACCTCTCTTTCTCTCCTGGTTTTGTGACATGAGTTTCTCCCTGCCCAGGACTGAGCTAACACCTTGCACTGGCAGAGGTACACTTCAAAGAGACCAACATTTGGTCTCGCATTCTTAATGTTAAACAATACTCTTGATGCTGGCCATCTCCTTTTCAGCCTACCCACTGCCTGATCTGATCCTATTGCAACCAACTAACAGATGGAAACACTAGCTCTAGAAAATAACACAGGAACCTGTCATATCCCTTGCAGCAGCTGCGATTCACTTTGCCAGAGGCACTGCCTTTCCTGAGCACCATGCACATGTGGCCAGCTGTCCAGATAGCCATCTGTCTGACTGGAAAGAGCAAAGAAGAGTGCATCTCACTTGGAAATGAGCCACATTCGAGGCCAGAAGTTCTCACACACTCCTTCCAAAGGTGAAAGCTTCAGGCCCTGCAAAAACTACTCATTTCACAGCACTGTAAATTAAAATTCAGTCTCCTGGTATTATTACCAATTTCACAGCAACCATTAAAGCATAAAGCCTAGCTGACTGTCTGCTCCTTTCAGCACAACATCACAGTCTATAATCGTGGAATTACCCTCAAAAAGAACTTCAGTTCAGTATTTATGGCAAATACAAAGCTTCGGTGCCGCTTCCATCCTCAGAACAAGGTGTGAGGCAGAGGTCTCAGACTGGTGATATGGTGAATTGGATGATCAACGAACTGTGTGATGATATTCACAAAGCAATTCACCTAGCCTTAAGATCTTTACAGTTGGCCCAGTTTCAAATCCACCGCAGACCTGAGCCAAAACACACACCCCAATCACTTGAACTTGCAAGCACCCCAGCGAGCCCAGCTTCAGGCAAAGCGGCAATCTCTAGATCATCCTTCAGTCCTGCTGGTGGAGGAAGAAAGACATCCTCTCTGAGGACAAAGCTCTTGGATTCTCATGGGTTTGAGTTTTGAGATTCTTTGAATCTAAAGTAAAAAACTAAATAAAAATCCACATTAATGTAAGCCTCCTGCAAGTGATTGCATTAATGGAGCGTTGTGATATCACATCAAGAGCAAATACCCATTGAGGACTAGCTATGAGGAAGCAACTCTTCCTTAGACCAGCACATTTCTTAGGCAGGCATTGAAAGACAAGCATAAATCATTTTAGAATTCATGTGTTCTGTATTATATTTTTATCACAAATAGAGTGGAATGTTTTCAGTGGTGGTCTCACTGAAGTTAAAAATCAGAAAGTTATTATTACTGCTTTAATATCCTGCTTCACAATGGCAAGCATATTTTGCTTGGAGTGAGAGATAATTAAAAGTCCAAAGGCAATTTAAAAAAAAGCCCAAACCAACAACAAAAACAAAGGCAGAAATTTATCACGAGTTTAAAATATTAACACAAATGACAGCCCGAAGGAACGGTACGTGGTCGGACTACATCATCTCTAGAGGTCCCTTCCAACCCCTACCATTCTGGGATGCTGTAAGGCTTTGCAGCAATCCCTGCCTCTAAAACAAAATGCAGTGGCAAGAGTCTTCACAATGAAACTCAAGATAAATTCAAAACACGGTCAGCACACGTCTCCCTGCCTACTGTATCTGTTCCTGCGGTACTCAGCAGATGAGGGCAAATTACTCCCTGTCCCACATGGCTGCCAGACACATCACTGCAGCTACTACCATGCCATGAGCCTACCTCTGTATTACTGTAACACACTAAAAACTCTAATAAATGTCCAGTGGAGAGGTACTTTTACCCACAGATCTCAAACACAGGTAAGCATTACAGCTTTGTGAGAGTTCTGATAGATTTCTGCTTCCAGGTAGAGATGTGATGTGCCCAAGGTCATAGAGAATGAGAGTACCAGAACTAGACCAGAGGCCTGGGATTTCTTCTCCTATTCTCTATCAGATGCTATGGGAAAAAAATGAATCCTATCAATGTTCACAAGCAAAGTTCACAAGCTTCACTGCACACCACAAGTTTTCCTCTAGCATATCCTTTCAACACACACCTGGTATTGTGAGCATCAGTAATGAGAACTCTTTTTCCATAACACTTTGGTTGTTTTATAAAGGTTACTTATTCTCTTTGAGAGAATTCACTCTGTGCTTTCAATTTGTTTTTAACACATTGTATTATTCAAGGACAGGTAGAGCTCTCCCTTTTGGACCCGGTGACTCTTCATGTTGAGCTGTTACTTTTTTTGTATGAACAAAGCACCTGCCAGACAAGCAAAGTGGCTATCCTAAAGAAGCAAACTAGATCTAAGGCAGGAAATAGCAACAACAGTTTCTGAGGATTTACTAAATGGTCAGCAAAAAAACTGTGTATGTCCCAATTATTTATCTATTGCGTTGTTCTATGACAAATAAGTCATGACAGACTAATACAGTGC